>NW_027590147.1:312612-625225 GCF_964213995.1 Mustelus asterias
CCACCGGTTCTCCTCCATCAACCGCCCTAGTCACATCTTCATAAAAATCCAACATGTTCGTCAAGCACGACTTTCCCCTCATGAATCCATGCTGCGTCTGATTGATCGAACCATTTCTATCCAGATGCCCTGCTATCTCCTCTTTAATAATGGATTCCAGCATTTTCCCTACTACAGACGTTAAGCTGACCGGCCTATAGTTACCCGCCTTTTGTCTCCTTCCTTTTTTAAACAGCGGCGTAACATTAGCCGTTTTCCAATCAACCGGCACTACCCCAGAATGCAACGAGTTTTGATAAATAATCACTAACGCATCCACTATTACCTCTGACATTTCTTTCAATACCCTGGGATGCATTCCATCCGGACCCGGGGACTTATCCACCTTCAGTCCCATTAGTCTACCCAGCACTGCCTCTCTGGTAACATTAATTGTATTAAGTATTTCTCCTGCTGCCAACCCTCTATCGTTAATATTTGGCAAACTATTTGTGTCCTCCACCGTGAAGACCGACACATAAAACTTATTTAAAGACTCAGCCATATCCTCATTTCCCACTATTAACTCCCCCCTCTCGTCCTCCAAGGGTCCAACATTCACTCTAGCCACTCTATTCCTTTTTATATATTTATAAAAACTTTTACTATCATTTTTTATATTAATTGCTAGCCTAGCTTCATAGTCTATCCTTCCTTTCTTTATCGCTTTCTTAGTCTCTCTTTGTTGTTTCTTAAATTTTTCCCAATCACTTGTTTCTCCACTATTTTTGCCACGGGGAAGGAAGCGGAAACTCTGAGGGAGCGATGGAGCCGGCTCTGGAGAAGAAGAGTTTCTAAACACCTGGCGGGCGCCTCAAACCCCGATTGAGATTCGTGTTTGCAGCTCCGGATCTTTTTTCCCCCCGAAACCCAAGTCCAGTCTAACGGCCACCATCTTGGATCAGCGAGAGGCGCATGCGCCAGGGTCTTCATGACGCAACAGTGAGGGCGGGGCTTAGGTTTTACAGTTCCTCCCGGGTCCCAGTTTCCAGCACATCAGCGTGAATATTATTGATGAGTGTCAGAAGTAGGTTTACATTGACACTACAATGAAGTTACTGTGAAAATCCCCCAGTCGCCACACTCCGACACCTGTTCAGGTACACAGAGAGAATTTAGCATGGCCAGTGCACCTAACCAGCACATCTTTCGGACTGTGGGAGGAAACCTGAGCACCTGAAGGAAACCCACACAGACACAGGGATAATGTGCAAACTCCACACAGACAGCGACCCAATCCGGGAACTGAAGCCAGGTCTAACCACTGTGTTACCGTGCCTCCCAGCAAACTGGGCAACAGGTGTCTAAACAGTTTCACCCGCTCCCAGCCTGCAGCTGATGTTTACAGGAGTCCATGAACCATGTACATATTCAGTGTGAGAGGTTGCTGTCCCTGAAGGAGCTGCTTCTCCACTTTTAGTTACACTTCTATTCTGCCCCACGCTCCTAATCATTGGCTGCCCATGTGGAGGAGGCTTGGGAGGTCAGAGGATCTTTTCCTGGACCTGCTCTTGGGGCTGGTTAAAACAGTGATTTGTAGATCAACATGGGGTCACTTAGCTGTTGGCTGCTCTTCCGTGGTCTTGTCCATGCTCTTGTGGTCCTGGAGAAGAATCGTGCAGTGTTGACTGGAACACTCGAAAACTCCACAATTCAGGGTACAGAGTGTCTCATAGACACTGGAAACAAAGTTCTGGTTTAGTTGAGATGGAAGTTTGATTGGACCACAAGATTGGGGAAACAAAAGATAAAAGAATATTCCATAGAAACTAGAATTGTCTGTTCTGAATTTCTGTCCTGTGCTGACAACGATACTGACTCTGTCAATGTCTTTTACAAGGTCCACAAGGGCGATGAATTGCAGATGGGAAACTGAAACCAAACATCACATCAAGAGCTGACAGAGTCCCTCAATTCATCAGGACCTGAATATCATCAACCTTTAAATGTGGAAGGAGAAATGTTTTTCTGTTTTGGCGACGAGGAAAGATTTCAAACATCACTGTGACTGGAAAAGCACCAAGACTTACACACACACCCAAGTGAGAGTGTTCCAGTCAACTGACTATGGAAAGAGCTTTAACCAGTTACACAGCCTGATTGTTTTTAAAAATCTCACTATTCACAGCAGAGAGCCAAAGGATGAGAAGATCTTGGAGCAGAATTAGGCCATTGGACCCATTGAGTCTGCTCCACTATTCACTGATCTGATATAATCCTGAACTCCACTTTCCTGCCTTAACCCCATGACTCTTGATTCCCTTACTGAGAAATAATACACAAGTTCTTTGTGTGGACAAGGCTTGAACAGATTGTTTAACCTAGAGAGACACAAGGACACCTGTACCATGGAGAAACCATGCAAATGTGGGGACTGTGGGAAGGGATTCAGTTACCCATCGCTGCTGGAAATACATCGCCGCGGTCACACTGGGGAGAGACCATTCACCTGCTCTCTGTGTGGGAAGGGATTCATTCAGTCATCCCACCTGCTGACCCACCAGCAAATTCACGTTGAAGAGAGGCTTTTTAACCACTCTGACAGCGATAACAACTCTAAAAGCTCTGAGGACCTGGTCAAGCACCAGATTGTTCACATTGCGAGACAGTTCAGTTGCTCTCACTGTGGGAAGCTGTTTAAACGATCACAGAACCTCATTGAACACGAACGCACTCACACTGGGGAGAGGCCATTCACCTGCTGTGTGTGTGGGAAGGGATTCACACGATTATCCCACCTCGCTACACACCGACTGGTTCACACTGATAACAGACCTTTCAAATGTTCCGAATGTGAGAAGAGTCATAAAACCACAACTGATCTGCTGATACACCAGCGAGTTCACAACAAGGAGAGGCCATTCAGATGTACAGTGTGTGGGAAGGGATTCACTCTGTTATCCAGCCTCCAGAAACACCAGCGAGTTCACATTGGGGAGAGGTCGTTCACCTGCTCCTTGTGTGGAAAAGGATTCATTTATTTAAGCAGCCTCAGATCACACCAACTTGTTCACTCGGATAAGAAACCTTTCAAATGTTCTGAATGTGAGAAGAGCTTTAAGACCTCCAGTATTCTGCTTAGGCACCAACAAGTTCACTCCGGGGAGAGACCGTTCACCTGCTCTGACTGTAGAAAGGGATTCACTCGCTCATCCAACCTGCGAACACACCAGCACATTCACACCGGGGAGAAACCATTCACCTGCTCTGACTGTGGAAAGGGATTCACTCGCTCATCCAACCTGCGAACACACCAGCACATTCACACCGGGGAGAAACCGTTCACTTGCTCTGAGTGCGGGAAGGGATTTTCTCACTCATCCCACCTGCTGAGACACCAACACACTCACAATGGAGAGAGACCGTTCACCTTCTCTGAGTGTGAGATGGGATTCACTCAGTCAACCCATCTTCTAACACACCAGCAAATTGACAAGTGTCTGGGGGAATTGGATTCTGTTGTTAATCACATCCAGGACTGAACAGTCTTCATTCTGACAGTTGGGGTGTGTTTTCGCTGATGTTAGTGATCGCTATAACTGGGCTGGAGTTTAATTCTCTGGATAAATGTCAAATTAACTAATATTATTTCAGACACAAAGCTGGGACCTTCATTTCTCCAGGACAAGAAAAGATTAATCAATGTCTTGTTACTAATTGCTGCATTTTTGTGGCCCTTTTCTCCTTTCTAGTTCTAGATTATTTCAGTTTTTATACCTTCAGTTACTCTCCTGGGCAAGTTCCAACTCCCCACACCTTCCAGAGTGTCTTTCCTGGCCTTGGAATCCATGGAAGGCATCAGTAACACATCCGCGATCACCAAACACAAATCACAGTTGTTTGCACTGATCCACTTCTTTCCCCAGTCATTCACGATGGTGATGTTTTTGGAGCTGTGATTTGTTTAATTGTCCCCCACCATTCACGACTGGATGTGGGGGGACTGCAGCTCTGATCTGATCCGTTGTTTGTGGGATCGCTTGGTCCTGCCTGGAACATTCTGCTTCTGCTGTTCAGCGTGCTTATAGTCCCATGTTACAGGTTGGAACCTCAGTTTTAGGGTGCCCAGTGCTGCTCCTGACTTGTTCTCCTACACTCCATGTTGAACTAGGGGAGGTGATGACTGTTGGTATTATTGCTGAACTATTAATCCAGAAACTCAGCTAATGATTTGGGGACCAGGCTTCGAATCCTGCCACATCAGTTGGTGGAATTTGAATTCAATGAAAAAAATCTGGAATTAAGAATTTATTGATGACCATAAAACCATTGTTGATTATCGTAAAAAAAACCCATCAGGTTCACTCATGCCCTTTAGGGAAGGAAATCTGCTCTCCTTACCCGGTCTGGCCTACATGTGACTCCCTCTGAAATGGCCTCGCAAGTCACTCAGTTCAAGGGCAACAAGGACTGGGCCATAAATGCTGGCCATCCAGCAATGCCCATTTCCCACGAATGAATAAAAAAGAATTTCAAGTTGAGGACTCCCAGGATGACTCACTTGCACTGTACACCTCTGTGCTGCTCCCTCTACTCAGGTTTGAACTGCTGGTAGGACAGAACATTTTGGTAGGAAGAATAAAAGGGAAGCAGATTATCTAAATGGTGAGAGATTGTAGAGCTCTGAGACGCAGAGGGATCTGGGTGTTCTAGAGATTGAATAAACTGGGATTGTTCTCCCTGGAAAGACGGAGGCTGAGGTGCGACCTGATAGACGTTTATAAAATTATGAGGGGTGTGGATAGGGTGAACAGTTGGGAGATTTTTGCCAGGGCAGAAATGACAATTACAAGGGGCACAAGCTCAAGATAAGGGGGAAAGGTTCAGTGCAGATGTTGGGGGAAGTCTTTTTACACAGAGGGTGATGGGGGCCTGGAATGCGCTGCCAAGTGAGGTGGTTGAGGCAGACACGTTAGTGACATTTAAGACTTATCTGGATAGACACATGAACAGACGGGAATAGAGGGATATAAGCGGTTGGTCTCGATAGGACAATGTGATCAGCGTTGGCCGAAGGGCCTGTTCCTGTGCTGTTCTTTGTTTTTTGCATGAATCACAAACAGCTAGTAAGCAGGTAAAGCAAGTAATTAGGAAAGCTAGCATTTGAGGGGGTAATTGATGACATAAATATGGAGGTTATGCTTCAGTTATCCAGAGCACCAGTGACACCACATCTGGAGTACAGTGTACAGTATTGGTCATCTTGTTTAAGCAAGGATGTAAATGCATTGGAAGCAGTCGATTGACCAGACTAATGTCAGAAATGTGTGGATTATGGGTAAAGCTTGGACAGGCTAGGTTTGTGTCTGCTGGAGTTTAAAGATAAATTTGATCAAAACATAGAAGATCCTGAAGAGTCTTGACAGGTTGATGTGGAGAGGATGTTTCCTCTTGTGTGAGAATCTAGAGCTAGGGGTCCCTGTTTAAAAATAAGGGTTCGCACATTTAAAACGGAGATGAGGTGAAATATTTTCTTTCAGAGGGTCGTGAACCTCTGGAACACTTCTGAAAAGACGGTGGAAGCAGAGTCTTTGAATATTTTTACGACAGATGTCGATAGATTCTTGGCAAGCAAGTGGGTGATAGATTATTGGGGGTAGGCAGGATGCAGATTTAAGGTTACTATCAGATCAGCCCTGATCTGATTAAATGGTGGAGCAGAATCGAGGGACCAAATCGCCGAATCCTGCTCCTTGTTCCTGTGAGACATTGGCAGTAAGATATGATTCAAAGTATGACTGTGTCAGCCTGTTGCTTGACTGGACTGTTCGACTGTAGGAATGGTCATATTTAATAGTTTGTAGCTTAGTTATGTGTAATAATCAAGTAATTGAAGCTTATTAATCAATTAATCTGCTGTGATATTCTGCTTAATTGTAATATATTCGTTTCATGTAACTGGCTTTGTCTGTAACTGCGTTCTTATTTGACAAGTGAAATACATCACATGACCCTAGGTCGGTGTAAAGCTACACTTTGAAAGTTTAATTACAGAGTGCTGTGGATCCCATCAACTCTGGATGAGCTAAGGTCTGGAACTGTTAACCCCTGTGTCTCACAGCTTGCCTCCTGGACTTGCAGAATCTCACTGGCTGTCCTGTCTGGAGACAATACACATCTCTTTAACCTGTGCTTAATGCTCCCTCCACTCACATTGTCTGTATCTTTAAGACCTGGTTGGCTGTAGAGATTCGCAATCTAATCAGTATTCTGAAACTTGATTTTGTGTCTCTGTGCCCTGTTTGAGAGCACATTTCCACTCCATCTGATGAAGGAGTAGTACTCTGAAAGCTAATGGCATTTGCTACCAAATAAACCTGTTGGACCTTAACCTGGTGTTGTTAAAACTCTTACTGCAGTCACTACAAAAACCAGCAAGTAGTTTCTTTAATCAAAATATACTGATAGTCACCTGCCCCAATGAGAACTATAAAAGTTCGACACATCAATGAGACATTTGAGACAATAAACCCAAATGTTAACCATTGGGATTTGACACCATAAACTTGCTTATTTCAAATAAGTGGACAAAGAAGATATCTTTAGGTCTCCATTATCTCAATATACAGCCATAAAATTTAATGAAATCACAGAAAAGGCATGTGGGGCAAACTCCGGAAGTAACTGACACATTAGAGCGCCAGTCAGGAAATTGCAGGAAATGGTCAGTAAACCAATCAGAAACTGATTACACACCACCTAAATAAATCAGGGACTGATCATGGTGAACCAGAGTTCAGGAACACCATTGATCGTGCACAGGGGCTGTGTCTAGAAAGGGTTAATAACCATCAGCTTTCAGCTGCCCAGTTCACAGCTCAGAGAAGCTGAGCAGGAAGAAGGTAGACAACAGTCAACAGAACAAGAAACAGTGCCGCAGTCGGCTGGAAGTTGTGAGCCAGCGTTACAAAGTGAACTGACTGCTTCCACTGCCTTGGTTAAGTTTTGCATTTTGTACTTATGTGATTAACTTAGTAAATTCTGTAAAGCTTGGAACAATATTTGTACTAAGTGTGGTCTTGTAGCTCGTTAAAAATGAAAGTCCCTTTTAAATCAGATCTCCCAACTGAGTCCAACAATTGTAATTGACGTTAAGTCTTATATTTATGTTTAGGTGAACCCAGGTCTTACAGAAAATCTCTGCTAAATTTGGCACAAGCCCCCAGCTGTGAGCCAGGAAATCTTTGCAGGATTGTCTTGGGAACAGTGTGCTGTTGTCATTTCTGGAACCTAGGTCAATGTGGGGTGATCTGTGTAGTTTTATCATTGACTTTTCTGTAGCAATTTGACACAACTGAATGGCTTGCTCAGGATAGAGAGCTCTGAATCTATGATATTATCTCTGTTCTCCAGAACAAGTAACTATATTCTGTCTGAAACGACAAGATTCAATATTTAGAGTCAACAATATAAACAAGGAAACACATCAGGGCCCAATACTCCAGCTGGATATTGACAGGATAAAGTCTGTTATCTAACACCTCGAGAGGACAGAACAGAGAAAGATCCCAAATGTAAGAAATCCTCCAATTATTTGTGAATATCTTTCAAATGCTGACAGGTTCCAAATCCCAGTTTCCATTACATTGAAATCAATGAAAGATGGAATATAGATAGTTGGACTGAAAGCAGTGCGGGGCCCACTTGTACTGAGACACCAAGTCCAAGGACCATTTACACGGAAACACAAAATCCAGGGACCACTTACACCGAGACACCAAATCCAGGGGAGCAATTGCACTTCGAAGTTGATTTATCGGGTCGAGGTTGTTTGCAATAAATCCCCAATTTTCAATTAAGATTTATCTATCTGGCCAGAATGAATATTTTAATTGGTAAATTCAGAAGATTTATTTACCATTAAAAGGTTAAAAAGTTAGAAAGATAAAAAACAAAGTTCGAATTAACAGTAATTGGCAGAAAGGAGAAGGCTTATCTTTAACAATGAAGCAGACTTCTCAAAACTTTCCTCGGTTGATCAGGCCAAAGATGTGAAATGATAATCAGACAAGGTGGATAATATGTTAACAGAGTGGCCACTCAAAACCTTTATTTTTACCCCCTCAACTCTCATTTGCTCAAATTAGCCTCAGTGTTGATCTATATTTGATTAACTTAACTGTCTGATTGGCCCCTGGCACCTCTAGCATCCATTTATACAATAAATGGCAGAGCCATCAAGAGTATAGAAACACAGAGGGACCTAGGTGTGCAAGTCCACAAATCCTTGAAGGTGGCAGCACAGGTGGAGAAGGTGGTGAAGAAGGCATATGGTATGCTTGCCTTTATAGGATGGGGTATAGAGTATAAAAGCTGGAGTATGATGTTGCAGCTGTACAGAACGCGGGTTAGGCCACATTTGGAGTATTGTGTCCAGTTCTGGTCGCCACACTACCAGAAGGACGTGGAGGCTTAGAGAGAGTGCAGAGAAGGTTTACCAGGATGTTGCCTGGTATGGAGGGTCTTAGCTATGAGGAGAGATTGGGTAAACTGGGCTTGTTCTCCCTGGAAAGATGGAGAATGAGGGGAGGCATAATAGAGGTGTACAAAATTATGAAGGGTATAGATAGGGTGAACAGTGGGAAGCTTTTTCCCAGGTCGGAGGTGACGATCACGAGGGGTCACGGGCTCAAGGTGAGAGGGGCGAAGTATAACTCAGATATTAGAGGGATGTTTTTTACACAGTGGGTGGTGGGGGCCTGGAATGCGCTGCCAAGTAGGGTGGTGGAGGCAGGCACGCTGACATCGTTTAAGACTTACCTGGATAGTCACATGAGCAGCCTGGGAATGGAGGGATACAAACGAATGATCTAGTTGGACCAATGCGCGGCACAGGCTTGGAGGGCCGAAGGGCCTGTTTCCTGTGCTGTACTGTTCTTTGTTATCTCCTGATGTCTTCGTACAATAAATGAGACAGCTTGAGTAAAGTCCCATTCATTCCCCAACTGAATGTAACTTGTCAAAGACATAAATGTTTTGTGAGCTCTACCTTATTTTTCTAGATTGGCTGGAAAACATAATTTGACAGTTCTCATGATTTATGACCAGTGTACTTAAAATCACATTATTTATAATAATAAAGAATTACAGCCTTTGTGTTCCAGGTTATATTACCAGCCTGACAAGTACAACTATTGTTTAATTGCTTATTCTTCAATTGTCTCAGAATTAAGGCTCTTCACTTCACTAATATGAGGATGTTAAACCAAGGGCCCCATCTGCTCTGTCAGGCAGAGATGAAAGATCACACGGCTTCTATTTGGAAGGAGGGCAGGGAGCTCACCCTGCTGAGACCAATATTACCCCTCTCCCAATCTCACTGCAAACAGATCACTGCTCATTGTCACATTGCTGTTTGTGGAGGCTGACTGTGCACAGAGATGTCCTGAGGTTGTGAAAGGTACTATGTGAATGCAAGTTCTATCAGCTCCAGCCCAGTTACTGTAGTTAGCAGTAACATCATCAACACTTCCCCAGTGTCGTGATGAACAAGGTTCAGTCCTGAATCTGATTAACAACAGCAGAATCAGAGCAGTGCAGTCAATTGTGAACTCTCTGGTGTTTCACCAAGTTGGATGATCGATTAAATCTCTTCCTACACATGGAGCAAGTGAAGGGTTTCTCCCCAGTGTGAACTCGCTGGTGTGTCAGCAGCGCAGATGAGTTGGTAAATCTCTTCCCGCACTCGGAGCAGGTGAACGGCCTCTCCCCAGTGTGAATGCGCTGGTGTGTCAGCAGATGGGATGATCGTGCGAATCCCTTTCCACACTCAGAACAGGTGAACGGCCTCACCTCAGTGTGAATTTGTTGGTGTGTCAGCAGGTTGGAGGACTGAGCGAATCCCTTCCCACACTTGGAGCAGATGAACGGCTTCTCCCCAGTGTGAGTGCGCTGGTGTGCAGTGAGATGAGATGCTTGCTTGAACCCAGTACTGCAGTGAGAGCACCTGAATGGTTCCTCCTCAGTGTGAACACGTTGATGGTGCTGCAGATCCCCAGAACCTTTGAAATACTTCTCACACTCTGGACATTTGAAAGGTCTCTTGTCAGTGTGAACTCGTTGGTGTGTCTGAAGGTGGGGAGATGTCCTGAACCTCTTCCTACACAGTGAGCAGCTGAACGGTGCGTCCCCAGTGTGAATGAGCTGGTGCTCCCTCAGTGCGTGTGGGTTTTTAAAGCTCTTCTCACAGTCGGAGCATTTAAACTCTCTCTTGTCTTCGTGAACCTGCCGGTGTTTCAGCAGGTGGGATGAGAGAGTGAATCCTTTCCCACACACACAACAGGTGAACGGCCTCTCCCCGGTGTGAAGTCGCTGGTGTCTCTGAAGGCAAATTAATTGAATGAATCGCTTCCCACAATTGGAGCAGATGAATGGCCTCTCCCCGGTGTGTCTGCGCCGATGAGTTTCCAGCTCAGATGGGGATCTGAATCCCCTCCCACATTCCCCACATTCCCATGGTTTCTCCCTGGCGTGAACGGTTCTTTTTGCTTCCATTTTCAAAGGCCGATGATATTCAAGTCCTGATGAATCGAGTGACTCTGGCAGATTGTGATGTGGTGATTGGTTTGACTTTCCTGCCTGCGAACCTTTCCAATACTCTGTGAAATTGATTCAAAACAGAAAAAAGGGAGTGAGAGAACGCACAAAAACACAAAGGCAGGTTGTGAAATAGAGTTGAATGAATCTGGCAATTTGTGGGGCCGGCACGAGGAAAATATGACCATGAAAGCTGCTAAATTGTTATAAAAAAACCAACTGATTCACTAATATCCTTCAGGGAAGTGAACCTTTCACATAGTCTGGATCTCGAGAGAAGAGAGACAGAGAGCTGGGAGCAGAATGAGTGAAGGTGATGGATTGTATGTATCTAAACCTCTGCCAGAACTTTGAGAGAATTTCCCCGATCTCAGCCTCTGGCACCTCAAAGAGTCAGGGTAGCAAGTGTATGTGAACAGCAGCAACTCCAAGTTCCCATTCAGGTCACACACCACCCTGACTTGTCTGACATCCAGCACTGGATTAACAAAGATTTCCTCTATTTAAATATTGGGAAGATTAAGACCCGACTACAAACTCTACTCCATACCCACTGACTCCATCCCTCTCCCTGACAACAGTTTGAGGCTGAACCAGACTGTTTGCAACGATCGAAAATTATTTCACTGAAATAAAAGCAAAAACTGAAATAAAAACAGAAGATGCTGCATAAACTCAGCAGGTCTGGCAGCATCTGTGGAGAAAGAAACAGAGTTAATGTTCTGAGTCCCTATAACTCTTCTTCAGAGCTGCCAGCTGAGTTTCTGACCATTTATCTCTGCCACCTCCAAGAATGAGTTTCTATCTCATAGAAACCCTACAGTGCCGAAGGAGGCCATTCAGCCCATCAAGTCTGCACTGACAACAATCCCACCTCGGCCCATCCCCGTAACCCCACATATTTACCCCAATAATCCCTCTAACCTACGCACCCCAGGACACTAAAGGGCAATTTAGCATGGAAAATCAACCTAATCCACACCTCTGGACTGTGGGAGGAAACCGGAGCACCCGGAGGAAACCCATGCAGACACAGGGAGAATGTGCAAATTTCACACAGACAGTCACCCAAGTCGGGAACTGAACCCAGGTCCCGAGAGATGTGAGGCAACGGCGCTAACCACTGTGCCACCGTGCCACCCTAAATCTAATTCCCATCACTCGACTTGGTCCAAATACATGTTCCTGAAACTCTCGTTCATTCATTTATAACCTCTAGACTTGACGATTTTTCACATCCTGACCAGCCTCCATTCAAGCTGTGATAAACTAGAGTTCATCCAAATCTCTGCACTGAATCTCAATGACTCACTGACTTACACAGGCTCCCGTTTGAGCAGCAACTCAGTTCAAAATTCTCATCTTTCTTTTCAAATCCCTCCATGACATTGCTTTTCCCCATTTCCAGTCTCACACATGTTTGAATCTTTTTCACAGACATACGTTCATTTAGGTTTTGATGAATACAGTGACTCTGTCAGATTTTGTTCTATTGACTCCATCTACATTTCCCACTGCCTCAGAAAAGCAGCCAGCATAATCAAGGCCCCCACGTATCTGGACATACTCTCTTCCACCTTCTTCTGTCAGGAAAAAGTTACAAAAAGTCAGATCATGCACCAACTGCCTCAAGAACAGCTTTTTCCCTGCTGTCTTCGGATTTTGAATGGGATATTAAGTTGATCTTTCTCTACACCGTTGCTACAACTGTAACACTATGTTCTGCACCCTCTCCTTTCCTTCTCCCTATGTACTCTATGAACGGTATGTTTTGCAAATATAGCACAAGAAAAAATAGTTTCCACTGTATCCCAGTACATGTGACAATAATAAATCCAATTAAATCAAAATCATGCCCTGTTGCGCATTGCCAGTTGCTGTTATCTATTCCTCAATTTGAGGATGATGTCTACTCAGCGTTGAGAGCTTCTGCCACGGGTCTTCATGAGATTGAACTGAAGCGGAGATCTTTGGACATATTGGGCAGGACCTCCAAATAGCACGGTAGCACAGTGGTTACCACTGCTGCTTTACAGCGCCAGGGACCCGGGTTCAATTCCCAGCTTGGGTCAATGTCTGTGTGGAGATTGCACATTCTCCCCGCATCTCCATGGGTTTCCCCTGGGTGCTCCAGTTTCCTCCCACATTCTGAAAGAAGTGCTGGTTAGGGTGCATTGACCTGAACAGGTGTCAGAGTGTGGCGACTAGGGGAATTTCACAGTACCTTCATTGCAGTGTTAATCTAAGCCTTGCTTGTGACTAATAGATAAGCATTAAAATTTAAAATAATTAGTGGGATCTGGAGAGCAGAATTTGCTTCCTTTCCTTGTTATGTTGCCACTTTGCCTGATCAATTAAACATCTGGCTCTGTGCAAAAACCAGGGTCAGACTACCCGAGGCAGAGGGTTGATGCAGTTTGATGGACAAGTTGTCTCCATTCTGAACAATGGGGAACAAGCCCCTCCCACTCATTGACACTTTTGCCCCCTACAAAGATGGCGGAACGCATGAGCCCTGCTGCTCATTGCCTCCAATAAAGATGGCAGCCGTTAACCCGAGCCGAACAATGGACTTTACGGCCCCGCTCGGCGCGAAACATAAAATCCTTTTTTGGGGATGGGCCTGAACAACATGTTTACAAAAACTCTTCACCCACCCGCCAGATCCACCGTCCCCGCGTCCCGCAATTTTCCTTGTACCGTTTGTGGATTCGAATAAAAACCGTCTGTCTGTCGCCATTACTGCGCTACTGCGCATGCTTAAGATCCCACCCCCTCATTCACTCCGATTGGTTGGAGGACCAGCCGCTCCTGCTCGGTCCTCCAGGCCCGCCCCCTTTTCCTATTGGTCCAGAGCTGCCGCCAACCAGTCCCTGGGCATTGTGACGTGGGGCATGCGCAGTGCGGCTCATGTCCAGGGACTGGCGCTTGTTTGTCTGATCTTCAGGCGGGAAGGAGGCGGATAAGCGGAGGCAGCGTTAGGGGCAGTGGGTGGGAGGGGAGGCTCCACACACCCAGTGGAGGCTTCAACACCCCCAATAAGGAACTAGCGGCACCGCCTCAACACCCAACACAACGGCAGCTGCAGCGCTTCCTCCCGGGGACAGGCCCCAGTGGACAAATGTGGCTTCAGGAAGGAAATGCAGCAATGGGTTTGTTAATGAGAATCATCTTTAACTCACTTTACTGACCCTGGAGCAGGAGGAGAGAATGGGGGGAATTTCTATCCTGCACTCACACTGATGGATTTGTTTTTTTGTGGGTTCTCTCTCATTCCCTTTTTCCTGTTTTAAATCAAGTTCACAGGTTTTCAAAAAAGGAGGATTTGCAGCTGGGAAACTGAAACCTAATATCACATCAGAATCTGATGGAGCCGGCACCAATTTATCAGAACCTGAATGTCATTGTATTTTGAACATGGAAGAAAAATGCACTGTTCACAGTTGAGAGACACTGTACGCACGTTGTGTGTGTGGACAAGACTTCAATCACTCATCGGGCCTTTTGGACTGTTATTGCAGTCACAAACGGATGATGGCATGGAAATGTGGGGACTGTGGGAAGGGATTTGATTTTCCATCACAGCTGGAAACTCATCGGCGCAGCCACACTGGGGAGAAGCCATTCACCTGCTCCTGGTGTGGGAAGGGATTCGCTACCTCATCCCAGCTGCTGAAACACCAACGAATTCACACTGGAGAGAGGCCATTCACCTGCTCTGTGTGTGGGAAGGGATTCAATCAGTCATCCAACCTAGCAATACACCAGCGAATTCACACTGAGGAGAGGCCATTCACCTGCTCTGTGTGTGGGAAGGGATTCAATCAATCATCCAAACTAGCATTACACCAGCGAATTCACACTGGGGAGAAGCCGTTCACCTGCTCTCAGTGTGGGAAGGGATTCACTCACTCAGCCAATCTGCTGAAACACCAACGAGTTCACACTGGGGAGAGGCCATTCACCTGCTCCCAGTGTGGGAAGGGATTTACTCACTCATCTCACCTTCGGAAACACCAGCGGATTCACACTGGGGAGAGGCCGTTCACCTGCTCTGTGTGTGGGAAAGGATTCAAGCAGTCATCCACGCTGATACATCACGAACGGGTTCATACTGGGGAAAGGCCGTTCACTTGTTCCCAGTGTGGGAAGGGATTCATTACCTCATCCAGGCTGCTGAGACACCAGCGAATTCACAAGTAACTATTGTGATTGGATTTTGCTGTCATCCATATTCAGACTGAACCATGTTCATTTGGATCTTTTTCTGCAGAATTGAAAAATAGCTCCAGCTCTGTTAATAGGTGTTAACATAATTGGTCTTAGAAGAGGTGGATTAGGGGTCAGGAAACTCACACAAAACATCAGATTAGGATTGGATGGAGTCGCACAATTGATCATAACCAGAAAAGCAGAGAATTTTGAACATGAAAGGACACCACTGTTCACAATCACAATCGAGAGGGGCGGCGATGGCCTCATGGTATTGTCGCTAGACTATTAATCCAGAAACTCAGCTAATGTTCTGGGGACCTGGGTTCAAATCCAAGGCAGATGGTGGAATTTGAATTCAATTAGAAAAATCTGGAACTATGAATCTACTGATGACCTTGAAACCATTGCTGATTGTTGAAAAAGTTGTCGGGGAGATTTCCTTCTGTAATGTCCTGGTCTGGCCTACATGTGACTCCAGGTCCGCAGCAATGTGGTTGACTCTCAACTGCCCTCGGGCTACTAGGGATAGGCGATAAATGCTGGCCAGCCAACGACACCCATATCCCATGAATGAATAAAAAAAGTTACATTGGGGAGAAACCATGGAAATGTGGAGACTGAGTGTAGTGGGGCTAAATTAGGCTAATAGCAAACAATGTTTGAGAACTTTAACACAATACTGACTTAAGAGTGAATGATCTTAAAGCACTGACGAGAGCTGTCATTATAAAAGACAGCTCTAACTGAATAACAAGTATTCCTCATTTAAAACATGTGTTTTGAATTATAAAATGGATGCAGTTTGCTTTTAGAATACGTTTTGTGAAACTTCAGCCAACGGCAAGATACAGCAGAGTTTGATGGGATGAGTTAGACGGAGCCTGCATTCTGTAGGACAATGGTTTTACTGAGTGCAGCCAGTCAAAGTCTCTCTCTCTCTCGCGCACTCACAGTCTCTCTCTCTCTCTCGCGCACTCACAGTCTCTCTCTCTCTCGTGCACTCACAGTCTCTCTCTCTCTCTCGCGCACTCACAGTCTCTCTCTCTCTCGCGCACTCACAGTCTCTCAGCCACATCTGTGAGTAAAACACTTTCTTTTCTCCCCCTTTCCATTTCTTTTCTCATTCTGGGGGAAATTGGGGACTTGCAGCAACTGAAGGGAAAGGAAGTGAATCCAGGGAGGCTGCAGACTCTGGAAAGGTTGGCCCAGGTCTCTCTCTCTCTCTTAAAGACATTGACATCCTTTGCTCCCTCAGCTTGACACATTTATTTGTCTGGTTAAAAGGATGGTCTGTTTCCTAATGTTCATGATTAAAGGGTTGGTTTCCCCAGGAAATGGCTGACATTGAAGGGGACAAAGTAATAAGGTATGACAGGTATGTGTATTTTTGGTGTAAATTTATGATTCTTTGTGGGACACTAATTTTATGTAGCACAGAGTTATGTCTAGTTTTGCTTTTAGGTACCTATTAGATATATTATTTATGGTTCTGTGATAAATTTCATTTATTGTGATTTCAAGTTTGTAATATAGCACTGTCGTGACATACTTTTCCAGTCATTGATCCATTACAGCACAGAATATGTCCATTCGAGTCCGTGCTGACCCTCTGTAGAGCAATCCAGTCAGTCCCATTCTCCCGCTGTTCCCCTGTATCTCACAAGATTATTTCCTCCAATTGTCCAGCCAGTTCAGTTGAAATCTTGGATCATCTCTAATTCCACCTTCCTCATAAGCAGTGAGTTTGTGTTTGTGAACACTCCGTACCTTAATAAAGTTATTAATGAAATGGTCGTAAATATTTTTTGATTTGATTTTGTTTATTATTGTCACGTATTAGTATACAGTGAGAAGTATTGTTTCTTGCGCGCTATACAGACAAAGCATACCATTTATAGAGAAGGAAATGAGAGAGTGTAGTGTTACAGTCGTAGCTAGGGTTGAGAGAAAGGTCAACTTAATGCAAGGCTGGTCCATTCAAAAGTCTAATGACAGCAGGGAAGAAGCTGTTCTTGAGTCAGTTGGTACGTGACCTCACATTTTTGTAACTTTTTCCCGACGGAAGTAGGTGGAAGAGAGAATGTCCGGGATGCGTGGGGTCTTTAATTATGGTGGCTGCTTTGCTGAGGCGGCGGGAAGTGTAGACAGAGTTAATGGATGGGAGACTGGGTTGCGTGATGGATTGGGCTACATTCCCGACCTCTCTGATCAAGTCCTCTCTGACAATCTCTGATCAAGTAATGCAGCAGTGTTGATTAAACACATGTTTTCCTCCAGAATCTGTACCTATGTTTTGCATTTAGTCTAGCCGTCTGCATCAAAGTTTTTAGTTCTCCAGGTCAGGAAGCAGTGAGCATGGGTCTGTCAGTCAGAATCAATCAGCACCTTCACAAGAATTGGGAGGGTATATATGAGGTACAGCAGTTTAAGAGTAGAGATAATGTATGAGATTGAGATTTACAGCTTTTGGTGAACAAGTCCAGAAAGAATGTGCAACTAAAAATGAAATTGTGAATTCTGAATTTTGTTCCCGTACTGACAGGGATGACTTTTGTAAATTCCTTTTACAGGTTTTGAGAAGGAGAAGATTTGCAGACAGAAATCTCAAAACCAAACGTCACGTCAAGACCTGACACATTCACTCAATTCAAAGGGACCTGAATATCATTGGTCTTTCAGTCTAGAATTGAATTGAAGTATGTACAGATGGAGGGCATTGATTGGATCATTATATGAGTGTGTATGAAGAAAGCGTGTATAAAGAAATGGTGTTCTGTCTGCTTCAGAAGGTTCTAATGATGTGGAGATGCCGGCGTTGGACTGGGGTAAACACAGTAAGAAGTTTAACAACACCAGGTTAAAGTCCAACAGGTTTATTGGGTAGCAAAAGCCACACAAGCTTTCGGAGCTCCAAGCCCCTTCTTCAGGTGAGTCACCGCAGTCACACCAGGAAGAGGCTGTTCACCTGCGCTGAGTGTGGGGAGGGATTCACACGGTCATCTCATTTGCTGACACACCAGCAAGTTCACACTGGGGAGGGGCCATTCACCTGATCCGTGTGTGGGAAGGGATTCACTCAGTCATCCAACCTGCTGACACACCAGTGAATTCACAACAGGGAGATGCCATTCACCTGCTCCTTGGGAAAGATTCACTGAGTCATCCAGTCAGCTGAAATACCAATGTGGTCACACTGGTGAGAGGCCACTGACCTGCTCTGAGTGTGGGAAGGAATCCGCTCAGTTATCCAACTTGCTGATGCACCAATGTATTCATACTGGAGAGAGACCATTAATGTGTTGTGTGTGTGAGAAGAGATTCATTGATTCATCCAATCTGCTGTGACACCAGCAAGTCCACATTGAGGAGAGGCCATTCCCCTGCTTTGAGTTCAGGGAAAGTTTAAATCAGTCATCCAACTTGCTGACACACCAGCAAGTTCACACCGATTAGAGACCTTTTCTTTTTAATCATAGAATCCCTACATTGCAGAAGGAGGTCACTTGGCCCATCGAGTCTGCACCGACCACAATGCCACCCAGGCTCCACTCCCATAACCCTACATATTTACCCTGCTAATCTCCTGACACAAAAGGGCAATTTAGCATGGCCAATCAACCGAACCCGCACATCTTTGGAATGTGGGAGGAAACCAGAGCACCCAGAATAAACCCACGCAAACAAAGAACAGTACAGCACAGGAAACAGGCCCTTCGGCCCTCCAAGCCTGTGCCGCTCCTTGGTCCAACTAGACCAATCGTTTGTATCCCTCCATTCCCAGGCTGCTCATGTGACTATCCAGGTAAGTCTTAAACGATGTCAGCGTGCCTGCCTCCACCACCCTACTTGGCAGCGCATTCCAGGCCCCCACCACCCTCTGTGTAAAAAACGTCCCTCTGATGTCTGAGTTATACTTCGCCCCTCTCAGCTTGAGCCCGTGACCCCTCGTGATCGTCACCTCCGACCTGGGAAAAAGCTTCCCACTGTTCACCCTATCTATACCCTTCATAATCTTGTATACCTCTATTAGATCTCCCCTCATTCCCCGTCTTTCCAAGGAGAACAACCCCAGTCTACCCAATCTCTCCTCATAGCTAAGACCCTCCATACCAGGCAACATCCTGGTAAACCTTCTCTGCACTCTCTCCAATGCCTCCACGTCCTTCTGGTAGTGCGGCGACCAGAACTGGACGCAGTACTACAAATGTGGCCTAACCAGCGTTCTATACAGCTGCATCATCAGACTCCAGCTTTTATACTCTATACCCCGTCCTATAAAGGCAAGCATACCATATGCCTTCTTCACCACCTTCTCCACCTGTGTTGCCACCTTCAAGGATTTGTGGACTTGCACACCTAGGTCCCTCTGTGTTTCTATACTCCTGATGACTCTGCCATTTATTGTATAACTCCTCCCTACATTATTTCTTCCAAAATGCATCACTTCGCATTTATCCGGATTAAACTCCATCTGCCACCTCTCCGCCCAATTTTCCAGCCTATCTATATCCTGCTGTATTGCCCGACAATGCTCTTCGCTATCCGCAATTCCAGCCATCTTCGTGTCATCCGCAAACTTGCTGATTACACCAGTTACACCTTCTTCCAAATCATTTATATATATCACAAATAGCAGAGGTCCCAGTACAGAGCCCTGCGGAACACCACTGGTCACAGACCTCCAGCCGGAAAAAGACCCTTCGACCACTACCCTCTGTCTCCTATGGCCAAGCCAGTTCTCCACCCATCTAGCCACTTCTCCTTGTATCCCATGAGCCTTAACCTTCTTAACCAACCTGCCATGTGGGACTTTGTCAAATGCCTTACTGAAATCCATATAGACGACATCCACAGCCCTTCCTTCATCAACCGTTTTTGTCACTTCCTCAAAAAACTCCACCAAATTTGTAAGGCACGACCTCCCTCTTACAAAACCATGCTGTCTGTCACTAATGAAACATGGGGACAATGTGCAAACTCCACACAGACAGTGACCCGAGGCCAGAATTGAACCCGGGTCCCTGCCCTGACTATGGGCGTTAATTGTATCAAATCTGTTTAAATATGTAGATAGAGGGCATTGATTGGATAATTATAGGAGTGTGTATGAAGAAAGTATGTATAAAGAGTTAGGAGTTAATTATATTCCAAGTAAAGATTAGCTCCAATTTCTTCCTTCACTATAAGACTGTCGGGATTATAACATGGTAACAGGGAATGTTTGTCTAATGGTGAAGTTTGGAAAATAAAGGAAAGTATATTTCAGACAGAAGCTTCCAATCCCAGCAGCTTTTGTGAGAAATGACTGAAAGGCAGTGGGAATTGTCAGGGTCTGATTACCTGCTGATGCTCTCGGAGTCTGAACCATACAACCAGTGGAAGAATGAAGTGGCGATGTGGACACGGGTTACATCCCGATCAAGGAGGAAACAAGATCTGGCCTTGGCATTGTCACTTCCTAACACAAGGAAAATCAGCAACAAAGTATTTTTTGAGCTGGATGTCCTTCAGTGGGCTACTGATCAAGGTTTGGATCTTTTATTAGGTTTCATTGATGTGATTTACAAGAAAGATGATCCGATGGGTGCCTATGAAACATGGTCAGACTTTGTGGCACCAGCTCCGTTTCTGAATGATGAGTTTTGAGACGTGTGTGAACACATGAACATTCTGGTCAGGAACACAGCAGCTGAAAGATGGACTCTGTGAAAGGAATCACACGGTGATCGATGAAATGCTGCAGAAAATCTGAGCTGATCAGCCAAACTGCAAGTTGGTAACTGCACCGGCCTGGACGGTTCATGTAAAGAATTCACTTCAGGTGGTTGGAGAGTATAATCCCTGTTAATTGGTCTGCAGGAAAAATTCCAAATGACCCTCTGTGCTGGGGATAACCCTCCTGATTTAGAAGGGATGACAATTAGTACAATTTTTATTCATTTATTGTCTGATTGACTGTTTCACTGGTGCTCAAGCTAAGAAATTACTGTAGATCCTAGAAGAGGAGTGTCTTATAATGTAATACTTTGTACAAAATAAAGACCATATTTTTCAAATAGTTTTGAAATATTGTGTGTGTTGTTATAATTCGGGTCGAGAACATTAACGTTCAATGAGAAATCCAAACACCCATCACAAGATTCCAGGTTTTTAAACAAAATCAAACTTTCCATATTCCAGCTATTCTCCAGACTCCAAGATTTCATGAGGATCCTTCGATTAGCTTTCGGCTAAACACCTCTCCAACTTTCCTTTGAGATTTCAGAATTGACTCAAAACATGGACTCCTCAATCCAAGCATGGACTTCACTGCCTTCTTGCTGAGGGCTTTAAACATTGAGAACATCCCTGGTTCCTAATGACCTTCTCGGCTCCGGCTCCCACAGCTGGTTCACAGCTCCCACTCCCACAGCTGGTTCGCAGCTCCCACTCCCACAGCTGGTTCACAGCTCCCACTCCCACAGCTGGTTCACAGCTCACGCTCCCACAGCTGGTTCACAGCTCCCGCTCCCACAGCTGGTTCACAGCTCCCGCTCCCACAGCTGGTTCATAGCTCCCGCTCCCACAACTGGTTCACAGCTCCCGCTCCCACAGCTGATTCACAGCTCCCGCTCCGACAGCTGGTTCACAGCTCCTGCTCCCACAGCTGGTTCACAGCTCCTGCTCCCAC
Organism: Mustelus asterias; assembly: GCF_964213995.1. Lineage (NCBI taxonomy): Eukaryota > Metazoa > Chordata > Chondrichthyes > Carcharhiniformes > Triakidae > Mustelus > Mustelus asterias. Next base: position 334,073 of record NW_027590147.1, read on the forward strand.
AGCTGGTTCACAGCTCCTGCTCCCACAGCTGGTTCACAGCTCCTGCTCCCACAGCTCCTGCTCCCACAGCTGGTTCACAGCTCCCGCTCCCACAGCTGGCTCGTGGCTCACAGCTCCCGCTCCCACAGCTAGTTCACAGCTTCTGGTCCCACAGCTGACGGTTTGCAAGCTCACTGCAGACTGCCTGGTTTCTGTGAGAACTACCCAGAATTCCAACCAAGGTTCCACTCTGAATCACTTATCTCCATGGTAACGGAGACCAGTTAGCATATCCAATAGATGTTTAAATTAATTAACTTGTAGTTTCAAAACCAAACATGTAACCCTGAGTCTGCTAGAAGAAGTCACCTCACTAATAAAGACAGGACATTAAATGTCAGATCCAATGTCTCCAGATCTCCAGCTGAAGAGGCTGAGCCCAGCCCCCTTTTTACAGTATTAGTTGCTACATTCATAGAATCATCATAGAAACCCTACAGTGCAGAAGGAGGCCATTCGGCCCATCGAGTCTGCACCGACCACAATCCCACCCAGGCCCTACCCCCACATATTTTACCCGCTAATCCCTCTAACCTACACATCCCAGGACTCTAAAGGGCAATTTTTTAACCTGGCCAATCAACCTAACCTGCACATCTTTGGACTGTGGGAGGAAACCGGAGCACCCGGAGGAAACCCACGCAGACACGAGGAGAATGTGCAAACTCCACACAGACAGTGACCCGAGCCGGGAATCGAACCCGGGACCCTGGAGCTGTGAAGCAGCAGTGCTAACCACTGTGCTACCGTGCCGCCCCGATCTGGTCAGTAAAGATCTAAATGTCCCAAATCTTGCATTAATTGTGCTACTTCCAGCTGCTTTTCACAATCCAGAAATGTGATTTTCAGTATCCACAATAATCAAATAACCCATGGTTGTTTTTTCTGAATCAAATTATTTGCAATCTTTTTGAATGAACATGTCAAAACTTAGGGAATTCCCTCTGTGTATTTAATTAGAAATGTCTCACTGTGACTCAGAGAGGAACAGTCCAGCTGCCCTTTTACAGTTCTTACCCTTCCAGTTTTGACTTTTTAAGCAAACATGGGCCACGCCTTGAGACTGCGAGTTCCCTCAGGTGTTTTTGTCAGATTCTCAACCCAGGTTTTTCATTTATCTTTCGTTAAAAAATACTAATTCTCAAACTAAAAATTTATTTCTAAAACATGAATGATCAGATAGACACAAACCTCTTCCTCAGGAAGAAATGAAAATGTATCACTATCTGAATATCCTATTTAGAATATTACAATTTTCTGTACATATTAATAACAGCCATGATCATATTGAATGGCGGAGCAGCTCAAAGAGCATCAGCCCACTGGAAGCAAAGTCATGAGACCGGTCAGTCCAGCAGAAAGAAACCCTCCGATGGTCCCACTTTGGGGAGGCGATGGCCTAGTGGTACTATCGCTAGACTAGTAATCCAGAAACGCAGCTAAAGTTCTGGGCACCCAGGTTCAAATCCCACCATGACAGATGGTGGAATTTGACTTCAATAAAAAATATCTAGAATTAAGAATCTACTGATGACCATGAAACTATTGTTGATTGTCAGAAAAAAACCCATCTGGTTCACTAATGTCCTTTAGGGAAGGAAATCTGCCATTCTTACCTGGTCTGGCCGACGATGACTCCAGAGCCACAGCAATGTGACTGACACTCAACTGCCCTCTCAAGGGCAACGAGAGGTGGGCAATAAATGCTGACCAGCGACACCCATGTCCCACACTGAATAAAAATAAAACTGTCAGAGTGAACATGGTTCAGTTCTGGATGTGAATAACAGCAGCAATAACAGCAGAATCCAGTCCCTGTAATCATTTGTGAACTCGCTGGTATCTGAACAGATTGGATAACTGAGTGAATGCCATCCTGCACAGACCCAGTGAATGGCCTCTCCCCAGCATGAAGACACGGGTGTGTCAGAAGGTTGGCTGAATCAATGAATGCTTTCTCATTCAGTTGAACAGCCTCTCCCATTTGTGAACTCGCTGGTGTGTCTGCAAGTGAGATAATCGATTAAATCTCATCTCACACTCTAGACAGCTGAATGGCCTCTCCCCTGTGTGAACTCGCTCGTGTCTCAGCAGGTCAGATGAAGTAGCGAATGCTTTCCCACTCAGAGCAGATGAACGGTCTCTCCCTAGTGTATCTGTAGGTTGTAAGAGAGAGAGAATCCCTTTCCACACTCAGAGCAGGTGAATGGCCTCTCCCCAGTGTGAACTCGCTGGTGCGTCTGCAACTGAGTTAACCGACTGAAACTCATTTCACACTCAGAGCAGGTAAATGGCCTCTCCCCACTGTGAATTCGCTGGTGTATCCGGAGATTGGAGGACCAAGAGAACGCCCTACCACACTCTAAGCAGGTGAACGGCCTCTCCCCTGTGTGAACTCACTGGTGTGTCATTAAGTCGGATGAATTAGTAAATCCCTTTGCACACTTAGTGGAAGTGAACAGTCTCTCCCCAGTGTGAATTTCCAGCTCCGACGGGAATCTGAATCCCTTTCCACAGTCTCCACAGTTTTTCCATGGTGTGAGTGTCCTTGTGTCTCTCTAGGTTCCTGAGTTGTCCACACACAGACTTTGTGTACGGTCTCTCCTTTGTAAATGGTGATGTTCTTTCAGGCTGTATAATGTCTAGCTGCATGGGTCTCGTTGCTTTTCCAGTCACACCAATGTTCAAAATCTTATGAAGCAGATAGAAGAGAGAAACATTTCTCCTGGACTCAAATGCCGATGATATTCTGGTCCCAATAATCAAACAATTATTCTTGATATTTGCTTTGAGATTTCAATCTGTAAATCCTCCTCCTCTGTTATTCTGAAAAGAGGTTTACAAAAATCATCACTGTCAGTACAGGATAGAAATTCAGGATGGACAAGTCTCATTTCTGTGGTCATATAACTGGACTAAAAATGTGTGGTAGACAGTATAGCATTTCTTAATGAGACAGATGGTGGGAGGGGGATTTGAGAAACCTTTATTTAGACAGCAAGAGGTCGGTAAGGATGGTGGAAGTGAAGGCGAATGCGTTCAAAATAAGATCAAATGGACAATGAGGAAGTTAATATGCAGGGTTAAGGGGATAGAGAGGGTGAATGGGACTGAGTGAATTTCTCCAAAAAACAGTTGACATGGACTCAAGATTTCAAATTGATTCCTTCTGAACTGGAATGTCACTTTGACTGGAAATGTATAACAAAGCTACATATGCAGGGCAGCACGGTAGCACAGTGGTTAGCACTGTGGCCTCACAGCTCCAGGGACCCGGGTTTGATTCCTGGTTTGGGTCACTGTCTGTGCGGAGTCTGCACATTCTCCACGTGTCTGCGTGGGTTTCCTCCGTGTGCTCCGGTTTACCCCCACACTCCAAAGATGTACGGGTTGGGTTGATTGGCCATGCTAAATTGACCCTAGTTTCAGGGGCATTTGCAGGGTAAATATTTGGGGTGACGGGGATAGGGCTTGGGTGGGATTGTTGTCAGTGCAGGCTCGATGGGCTGAATGGCATCCTTCTGTACTGTAGGGATTCTGTGATTTTATATTATATAACAAGAATAAAACTAACAATACATGAATCTTATTACTGAAACAAAAATATACCGAGATGTACCTTCTATCAACAGAAGACATATATCTGTCGTTATTAACCTAAAAAGTAAACATATTTCCAGAAAAGTCCAATGGAATATTGAAGGACACCGTTTCACATTTAAAAAACTTTTACTTTAGAAATTTATCTAAAATCAGCATCACTAAATCATGCAAAGAGAGAAACGGTATTTGAATAGACAAGATAAATTACACTTTAAAAACTCAGACAATAAAAACAGGTTCCACAAAATCACAAACATTTCCCCCTCAGTATATTTGGCTCTAATATTTGGTTCCAGAGTATTTCTGTCTCTCTAATTCTCAGGGGCAGAAATAAAGTGTTTTCCTCACAGATGTTGTCCAGAGGAGGAGGTTTGAGTCTGTGTGTGAAGTTTGAGTCTGTGTGTGAAGTTTGAGTCTGTGGTGAAGTTTGAGTCTGTGGTGAAGTTTGAGTCTGTGGTGAAGTTTGAGTCTGTGGTGAAGTTTGAGTCTGTGGTGAAGTTTGAGTCTGTGTGTGAAGTTTGAGTCTGTGTGTGAAGTTTGAGTCTGTGGTGAAGTTTGAGTCTGTGTGTGAAGTTTGAGTCTGTGGTGAAGTTTGAGTCTGTGGTGAAGTTTGAGTCTGTGGTGAAGTTTGAGTCTGTGGTGAAGTTTGAATCTGTGTGTGAAGTTTGAGTCTGTGTGTGAAGTTTGAGTCTGTGTGTGAAGTTTGAGTCTGTGGTGAAGTTTGAGTCTGTGGTGACGTTTGAGTCTGTGTGTGAAGTTTGAGTCTGTGTGTGAAGTTTAAGTCTGTGGTGAAGTTTGAGTCTGTGTGTGAAGTTTGAGTCTGTGGTGAAGTTTGAGTCTGTGTGTGAAGTTTGAGTCTGTGTGTGAAGTTTGAGTCTGTGTGTGAAGTTTGAGTCTGTGGTGAAGTTTGAGTCTGTGGTGAAGTTTGAGTCTGTGTGTGAAGTTTGAGTCTGTGGTGAAGTTTGAGTCTGTGTGTGAAGTTTGAGTCTGTGTGTGAAGTTTGAGTCTGTGTGTGAAGTTTGGGTCTGTGTGTGAAGTTTGAGTCTGTGTGTGAAGTTTGAGTCTGTGTGTGAAGTTTGAGTCTGTGGTGAAGTTTGAGTCTGTGGTGAAGTTTGAGTCTGTGTGTGAAGTTTGAGTCTGTGTGTGAAGTTTGAGTCTGTGGTGAAGTTTGAGTCTGTGGTGAAGTTTGAGTCTGTGTGTGAAGTTTGAGTCTGTGTGTGAAGTTTGAGTCTGTGGTGAAGTTTGAGTCTGTGTGTGAAGTTTGAGTCTGTGGTGAAGTTTGAGTCTGTGTGTGAAGTTTGAGTCTGTGTGTGAAGTTTGAGTCTGTGTGTGAAGTTTGAGTCTGTGGTGAAGTTTGAGTCTGTGGTGAAGTTTGAGTCTGTGTGTGAAGTTTGAGTCTGTGGTGAAGCTACAAACAGAAGCTGTTCTGTTTCAAATCAAACTGCGGGACTTGGAAGAAAATGATGGGAAGAGATTTTGCAAAGTCCCCTCCCCCACTCCCTCAGCTGGCAGCCCAGCACGCAGGCGCAGAGAGCGCTGCTGAGCCGAGCTGTCCGGAGCAGGCGCAGAGAGCGCTGCTGAGCCGAGCTGTCCGGAGCAGGCGCAGAGAGCGCTGCTGAGCCGAGCTGTCCGGAGCAGGCGCAGAGAGTGCTGCTGAGCCGAGCTGTCCGGAGCAGGCGCAGTGCGGCTGCCGCCAGCGGTCGCTCTCGATCTCTTTTTGGAGCCGCAGCCGCCGGAGAGCGAGGGGGGAGGGGGAGATCACCGAGCGGCTTCTCGCTCTGGCCGGAGCCGCCAGCCGGTTGCCTGGAAACCTTGGCTCGATGTGGTGCAGGGGGAGGGGAACAATGGGTGGGGGCGGGGCTCCCGGGTCCACGCGCCCGGGCCTGCGCACTGGAACCCAGCGACGTCACCGCGGAGCAGAGTGATTCCTATTGGCTGATTCAGGCAGGGCTCTATTGTGATGTCACAATGCGGAAGTTGGCCAATGAGCTTCAGAGTGAAACTTCCTCCTCTGTGTTCCCCCTTTCCATTTCTTTTCTCATTCTGGGGGAAATTGCTGACTTGCAGCAACTGAAGGGAAAGGAAGTGAATCCAGTCTGTATATTCTATACATTTTTAGTTCAGTCGTTTAGACATATATCTGTCTGGCAGCCTGCATGGAGATTTCCAGCTCTCTGTATTCAGGGCAGGAAGCCGTGAGCATGGATCTGTCAATCAGCCTCAATCAGCACCTTCAGGAGAATTGGGAGGGTGAATATTAGATACAGCAGAGTGAGAATGGAGGGAGAGTGTGTAGGATGGAGATTCACAGCTTTTGGGGAATATGCGAGGAAAGAATGCGTTATAGAAACTAAAATGATGTGTTCTGAATTTCTATCTTATACTAACTGTGATGTCTGTTGTAAATTTATATTACAGGCTATCAGGAGGTGAGGATTTACAGTCAAAAATCTCAAGCCAAACGTCATGTCAAGAACTGACAAAGTCACTCAATTTGATAGAACCTGAATATCATCTACCTTTGAATCCAGAAGAGAAATGTTTCTCTGTTCTGTCATCTTCAAAAGATTTTAAGCATGAGTGAGAGTGGAAAAGCACTGAAACATGCCCACACCCAAGTGAGCGCATTCCAGTGTAATGACTGTGGAAAGAGCTTTAACCAGTTACACAGCCTGAAAACACATCGCAGCATTCACAGCGGGAGAGACTGTACCTGTGTTCTGTGTGAGATTTAACTGATTGTTTAACCTGGAGAGTTACAAGGACATCAGCACCATGGAGAAACCGTGGAAATGTGGAGACTGTGGGAAGGGATTCATATCCCCATCTCAGCTGGAGATTCATCAACGCAATCACACTGGGGAGAGGCCATTCACCTGCTTTGTGTGTGGGAAGCGATTCACTCACTTACCTAATCTGCAGAGACACCAACGAGTTCACACAGGGGAGAGGCCATTCAGGTGCTCTGACTGTGGGAAGGGATTCGCTCATTTATCCAGCCTATGTGCACACAAAGTCACTCACACCCAGGAGAGACCCTTTAAATGCTCTGACTGTGGGAGCAGATTCAAAAGCTCTGGTGAACTGGTATCCCACCAGTGCATTCACACTGAGGAGAGACCGTTCAGCTGCTCTCACTGCTCAAAGAGGTTTAAAATGTCATCCAAACTGCGGATACACCAAGGAATTCACACTGGGGAGAGACCATTTACCTGCTCTGTGTGTGAGAAGGAATTCACTCATTTATCCAGTCTGCGCGCACACAAAGTCACTCACAGCAATGAGAGACCCTTTAAATGCTCTGACTGTGGAAGCGATTTCAAACGTGCTGTGGAACTGAGAGACCACGAGCGCATTCACACTGAGGAGAGACCGTTCAGCTGCTCTCACTGCACAAAGAGGTTTAGAAATTCATCCGACCTGCTAACGCACCAGCGAGTTCACACCGGGGAGAAACCGTTCACCTGCTCTGTGTGTGGGAAGGGATTCATTCATTCATCCCACCTGCTGAGACACAAGTTCACTCACACCAATGTGAGACCCTTTAAATGTTCTGACTGTGGGAGTAGCTTCAAAAGCTCTCGGGATCTGATGATTCACCAGCGCATTCACACTGAGGAGAGACCGTTCAGCTGCTCTGTCTGCACAAAGAGATTTAGAATGTCATACAACCTGCGGAAACACCAGGCAGTTCACACCGGCGAGAGGTCATTCACCTGCTCCGGGTGTGGGAAGGGATACATTCAGTTATCCAGCCTGCTGAGACACAATGTCACTCACACGCAGGATAGATCCTTTAAATGTTCTGACTGTGGAAGTGGCTTCGAAAGCTCTGGAGAACTGGTGTCCCACCAGCGCATTCACACTGAGGAGAGAGCGTTCAGCTGCTCTCACTGCTCAAAGAGATTTAAAACATCGTTCACACTGCGGGTACACCAGCGAGTTCACACAGGGGAGAGGCCATTCACCTGCTGTGTGTGTGGGAATGCATTCACTCAGTTATCCCACCTACAGAGACACCAGCGAGTTCACAAGTGATGACAGGGGTTGGATTCTGCTGTTATTGCTGCTGTTAATCACATCCAGGACTGAACCATGTTCATTCGGACAGTTGGTGAAGTGGGAGGGTCGGAGGGTTTCTTTCTGCTGGACTGGCCAGTCTCACAACTTTGCCTCCAGTGGGCTGATGCTCTTTGAACCTGGGAGAGCACATTTCCACTGAAATGATCCACAAAACTAATGAAGGACATTTATTTTATCCTTGATCATAAATTTTTCCTACGACTACTGGTCGATCTAAAATAAATACAGAAAAAACTAGAAAATCAAAGCCAGTCTGGTAGCATCTCTGGAGAGAGAAACAGAGATAACCTTTTATGTCCAATGTAACTCGACTTCAGAACGAAAGCGAGGGAGAAATGTGATGGGTTTGATGCTGGTGAGAAAGAGGGGAGGGGCAGGTAGAACAAAAGGGAAAGTCAGGGATTGGTTAGAGGGTGGGTGAGATTAAATGACAAAAATATGCTGGAACAAAAGGCAAAGGGAGAGGTAATGGGTGTGGTAAAGAAACAAAGCATTGGTCCAGAGTAAGTGTTAATGGCAGAATAAATGACAGCTCTGTCTGGAAGCAAAAAAACATGAAAACAAGAAACAGACTGGCACTCAGCAAAAAAACCCATCAAAATGGAGGAGAGAGTTCAGGGTGTGAAGTTGTTGAACTCAATGTTGAGTCCAGAAGGCTGTAAAGTGCCTCATCGGAAGATGAGGGGCTGTTTGTCCAGCGTGTGTTGGGCTTCTCCGGAACATTGCAGCAGGCCGAGGACAGAAATGTGAGCGTGAGAACAAGGTGGTGAATTCTAATGGCAAGCAAGCGGAAGGTCAGGGTCATGCTTGTGGACTGAGCGGAGGTGTTCCACAAAGAGGGCAGGGAACAGGCTACAGATGAATTAAAGAGAAACCATTTGTGTCCAGAACATTGTGAACATCCTTTTACTCTGGTTGTCTTTGATCCTCAAGTCATTTTCTGTTTGTTTTAACTATGTTCTGTTTCATTAATAAACTTTTATCAGTAAAAATATTTGATTTTGCTGGATTTTTTCTGATTATATTGATGCACTTTAGGGAAAGTGGGTGAGAGGTGTTGGCAGGCTCTTTAACAGAAAGTGAGTCCCTCTAAGGTAATTGGCAAAGGAGCCAGAGGGGGAGATGAGATTTTATTTTTTGACACAGCGAGGTGTTCTGATCTGCCTGAAAGCAGATTCAATAGAATCTTTCCAAACGTTAAAGACTTGAAAGGGAAGAATTTGCAGGGCTGTGGGGAAAGAACAGAGCAGTTGGATGAATCAGAGTCCTTTCAAAGAGATAGCAGAGGCACAATGGGCTGAATGGACTCCTCCTGCAGCCTGTCAATCTCAGCCTCCTGCTTCTGTGCAGGTTAAAAGGGACAGATTTCATTGCAGCCTCTTCCCTGTATCTGTATTTAAAGAGACGGGTTTCTCTTTAGCTCTGAGTGACCGATATAACAATTGGTTGGAGGCCCATTTCCCACTCAGTCCTCCAGCACCTTCCTGTCTCTCTATTAGTGCGACGCCCATGGCAGTTTCCCAACTGGGGCGTAGGCCCCATTATTCTCAGCTAAATTCAGCCCTCAGCTCCGTCACCTGGCTGTCATTGACACGAGCAATAGAGAGACAGAAAGGTGCCCCAGGCTCAAATGGGAAATCAAAACTTGTGGCTTTAAATGAACTGTTAGAATTTCTGTGACATTCAATAATTAAAAAAGTGAATTTAAACCCAGTGAATAAATTAAAGAATCACATGACAAAACTTCAAGTTTTTTGACATTTATTCCAACAAACTGGAAGCAACAATGACTAAATACTGTTCTTTGTAGGGAACATTGCCCTTAAACTGTAAAATTGAACTTTGCCCTTTTACTCTTAACACAATCAAATATCCCACTCAACAATTATATTTTACTCTGTCTCCAAAATTCTCCAAAAACCAGTCCAAAGTGATTCTTCACTCCCCGAGTGTTTATTTCCTTTTCCAGTCTGGCAACCTTTAATCCCAGAACTGTCCTTCACAGTGATGGTTCTCCTGGACATTTTCCCACTAACACAAGCAAGGCGAATCTTCCAGCCTTGTTATACAATCCTCAGGAATTTGTGACCAACATTCAACATCAGAGCAGAAGTAGCCATTTGGCCCTTTGAGTCTGCTCCACCATTTATTTAGATCATGGCTGATCTTTTTGTGTTGAGTTCCACATTCTCGTTCTACACCCAATACTTTTGATGTCCTTATCCAAAAGAATTGGTATGAAGGCAAAATTCTGCTGTTGCTGGAATCTGAAACAGACACAGGAAATGCTGGACAATCTCAGCAAGTCTGACAGCATCTGTAAAGAGAGAATGGAGGCAACATTTGGAGTCAGGATGACCCTTTATCAGAGCTGAAAACAAAGAAAATCAGACAAAATTCATCCCGTGAGGGTCAAGAATTGGGAAGCAATTTATTAAACCTCCTCTGAACCACTTTCAATGCATTTGTATCATTTCTTAAATAGGAGACAAAGCTGCACCCAGTGTTCAAGATGCAGTCTCAGCAATGCCCTGTATAATTGAAGCAGAACATCTTTACTTCTATGTTCAATTTCTTTCGTAATAAAGGATAACATTCCATTTGTAAGAACTTTGATTTATGTGAATGAAGATTTATGAAGGTTCTCTTGTTTACAATAACCTCCCCAATCGTAAATCACACCAGGTTCCAGTGACTTAACCATGTGGCAAGAAAGAAAGCTTTAAATGGTGAAATCAGAAAGTTTGTTAACCATTAAAAATGTAACAAGTCAGAAAGATAAAAAGCAAAGTGTCGATTAACAGTTAATAGAGAAAGTTTAACTTTAACAATTGAACAGACTTCTCTCCATCCCTCAGACCAGGACATGACGTGACGGCTCCGAAAACGTGGATAACTTGTAAAACCAACAGCTCTCCACACCTCTCTGTAAACATATCTCCCTCCACCTCTCTCTACCAAGTTGGCTTCTCAAGACCACTTTTTTATACTTTAAAAATGCTGAAAGCCCATCTTAGCCAATTCCCATAAATCTTCAATTATGAACTAAAATAGACACGAGTTTTCGGGTGATTTAAAAACAAATGAACTGTCTGCTGAAAGGGTTAACTTTTCTACAGAACCTAAAGGGGTGGAGAGTGAGCAGCAAAAACTTGGCACACAATTACATCACTTTACACAACCATAGAAAATTACAGCTCAGAAACAGGCCTTTTGGCCCTTCTTGTCTGTGCCGAACCATTTTTTGTCTAGTCCCACTGACCTGCACTTGGACCATATCCCTCCACACCCCTCTCATCCATGAGCCCATCCAAGTTTTTCTTGAATGTTAAAAGTTAAATGTTAAATTTACCACTTTATCCGGCAGCTCATTCCACACTGCCACCACTCTCTGCGGGAAGAAGCCCCCCCCTAATATTCCCTTTAAACTTTTCTTTCACCCTTAACCCATGCCCTCTGGTTTTTTTCTCCCCTCGCCTCAGCGGAAAAAGCCTGCTTGCATTCACTCTATCTATACCCGTCAAAATCTTATACACCTCTATCAAATCTCCCCTCAATCTTCTACGCTCCAGGGAATAAAGTCCCAACCCATTCAATCTCTTTCTGTAACTCAGCTTCTCAAGTCCCGGCAACATCCTTGTGAACCTTCTCTGCACTCTTTCAGTCCTTCCTGTAACTAGGTGACCAAAACTGTACACAATACTCCAAATTCGGCCGCACCAATGCCTTGTATAACCTTACCATAACACTCCAACTTTTATACTCGATACTCCGATTTATAAAGGCCAATGTACCAAAGGCACTCTTTACGACCCTATCCACCCTTGACGTCACTTTTAGGGAATTCTGTACCTGTATTCCCAGATCCCTCTGTTCAACTGCACTCTTCAGAGTCCTACCATTTACCCTGTACGTTCTACTTTGGTTTGTCCTTCCAATGTGCAATATCTCACACTTGTCTGCGTTAAATTCCATTTGCCATTTTTCAGCCCATTTTTCTAGTTGGTCCAAATCCCTCTGCAAGCTTTGAAAACCTTCCTCACTGTCCACTACACCTCCAATCTTTGTATCATCAGCAAACTTGCTGATTCAATTTACCACATTATCATCCAGATCATTGATATAGATGACAAACAACAATGGACCCAACACCGATCCCTGCGGCACACCACTAGTCACAGGCCTCCACTCAGAGAAGCAATTCTCCACAACCACTCTCTGGCTTCTTCCATTGAGCCGGCATCTCCACATCACGTTCTTCCATTGAGCCAGTGTCTAATCCAATTTACTACCTCCCCATGCATACCTAGCGACTGAACCTTCCTAACTAACCTCCCATGAGGGACCTTGTCAAAGGCCTTGCTGAAATAAGACCATAAGAGCATAAGACCATAAGACCAGAGGAAAGGAGAGACAGAAAGACTGAGAGAAAGACTGAGAGAGATTTTAAAAAGCAGAAAGATGAGGTGGTCAAAGATAAAAGCTGAGAAACAGAGGAAACAAGCAATATAGAGAGAATGATATACAATATAAGGGAGCAGGCTATCAGTTCCTGGCTATGGGGAGCAGAGGGAACTCAGTGACTGATCCACAAACACAGCCGGTTATATCCGGGGAATGGAAACTCTGAACAGAAATAACAGACTCATTTGTAAATGTCACCGCAATGTGATCTGTGTGACTCTGCCCTGACTCTGTGGACAGATGTAGGTCACATTGACAGATGTTCTCACCAGATTGTGGTCCCTGGATTTATTTTCTGCTCAGAAGCGAGATGTGAGGTTTGGAACCGGCAGCAGAGAAACAGGAAGTTGTGATACCTGAGAATGAAACAGCCGGTGTCAGTTTGATGTTATCACCATGAACAGTCTTCCTGTCTGTGAGGGTGAACTCACTCTGACAGCATCAAGAACAACCACACAGATTGCTGCTGGTCTCAGCATTACAGTCACCTCCATTCCCATTTTAAACAATAAAGAAAGGAGATTATTTGGATTTTTAACACATTCACTGAATTGGGAGATGGACTGAGGGTCATCACTGGGAGAAATGAGGAGGAATTAGAGAACAAATGAGTTTTCCCAAAGAGGGTCATTAGAAAAGAGGAGATTTAAAGTGAGTCAGGGAAGTGGGAGAGAGAAACAGAGAGGATTGAATCTCCATCAATTAGATGTTTTCTCAGACAGTGAAGAGAGATGAAGTGTGTTTGTGCTTTTTCAGAGAGAGGTAATGAGAGAGAGAAAACAATGAATAAGTTTAAGCAGATCTGAAATAGGAAGGTTAAATGAGTGAGTGTTTGAAAGAAAGATAGATAGAGAGACATTAAGTGACGAAGACAGTTTCTGAGAGGAGAGAGGTTAAGTGAATGTGAGAGAGGAGCGAGGTTAGAGTGTAAGAGGTGGAAGGTAAGGTGTGAGTGAATACCTGGAGAGAGAGAGAGAGAGTGACGTTCAGTGAGTGTGAGAGAGATGAGAGATGTTGAGCGATTGAGTTTCTGAGAGAGAGGAGATGTTAAGTGAGTGAATGTCTGAAAGAGAGGAGAGCAGGTTCACACCCAGGGGTCACTGAGAATGATCAAAATAAGGAGATCACCCAGAAAACTACCAACAGGAAACTTCAGCTGAACACATCACTCATTCTTAAATGGTCAGTCAGGGCTCTGATGCTGCTCAGCTTCTCTCTGTTCTGTTTATAATGGTTAAAGGCTGATAGGAGTGAGGTTTATTTAAAAGGATAGTGTATGGGAAGCACACATCAACAAAACTGAGAATTCTTGGACACACACTGCAGCTCCTTCTCTATCTGGGAATCAAATTGTTGTCTCATTGTCCCAGCAGTCAACAGGCTCCTTTGAACGACTCCAGCTGCTACTTTAATGCAGACTTCAACCAATTTATTTGAAGCCAGTTTCTGGTCAATAAACCAGGACTGACACACACACATTAAAATGTTTCAGACTTTTTTTCATTTTTAGTCTGGAAACCTAAACCTGCCGTTTCACTCTCAGTCAGGAATAGATCCCAGTTTTACACCAATCTTTGACAGCACGTTTCCAGCATTCACCGTTGTTCTTCCTGACTCTAAACACAGTTGTAAAGGAGCTTCTGTTCCATGTCTGGGAGCTCGGAACCATGGAAAAGAGCGACTGGGACACATTTTTTTCACACCTCAGGATTCACCCACACGGGGACTTAGCTGTCAGTGAAAAGTGATGAAAAAGACCAAAGTGCTGTTTGTCCCTCTCAGCGTGACCCTGAAGGACTGTGTCTAGAATGAAGTTCTGTTCCTACTGTATGATCCTCCCTCAGATTGCCCTTTCTGAGCTCCAGCCTGGTGACGTTAAACACTCAAATGGAAAAGACAAAAATCTACAACAATGATTCAATCAAATGTCTATTTCACATTTATTCAGAATATCAAACCTCAACAGAAGAAAAAAGTCAGAGAGAACATGATTCAGACCTGGATATGATTAACAGCATCGATAAGTGTAGAATCCAAACCTTGCAGACGTTAGTGAACTTGATGGTGTGTTAGCAGGTGGGATGACTGAATAAATCCCTTTCCACAGACGTTACAGGTGAACGGCCTCTCCCCAGTGTGAACTCGCTGATGGTTCAATAGGTTGGGTGAAAGAGTGAATCCCTTCCCACACACGGAGCAAGTGAATGGCCTCTCCTCACTGTGAACCTGCTGGTGTGTCAGAAGGTTGTATGAACGGGTGAATCCCTTCCCACATTCAGAGCAGGTGAACGGTCGATCCCCTGTATGGAGCTGCTGGTGTGTCAGAAGGTTGGATGAATTAATGAATCCCTTCCCACAGTCTGAGCAGGTGAAGGGCCTCTCCCCAGTGTGAATTCTCTGGTGGTTCAATAGGGCAGATGGACGGCTGAATCCCTTCCCACACACACAGCAGGTGAATGGCCTCTCCCCAGTGTGAGTATATTGGTGCGTTAGCAGATCCTTTTTGTTTTTAAAGCCCTTCTCACAGTCAGAACAATTAAAAAGTTTGTTATCAGAGTGAACAAGTTGATGTGTCTGCAGGTGCGATGACTGAATGAATCCTTTCCCACACACAGAGCAGGTGAACAGTCTCTCCCCAGTGTGAATGCATTGGTGTGTCAGCAGATCGTTTTTGCATTTAAAACTCTTCTCACAGTCAGAACATGTAAACAGTCTCTCATCAGTGTGAACAAGTTGGTGTGTCACAATGTGGGATGAGCGAGTGAATCGCTTCCCACACACAGGGCAGGTGAACAGCCTCTCCCCAGTGTGAACCCGTTGGTGAGTCAGAAGGTTGCATGAATGGGTGAATCCCTTCCCACAAACAGAGCAGGTGAACGGTCTCTCCCCAGTGTGACTGCGCCGATGAACTTCCAGTTGTGATGGGAAACCGAATCCTTTCCCGCACTCCACACATTTCCACGGTTTCTCCATGGTGCTGGTGCCCTTGTGTTTCTCCAGGTTGGATGATCAGTTGAAACCTCGTCCACACACACAACATACATGTAGATTCACCCTGCTGTGAACTGTGTGATGTTCTATCAGACTGTTAAAGCTCTTTCCACAGTCAGTTCACTGGAACACTCTCAATCGGGTGTGTGTTTGTTTCACTGCTTTTCCGGTCACACTGATGTTTAAAATCTTTGCCGACAGACAGAAGAGTCAAACATTTCTCCTCCCATATTCAAAGACCAATGATATTCAGCTCCGAATGAACAAAATGACTTTGCCAGTCTTGATGTTCGGTTTGTGTTTTCTGTCTGCCAATCCTCCACTTCCAATATCCTGTAAAAAAAATTTGGAAAAGTCATCAGCGTCAGTCCGGGATAGAAATTCTGAACAGACGATTCTAGTTTCTCTGGGACATTTTTTCATCTCTTGTTCCCCAAAATCTGTAAATCCCTGTCCCACACACTCTCCCTCCTCCCTGGGCTGAAATCCAAACCCATCTCCCCATTTCTTTCCTCCACTCCCAGTTTTCTCCCTCCCTCTCCTCTGTCTGGGTTCAGTTCTCCAGCTCCTGTCTGCAGACTGACAATAAAACCAATGGGTCTTATTGGGGGTGTTGGGGCCTCCAGCGGGTGTTTGTGAATCCTCCCCGCCCACCTCCCAGGGTTTCCTTCCTTCCCAGAGATCAGAGTCCTCATTGATTTGAGGCCAAAGTGTAACCTCTTATTTATTGTCCCCCTCCCCCATCCTCTGATGTGAACCATCCTCCAGTGGCTGAGCCAGGATGGGGCCGTTAACCTGGGCCTGTTCCCGGGAGGGAGGGAGGGAGAAGCCCCGCAGCTGCAAACCAGGGAGCTGACAATGATTCTGAAGGGTTTGCGGATCCACAAAGTGTTTCCAAATCCTCCCAGCCACCGCCTAACGCTGACTCCGCTTCTCCGGGACAAACAAGCGCCAAGGACAGCAATGACACTGCGCATGCTCCACATCACAATTTTTGGGGACTGATTGACGGCAGCTCCGGACCAATAGGAAGAGAGGGCGGTGCTGGAGGACCGAGCGGGAGCGGCTGGTCCTCCAACCAATCGGAGTGAATGAGGGGCGGGACCTGAAGCATGCGCAGTGCGAGTAATGGCGACGGACAGACGGACGGTTTTAACATGGAAGCGAGATCAATACGAGGTAGAGGGCGGCGTGCGGGGAATGATAAATGTGGCGGGTGGGTGGAGAGACTTTGTAAACATGTTGTTCAAACCCAAACCCCGGAAATGAACTTCCCGGTTCCACCCCTTTGTACAAATGGAGCGGCAGCTTGTAGTGTTAGACCCGGGCTGACTGCCGCCATTGAGGCTGCATGTGGGAGGCCGGCAGGGATTGTGATCGGAGAGTGAAGCCCTGACGTCACAATGGAATGGGTGAGGGTGTGACGTCACAATGGAATGGGTGAGAGTGTGACGTCACAATGGAATGGGTGAGGGTGTGACGTCACAATGGAATGGGTGAGGGTGTGATGTCACAATGGAATGGGTGAGAGTGTGACGTCACAATGGAATGGGTGAGGGTTCCAGATGAGCTGAGACTGGGCTGGAGTCGGGCGATGGCACTGACATGTGGCCCGGTGGCACAGTGGTTAGTGCAGCTGCCTAACAGCGCCAGGGACCCGGGTTCAATTCCAGCCTCGGGTCGCTGTCTGTGCAGAGTTTCTACATTCTCCCCGTGTCTGTGTGGGTTTCCTCCGGGTGTTCAGGTTTCCTTCCACAGTCCAAAGATGTGCCGGTTAGACGGATTGGCCATGATAAATTGCCACTTGGTATCAGGGGGATTAACAGGTAAATATGTGGATAGGGCCTGGATGGGATTGTTGTCGGTGCAGGCTCGATGGGCTGAATGGCCTCCTTCTACACGGTATTTTATTATTCATTATTATTAATTACTATTAATGCTTCTATGAATGAAGGTGGTCTTGATGATGATGTGGACATGTGGCTGGAAGCTCATGTTGGGATGAACTATTTCACCCTGGTTGTGAACAGCCTGGTTCAGCCTCAGACAGTTGCCAGGAGGAGAGATAAAGTTGTTGGCGAGGGAGTGGAGTTTGTAGTGGGGACTGAACACAATGGGTTCAGTCTTCCCAGTATTTATATGAAATAAATTTCTGTTCTTTCCGTACTGGATGTCAGACAAGTCAGGATGGTGTGTGGGTTGGAGAGGAACTTGGAGCTGATGGTGTTCACAGGGTTTGGAAATTCTGTCAAAGTTCCTGTTGAGTTGTAGATGTATAAAATCTCTCTCCGCCCCTCCGCCTCTCCTACTTCTCTCTCTTTCCACTCAGAGTGTGGAGATGTCGGCGTTGAACTGGGATAAGCACAGTAAGAAGTCTCAAAACACCAGGTTAAAATCCAACAGGTTTATTTAGTTGCATAAGCCACTAGTTTTCGGAGTGCTGCCCCTTCATCAGGTGAGTGGGAGTTCTGTTCACAAACAGGGCATATAAAGACACAAACTCAATTTACAAGGTAATGGTTGGAATGCGAGTCTTTACAGGTAATCAAGTCTTAAAGGTACAGACAAGCTGAGTGGAGAGAGGGTTAAGCACAGGTTAAAGAGATGTGTATTGTCTCCAGCCAGGACAGTTAGTGAGATTTTGCAAGCCCAGGCAAGTCGTGGGGATTACAGGTAGTGTGACATGAACCCAAGATCCCGGTTAAGGCCGTCCTCATGTGTGATTGACAGATCCATGCTCACTGCTTCCTGCCCTGGACGCAGAGAGCTGAAAATTTCCATGCAGGCTGCCAGACAGATAAATAGAACATAGAACAAAGAACAGTAAAGCACAGAACAGGCCTTTCGGCCCACGATGTTGTGCCGTGCTTTGTCTACATTACTGGAGTAAAAATGTGTGGAATATACAGACCGAATTCACTTCATTCCCTTCAGTTGCTGCAAGTCCCCAATTTCCCCAGAATGAGAAAAGAAATGGAAAGGGGGAAACATTGATTTCCTCCCAGATGTTGTCCAGAGGAGGAAGTTTCACTCTGAAGCTCATTGGCCAACTTCTGCATTGTGACGCAACGATAGAGCCCTGCCTGAATCAGCCAATAGGAATCACTCTGCTCCGTGTTGATGTCTCCGCCTTCCAGTGCGCAGGCCCGGGCGCGGACCCGGGAACCCCGCCCCCACCCATTGTTCCCCTCTCCCTACACCACATCGAGCCAAGGTTTCCAGGCAACCGGCTGACGGCTCCGGCCAGAGCGAGAAGCCGCTCGGTGAGCTCCCCCCGGCCCGGGACTGCGCATGTGCGAGGGAGAGGGGAAGCTGCGCATGTGTGGGGGAGAAACCACCCTCTGATCTTCATGCTCAGATGTTGACCAATGGGAAGAGTTGGAGGACCGGAAGGATTCTGGTCTTCCAGCCAATCTGAGCGCAGGCTTTGTGTGAATGAAGATTGATCTTCAGACAGACTCAAACTTCCCCCTGTCTCAAACATCTGTGAGTAAAACACTTTCTTTTCTCCTCCTTTCCATTTCTTTTCTCATTCTGGGGGAAATTGGGGACTTGCAGCAACTGAAGGGAAAGGAAGTGAATCCAGGGAGGCTGCAGACTCTGGAAAGGTTGGCCCAGGTTTCTCTCTCTCTTAAACCAGAAAATGATCCATTTCTGCCCACTGTTTGCTGTTAGCCAATCTTCTATCCACGCCAATATGTTATCCCCGCAGCATGAACTTTTATTTGTTGCAATAACCTTTGATGTGACACCTCATCAAATGTCTTCTGGAAATCTGAGTCCAGCGCATTCACCGGTTTCCCTTTATCCAATTCCCGATGGGGAATTTTAGAAAATTGAACAACACATCAACTATCTCACTCTGTTAAGACCAGAGAATGAAGCCCAGCAGGACCCGAGGACTCACCAGCCCACAGCTCCAACAGTTTGCTGAGGACCACTTCCCTGGTAATTGTGCTTTTTCAGAGTTCATCCCACACTTCTGTTTTCTTATTTCCAGCTGTTTCTGAGTTTTAACTGTATCCTCTATTGTGAAGACCGAGGCAAAATACTTGTTCAATTCATCTCCCAGCTCCTTATTTTTCATTATCACAGCGGGTAGAGACTGTAATCTTGTTCTGTGTGTGGACGAAGTTTCAACTAATTGTCCACTCAAGAGAGAGGTAAGGACACCTGCACCATGGAGAAACCATGGAAATGTGCGGACTGTGAGAAGGGATACAGAACCCCATCAGAGCTGGAAGCTCATCGGCGCAGCCACACTGGGGAGAGGCCGTTTATCTGCTCTCAGTGTGAGAAGGGATTTAATCAGTTACCCAGCTTACGGACACACTAGCGGGTTCACACTGGGGAGAGGCCATTCACCTGCTCTCAGTGTGGGAAGGGATTCAGTCAGTTATCCAACCTGCAGAGACACCAGCGAATTCACACTGGAGAGAGGCCATTTACCTGCTCTCAGTGTGGGAAGGGATTCACTCGGTCATCCCACCTGCAGAGCCACCAGCGAGTTCACACTGGGGAGAGGCCATTCAGCTGCTCTCAGTGTGGGAAGGGGTTCAGTCAATTATCCACCCTGCGGACACACCAGCGAGATCACACTGGGGAGAGGCCGTTCACCTGCTCTCAGTGTGGGAAGGGATTCAGAGTTTCATCCCAGCTGCTGAGACACCAACAAGTTCACGAGTGATTCCAGGGGTTGGATTCTGCTGTTATTGTTTCTGCTCTCAGTTACATCCAGGATTGCATTTTGTTCATTCTCACAGTTGGTCAATGGGGAGGGTCGGAGGGTTTCTTTGTGCTGGACTGGCTGGTCTCAGCCTCCAGTGGGCTGATACTCTTTGAGTCTTTTTGCGAATACCTGGTTTCAAATGTCACAAGGATCACAGAGTGACAGGGTGTTAGGAAGTTTAGAGATATTTAGTCAGAAGAAAACAGAGGTTGGCAGTGCAAAGGTACATTTCTGAATGGAGGGCTGTGACAAGTGACATTCCTCAGCGATCAGTGCTGGGACTTTTGCTGTTTGTAATATATATAAATGATTTGGAGGAAAATGTAACTGGTTTGATTGGTAAGTTTGTGGACGACACAAAGGTTGGTGGAATTGAGGATAGTGATGGGGACCGGCAGAGGATACAGCAGGATATAGATCAGTTGGAGACTTGGGCGGAGAGGTGGCAGATGAAGTTTAATCCGGACAAATGTGAGGTAATGCATTTTGGAAGGTCTAATACAGATGGGAAATATACAGTAAATGCCAGAACCCTTAAGAGTATTCATAGGCAGAGGGATCTGGGTGTACAGGTACACAGGTCATTGAAAGTGGCAATGCAGGTGGAGAAGATGATCAAGAAGGCATACAGCATGCTTGCCTTCATCGGCCGGGGCATTGAGTTTAAAAATTGGCAAGTCATGTTGCAGCTTTATAGAACCTTAAACCACACTTGGAATCTAGTGTTCAATTCTGGTCACCAGACTACCAGAAGGATGTGGAGGCTTTGGAGAGGGTACGGAAAATATTTATCGGGATGTTGTCTGGTGTGGAGGGCATTAGCTATGAGGAGAGGTTGGAGAAACTTGGTTTGTTCTCACTGGAATGATGGAGGTTGAGGGGGGGCGACCTGATAGAAGTCTACAAGATTATGAGAGGCATGGACAGAGTGGATAATCAGAAGCTTTTTCCCAGGGTGGAAGAGTCAATTACTAGGGACATAGGTTTCAGGTGCGAGGGGCAAGGTTTAAAGGAGCGAGGGGCAAGGTTTAAAGGAGATGTACAAGGCAGGTTTTTTACACAGAGGGTGGTGGGTGCCTGGAACTCGTTGCCGGGGAAGGTAGTGGAAGCAGATACAACAGTGACTTTTAAGATGTACATTAAAAAATATATGAATAGGATGGGAATAGAGGGATATGGTCCCCGGAAGGGTAGGGGGTTTTAGTTCAGACGGGCAGCATGGTTGCTATGGGCTTGGAGGGCCAAAGGGCTTGTTTCTGTGCTGTAATTTTCTTTGTTCTTCATTCTGTTTGGAACATCCCAAATGCCCATCCAATTTCCTTTGTAATTGTTTATTGTCTCCACTTCCTCCACCCTCGTAGGCAGCGAGTTTCAGGTCATTACCATTCGCTGCATCAGAATATTCTTCCTCACATCTCCCCCACTCCCCCCACCCCCACTCCCCCCACCCCCACTCCCCCGCCCCCCCCCCCCCCCCCACCGTCCCCCCCGTCCCCTTGCATCTTTGACCCAAAACAAGAAATCTGTGTCCCCCTCGTCCTTGTCCCTTCAGCTAATGGGAACAGCTTTTCTTTGTCCACCTTATCTAAACCTGTCAGAATCTTGTCCACCTCTATCAAATCTCCCCTCGACCTCCTTTGCTCCAAGGAGAACAACCCCAGCCTGACATTGACAATAAAGAACAAACTAATAGAATATGTTACTGTCTGAAATCAAATGGGAATGTTTAAATTCTGTTTTAAAGATATTGTGAATATATTGTCCTGGACAATAAAGGAATTGGAATAACTCACCTTGGGTGTGGGTGAATGGAATATTTCAATCTGATATCCACCTACAGTCGAGTGAAAGTCTGGAATATGTACAAAGAACAATACAGCGCAGGAAACGGCCCTTCGGCCCTCCAAGCCTGCACTGATCATGTCTTCCTAACTCGACCATCCGTTTGTATCCCTCTATTCCCAGTCTGTTCATGTGGCTATCGAGATAAGTCTTAAATGATCCTAGCATGTCTGCCTCAACCACCTTGCTTGGTAGTGCATTCCAGGCCCCCACTACCCTCTGTGTAAAATGCGTCCCCCGCATATCTGTATTGAACCTTGCCCCCCTTACTTTGAACTTGTGACCCCTTGTGTTTGTCATTTCTGACCTGGGAAAAAGCTTCCAACTGTTCACCCTATCTATGCCCTTCATAATTTTATAAACTTCTATAAGGTCGCCCCCTCAACCTCTGTCTTTCCAGGGAGAACAACCTTAGTTTACTCAATCTCTCCTCATAGCGAATACCCTCCATACCAGGCAACATCCTGGTAAACCTTTTCTGTACTCTCTCCAAAGCCTCCACATCCTTCTGGTAGTGCGGTGACCAGAACTGGACACAGTATTCCAAATGTGGCCTAACCAACGTTCTATGTAACTGCAACATCATATGCCAACTTTTATACTCTATGCCCTGTCCAATAAAGGCAAGCATGCCATCTGTCTTCTTCACCACCTTTTCCACCTGTGCTGCCACCTTTAAGGATCTGTGGACTTGCACACCCAGATCCCTCTGCGTGTCTCTGCTCCTGATGGATCTGCCATTTATTGTATAGCTCCCCCCTGCATTAGATCTACAAAATGCATCACTTCGCATTTATCTGGATTAATTTCCATCTGCCATTTCTCTGCCCAATTTTCCAGCCTATCTATATCCTGCTGTATTCTCTGACAATGTTCATCACTATCCGCAACTCCAGCAATCTTTGTGTCGTCCACAAACTTACTAATCAGACTAGCTACATCTTCCAAATCATTTATGTATATCACAAACAGCAGAGGTCCCAGTACAGAGCCCTGCTGAACACCACTAGTATCTGTCTGTATCTTTAAGACCTGACTGGCTGTCGGGATTCTCTCTGCGTGTCTATACTCCTGATGGTTCTGCCATTTATTGTATAGCTCCCCCCTGCATTAGATCTACCAAAATGCATCACTTCGCATTTATCTGGAACTCCCACCTACCTGATGAAGGGACAGCCTGTTCCGAAAGCGAGTGGCTTTTGCTACCAAATAAACCTGTTGGACTTTAACCTGGTGTTGTTAGACTTCTTATTGTGTTTCCCCCAGTCCAACACCGGCATCTCCACATCTTAAATTCCATCTGCCATTTCTCCGCCCAATTTTCCAGCCTATCTATATCCTGCTGTATTCTCTGACAATGTTCATCACTATCCGCAACTCCAGCAATCTTTGTGTCATCCGCAAACTTGCTAATCAGCCCAGTGACATCTTCTTCCAAATCATTTATATATATCACAACAGCAGAGGTCCCAGTACAGAGCCCTGCGGAACATCTGAGTCATGAGGTGGAGATGCCGGCGTTGGACTGGGGTAAACACAGTAAGAGTTTTAACAACACCAGGTTAAAGTCCAACAGGTTTATTTGGTAGCAAATGCCATTAGCTTTCGGAGCGCTGCTCCTTTCGACCACCTGCTCCATCTGACGAAGGAGCAGCGAACAAACAAAGAACAAAGAACAATACAGCACAGGAACAGGCCCTTCAGCTCGCCAAGCCCGCGCCGCTCCCTGGTCCAAACGAGACCATTCTTTTGTATCTCTCCGTTCCTGTGGCTATCTAGATAAGGCTTAAACGTTCCCAGTGTGTCCGGCAGCGCACCACCTTGCCCGGCAGCGCATTCCAGGCCCCCACCACCCTCTGTGTAAAATACGTCCCTCTGATATCCGTGTTAAACCTCCCCCCCCCCCCCCCCCCCCTTCCACCTTGAACCTATGACCCCTCGTGAACGTCACCACCGATCTGGGAAAAAGCTTCCCACCGTTCATCCTATCTATGCCTTTCATAATTTTATACACCTCTATTAGGTCACCCCTCATCCTCCGTCTTTCCAGTGAGAACAACCCCAGTTTACCCAATCTCTCCTCATAACTAAGCCCTTCCATACCAGGCAACATCCTGGTAAACCTCCTCTGCGCTCTCTCTAAAGCCTCCACGTCCTTCTGGTAGTGCGGCGACCAGAACTGGGTGCAGTATTCCAAATGCGGCCGAACCAACGTTCTATACAACTGCAACATCAGACCCCAACTTTTATACTCTATGCCCCGTCCCATAAAGGCAAGCATGCCATATGGTGATCAAGAAGGCAAATGGGATGTTGGCCTATATTGCGAAGGGGATAGAATATAAAAGCAGGGATGTCTTGATGCACCTGTACAGGGCATTGGTGAGGCCGCAGCTGGAATACTGTGTGCAGTATTGGTCCCCTTATATGAGGAAGGATATATTGGCATTGGAGGGAGTGCAGAGAAGGTTCACCAGGTTGATACCGGAGATGAGGGGTTTGGATTATGAGGAGAGGCTGAGGAGATTGGGTTTGTACTCGTTGGAGTTTAGAAGGATGAGGGGGGATCTTATGGAGACTTATAAGATAATGCGGGGGCTGGATAGGGTGGAGGCGGAGAGATTCTTTCCACTTAGTAAGGAAGTTAAAACTAGAGGACACAGCCTCAAAATAAAGGGGGGTCAGTTTAAGACAGAGTTGAGGAGGAACTTCTTCTCCCAGAGGGTGGTGAATCTCTGGAATTCTCTGCCCACTGAGGTGGTGGAGGCTACCTCGCTGAATATGTTTAAAGCGCGGATGGATGGATTCCTGATCGGTAAGGGAATTAAGGGTTATGGGGATCAGGCGGGTAAGTGGTACTGATCCACGTCAGATCAGCCATGATCTTATTGAATGGCGGGGCAGGCTCGAGGGGCTAGATGGCCTACTCCTGCTCCTATTTCTTATGTTCTTATGTTCTTATATGCCTTATTCACTACCTTCTCCACCTGTGACATCACCTTCAAGGATCTGTGGACTTGCACACCCAGGTCCCTCTGCGTATCTACACCCTTTATGGTTCTGCCGTTTATCGTATAGCTCCCCCCTACGTTAGTTCTACCAAAATGCATCACTTCGCATTTATCTGGATTGAACTCCATCTGCCATTTCTTTGCCCAAATTTCCAGCCTATCTATATCCTTCTGTAGCCTCTGACAATGTTCCTCACTATCTGCGCTCCGAAAGCGAATGGCATTTGCTACCGAATCAACCTGTTGGACTTTAACCTGGTGTTGTTAAAACTCTTACTGTGAACACCCTAGTCATAGCCCTCCAATCAGAAAAAGACCCCTCCACTGCTACCCTCTGTCTTCTATGGCTAAGCCCCTTTTGTACCCATCTCGCTAGTTCACCTTTGATCCCGTGAGGTTTAATCTTTTGCACCAGCCTGCCATGAGGGACCTTGTCAAATGCGTTACAAAAATCCACGTAGATGACATCCACGGCCCTTCCCTTGTCAATCATTTTTGTCACCTCCTCAAAAAACTCAACCCAATTTCCCTCATACAAAACCATGTTGTCTATCGCTAATGAGATTATTCAGTTCTAAATGTGTATAGATCCTATCTCTAAGAATCTTCTCCAACAATTTCCCTACCACGGACGTCAAGCTCACTGGCCTATAATTGCCCGGGTTATCCTTGCAACCCTTCTTAAATAACGGGATCACATTTGCTATCCTCCAATCCTCTGGGACCTCACCTGTGTCCAATGAAGAAACAAAGATTTCTGTTAGAGGCCCAGCAATTTCACCTCTTGTCTTTCTCAGTAACTGGAAGTCCCTTCCTAACAGCACTGTGGGTGTACGTACACCTCAGGCATTGCAGCAGTTCAGGAAGGCACCCTTTGGGCTGACCATGGCCAAGACAGCTACATACAGCCACATATTCTGTTATAATTGAAGGACTGCAGATTGAATGTGAGGCATTGTGGAACTGGACTATCTTGACCATATTCCTGTGACTGCCCGGAAACTCATGTGTCTATTTTAGTTCATAATTGAGGATTTCTGGGAATAAGTTAAATGCGGAAATATTAAGCATAGCCTGGAGGAATTTGGAATAACTGAGAATTTTATCCCCAGATAAAGAACAAAGATTTTGTCGGTGTTTGGGTGTAACGTGTTTGGGATTTTAAATCAACAAAGATGTTGCCTCTAAAATCAGTCCTTGTAAGTTGGCTTGAAAAGGTTAAGTTATAATGAAGCGTCTTGGATCTTATTTTAATCAAGGAGTTGTGAGCTTGTAGTGCTCTGTCGCTTTAAGAAGCTATAGCTGCGAGAGAGAATGCTGAGGATTCATTGTTTGAAATTTACGAGCTGTGAGAATCTGTGTGTTTTGTTTGTTTTATGTGGATGTTTGTAGATGTGTTTTATCATTGTTTTGGGCTACATTTGTTAAGGTTTATCTTTCTGGGGAATTAACCTTACCTTGAGTCTTTAATTAAAGGCATTTTTGGAAGTTTAAAAACAGGATCACAAGAACGCTTAAGTAATTAATTTTGGTTATTGTTGTTGTAAAGCACATGCTAAGTTTCTCTGTTTGTGTGTGGATGATATTTGTGGGTTGAATGCTTCAAGCTTTGAGGTTTTCTGTCTGTGATTTAAATCAAACAGATTTTTAAAAAAGGAAGTGTGATCAATAAAACTTTTGTTGTTCAGAAGTTATGAACCTGGAGCCATATTTACTGGCCAGAGACAGGATTCCAGGATATTTTACTAAACATGTGGGAATTTTAATCCGGATACAATTCACCCATGTGAGAATGAGAGTTTTAATTTGTAATGGTTATTTAAAATTTGACACATGTGAAATGATTCTGACCAATCCTGTGTTGGATTGATCTTGGGTTAAACTTCCTGTCAGGTCCAAAGATTTATTCCTGACGCAAGTAACACAAAGAAAAGGAAAATTCTGGAATTGGATACTGAAGAAAAGAGTTTACAAAGAGAGATTATTAAATAGAAATGTTCCCAGACCATGTGGTCATTAGATTAAAACAAAGGAAGAGTGCTGACGTCCATGAGAACTTTTAATCCGCCCCATTTCTAACTAAGGGAGTCTATGTACAAAGAAAGCCCAAGAAAGACCCCCCCAAGGGGGGTCTGGAAAGCATCATGATGGGGGAACCTGTCCATGAGATGATCACAAAGTCCCATAATGCCCAGATACTAATTTTATTGAACCTATAATGTATGTAATCTATCACCATTCTGATTGGATTATGTCCAGCCGGGATGGGCTGAGTTACTGGATAAGAATTGATGATATTCTTTGTTGGGTGGAGTTGCACATGGTCAGCCCCTGTGGCTTCTCCCCGCTGGCGTAACTCAATAAACTGTTTGTCGATTGAATCAGGCACAACACACTGGGTACATTACCACTTCATCCTTGGGAGTGGCCTGATAGGCCGTGGTCCAGACTAAATGTGGCCTTTGGGGGGGGCCTTTCATGAATCACATGTGTTTGGTCGTTGTAAATGTGCATTCAAAATGGTTGGAAGCACAGATCATGAGTAATATTCCAGCTCCTGTGACAATAGAGAAGCTCTGTCAAATTTTCACAAGCCCTGGGTTACCAGATTGGCTTGTTTCAGATAACGACACTCTGTTTATAAGTGAGGTGTTTCAGGAATTCCTGTAAAGGAATGGGCTACGCCATGTGCGTACTGCACCATTTCATCTGGCTACAAATGGTCTTCATGATGTGGGGATGCCGGTGTTGGACTGGGGTAAACACAGTAAGAAGTTTAACAACACCAGGTTAAAGTCCAACGGGTTTATTTGTTAGCAAAGGCATTTGTTAGCTCGTGGCATTTGCTAACAGATAAACCTGTTGGACTTTAACCTGGTGTTGTTAAACTTCTGACTGTACAAACGGTCTCGCAGAAAGAGCTGTTCAAACTCTGAAGGAGGGATTGAAGAGAATGGAAGGCGATACTTTAAGAACAAGCTCTCAAGATTTTTGTTCCAGTTTCGCATCACACCACAATCCACAACCGGACTCTCTCCTGTGGAATTTTTCGGTAGAAGGTTGAATTCTCATCTGGATCTGCTTCATCCAGATCTCAGAGCAAAAGTGAGCAGGAGACAAGAGAAGCAGAAGGAGGGACACGACTGCCACGCCATAGAGAGGCAGTTCAAACCGGGTGATCAGGTTTACATCAGAAACTTTGGGAGTAACTAAAGGTGGTTACCGGGAATAATTTTAAACCAAAGTGGTCCAGTATCTTGGGTGGTGAGACTGTAAAACGGAAGAGTTGTTCGCAGACACCAAGACCATATTCACTTGCGGTGTGACCCCGAGTCAGGAACAGTTTCAGAGTCAGCAACCATTACTGAGAACATGGCAGAGGGTCATGCTGCTGTGGATGTTCACCAGGAAATGGTTCCAGCTTTGCCAGTTGACTCTGCTGTGGGAGTGGAAGAGGAATGTTCATGTACAGATTCTCAAACTACCTCTTCACCTCCCATTCCAGAAACACCATTACAAGATTTACCAGTGGTATTGGACAGGTCGCAATGTAACCACAAAGCTCCTGACAGACTTCCGTATTGTTAAAGACATTACTTTGTTGTATTTCTGTCCTGATGGGGGATTGAAATTTAAGGGGAGGAGAAGTGTTACAGAGTGTTCTCCTCAACCTCTCTCCCTTCTGAGCACGTGCGGGCTTTGGGCGGGGTTTCAGTCTGCAAGTCCAGGCTGGTTCCAATGCTCCTGTTTCCTTTTGTTTTCCAATGATTTTTAATCGTTGTTATTTATTTATATAAAGAACATCCTGCTTTTAACAATGCATTTGACTACCTTATCTGTGGACTGAAGTTCCCACAATTGTAAAGCAGGAGAATAGTTAAATGGACAGCCTGAATTGAGAGATAATTAAAGAATGAATGATTCATTAATACAGTTGTTAGGATGGAAATGTAAATTTGAACACAAAAGTTCTTAACTTTTCGAATGATAAACATAATAAGAATGGTTAAAATGTGTGGGAATTATAAGATATTGCCTTCTGATGCCAACAGAATAGAAAAAAACATGACAAGACTTGTTAGGATGGCCTGGTGGCACACTGGTTAGCTCTGCTGCCTCAGCACCAGGGACCTCGGTTTGATTCCCGGCTTGGGAGACTCTGTGGATTTTGCACGTTGTTCCCATGTCTGCCGGGTTTTCTTCCGGGAGCTCTGGTTTCCTCCCACAGTCCGAAAGATGTGCTGGTTAGGTGCATTGACCATGCTAAATTCTCCCTCAGTGTACCCGAACAGATGCCAGAGTGCGGTGACTCGGGGATTTTCCCAGGAACTTCATTTATTAGTGTCACAAGTCGGCTTACATTAACATTGCATTGAAGTTACTCTGAAAACCAGCATGTCTTTCGGACTGTGGGAGGAAACCGAAGCACCCGAAGGAAACCCACGCAGACACGGGGAGAATGGGCATACTGTGACCCAAGCCAGGAGTCGAACCCAGGTCCCTGGCGCTGTGAGGCAGCAGTGCAAACCACTGTGCCCGACAGAGAGGTGTTGGGAGCTGTTGATTTTACAAGTTATCCATGGTTTCGGAGCCATCACTTCATGTCCTGGTCTGAAAAGGATAGAGAGAAATCTGTTCATAAGATCTTGGAGCAGAATTAGGCCATTCGGCCCATCGAATCATTCGATCATGGCTGATATGCTCCTCATCCCTATGTTCCTGCTTCTCCCCATAACATTTCATAAGTTCATACATTCAATTGTTAAAGCTGAGCTTTCTCCTTTTACTGTTAATCGATACTTTCCTTTTTTATCTTTCTGACTTGTTACATTTTTAATGGTTAATAAACTTCCTGAATTCACCATTTAAAGTATTCTTTCGAGCCACATGGTTAAGTCACTGGAACCTGGTGTGATTTACAGTTATGGAGTTATTGTAAACAAGAGAACCTCATAAGTCTTAGTTCAAATAAATCAACATTCTCACAAATGGAATGCTATCCTTTATTACGAGAGAAATTGAACAGAGAAGTAGATATTATGCTTCAGTTATACAGGGCGTTGCTGAAACTGCATCTTGAACACTGGGTGCAGTTTTGTCTCCAATTAAACAAAGGATCGTAGGATCCCTGCAGTACAGACAGAGGCCGTTCTGCCCATCGAGTCTGTACCAAACAGCATCCCACCCAGGCCCTATTCCCATAACCCCACACATTTACCCTGCTAATCCCCCCGACACAAGGGTCAATTTAGCATAGCCAATCCACCTAACCCGCACATCTTTGGACTGTGGGAGGAAACCGGAGCACCCGGATGAAACCCACACAGACATGGGGAGAACGTGCAAACTCCACACAGACAGTGACCCAGGCTGGAATTGAACCTGGGTCCCTGGTGTTATGATGCAGCAGTGCTAACCACTGTGCTGCCGTGCTGCCCCATTTTATAAATACCATGGAAGCAGTTCAGAGGAGATTTACTAGATTGATTCCCAATCCAGTAGTGTGAAATGTTAACTCTGTTTCTCTCTCCAGAGATGCTGCCAGACCTGCTGCGTTTTTCCAGTCCTTTCTGTATTTATTTCAGATCTACCTGTAGTGGGGGGAAAAACACTATTTACTATCCAGGATAAAATGAATGTCCTTCATCAGCTTTTGTGGATCATTTCAGTGGCAATGTGCTCTCCCAGCTCAAAGAGCATTAGCCCCACTGGAAGCAAAGTCGTGCGATCGGCCAGTCCAGCAGAAAGAATCTCTCCTACCCTTCCACTTCACCAACTATAAGAATAAACATGGTTCAGTCCTGGATGTGATTAATGGCAGGAATAACAGCAGAATCCAACCCGTCATCACTTGTGAACTCGCTGGTGTGTCCGCAGGCTGGATGACTGAGTGAATCCCTTCCCACACACACAGCAAGTGAACGGTCTCTCCCCAGTGTGAACTCGCTGGTGTATCTGCAGGTGGGATGATGTTCTAAATCTCTTTGAGCAGTGAGAGCAGCTGAACAGTCTCTCCCCAGTGTGAATGCGCTGGTGAATCATCAGTTCCCGAGAGCTTTTGAAATCACGCCCACAGTCAGAGCATTTAAACGGTCTCTCATTGGTGTGAGTGAGATTGTGGTTCTGCAGGCTGGATGACTGAGTGAATCCCTTCCCACACACAGAGCAGGTGAACGGTCTCTCCCCAGTGTGAACTCGCTGGTGTATCCGCAGGTGGGATGATGCTCTAAATTTCTTTGCGCAGTGAGAGCAGCTGAATGGTCTCTCCCCAGTGTGAATGCGCTGGTGGATAATCAGTTCCCGAGAGCTTTTGAAACCACTCCCACAGTCAGAGCATTTAAAGGGTCTCTCCTGGCTGTGAGTGACTTTGTGTTTTGACAGGTTAGATAACTGCGTAAATCCTTTCCCACACACCAAGCAGCTGAACGGTCTCTCCCCAGTATGAACGCGCTGGTGAATCATCAGTTCCCGAGAGCTTTTGAAATCACGCCCACAGTCAGAGCATTTAAAGGGTCTCTCATTGCTGTGAGTGACTTTGTGTTTTGACAGATTGGATAACTGCATAAATCCTTTCCCACACACCAAGCAGATGAATGGTCTCTCTCCAGTGTGAACGCGCTGGTGTCTCTGCAGATCGGGTAAATGAGCGAATCCGTTCCCACACTCAAAGCAGATGAACGCTCTTTCTCCAGTGTGAACCAGCCGATGTCGCTGCAGATGAGATAACCGAGTGAATCTCTGCCCACACACAGAGCAGATGAATGGCCTCTCCTCGGTGTGACTGCGTCGATGAATTTCCAGTTTACAGGGGGCTCTGTATCTCTTCCCACAGTCCCCACATTTCCACGGTTTCTCCATGGTGCGGGTGTCCTTGTGACTCTCCAGGTTAAACAATCAGTTAAATCTCACACAGAACACGGGTACAGTCTCTCCCCGCTGTGAATGCTGCGATGTATTTTCAGGCTGTGTAACTGGTTAAAGCTCTTTCCACACTCAGTTCACTGGAACACTCTCACTCGGGTGTATCTGTATCTTGGTGCTTTTCCAGACACATTGATATTAAAGGCCTGTTGACGCAGACAGAACAGAGAAACATTTCTCCTTCTAGATTCAAAGGCCGATAATATTCAGGTCCGATGATTTGAGTGAGGGTGTCAGATGCTGATGTGATATTTGTTTCAATCCTCTGTCTGTCAATCCTCACCTTCTGATATCCTGTAAACGAGTTTGAAAAATTCATCAATGTCAGCACAGGATAGAAATTCAGAACAGACTATTCTAGTTTCTATGGAACATTCTTTCCTCTCTCATTCCCGAAAAGCTGTAAATCTCCATCCCACACTCTCCCTCCATTCTCACTCTGCTGTATCTAATATTCACCCTCCCAATTCTCCTGAAGGTGCTGATTGAGGCTGATTGACAGATCCATGCTCACTGCTTCCTCTCCTGGACACAGAGAGCTGAAAATCTCCCTGCAGGCTGCCAGACAGATATTTGTCTATCTGACTGGGCTAACAATGTGTGGAATGTACAGACTGGATTCACTTCCTTTCCCTTCAGTTGCTGCAAGTTCCCAATTTCCCCCAGAATGAGAAAAGAAATGGAAAGGGGAGGAAAAGAAAGTGTTTCACTCACAGATGTTGGCCTCTTTTAAGGCTTTGCATTGGCCAGGAATACGAACCCAGGCCTCCCGCGGGGCAGGCGAGAATTCTACCACTGAACCACCAATACTCAAGGGAGAGAAAACTGCTCAGTTCTTTCAACCAGTGCTTTCACATGCAAAGAAATGTTGATGATTTGCAGCAGCAAATTCAATGCTGCTACACACACACAACGCTGTTGGAGACAGGAGGAAGATTGAATCTGTCCACTCCCCCATGCCCCGGGGCTGCGCATGTCCAAGGGAGAGAGGAACAAAGAACAAAGAACAATACAGCACAGGAACAGGCCCTTTGGCCCTCCAAGCCCGCGCCGCTCCCCGGTCCAGGATTGAATCCTGAGGCCAGGATCCCCGCCCAATTTTCCAGCCTATCTACATACCAATATCCTATCCACCGAGCTGTCCCTCACAGCTACGATGCTTTGTTCATCACAACCTATTAACTCACCCCCAATCTTACCCAGTCCTGGATGTGATTAACAGCAGCATCCAACCCCTGTGATCACTTGTGAACTCGCTGGTGTCTCAGCAGATGGGATGACTGAGTGAATCCCTTCCCGCACTGAGAACAGGTGTATGGCCTCTCCCCAGTGTGAACTCGCTGGTGTGTCCGCAGATTGGTTAACTGAGTGAATCCCTTCCCACAGTCAGAGCAAGTGAATGGTTTCTCCCCAGTGTGAACTCGTTGGTGTGTCAGCAGATAGGATGATGTTCTAAATCTCTTTGAGCAGTGAGAGCAGCTGAACGGTCTCTCCTCAGTGTGAATGCGCAGGTGGGACATCAGATCTTGAGAGCTTCTGAAGCCGCTCCCACAGTCAGAGCATTTAAAGGGTCTCTCATTGGTGTGACTGACTTTGTGTCTCTGGAGATTGGGCAACTGAGTGAATCCCTTCCCACATTCAGAGCAGGTGAATGGTCTCTCCCCGGTGTGAACTCGCTGGTGTGTCAGCAGTTGGGATGATGTACTGAATCCTTTCCCACACTCAGAGCAGGTAAATGGCCACTCCCTGATGTGAACCTGCTGGTGTACCCGCAGGTTGGATGACTTTCTGAACCTCTTTGAGCAGTGAGAGCAGCTGAACGGTCTGTCCTCAGTGTGAATGCGCTGGTGGGACATCAGAACCTGAGAACTTTTAAAATCTCTTCCACAGTCAGAGCATTTATAGGGTCTCTCATTGGTGTGACTGACTTTGTGTCTGCGCATGCTGGATAACCAAGTGAATCCTTCCCCACACACAGGACAGTTGAACGGCCTCTCCCCGGAATGTACTCGCTGGTGTGTCTGCAGATGGGGACAGTGAGAGAATCCTTTCCCACACACAGGACAGGTAAATGGTCTCTCCGCAGTGTGAATTTGCTGGTGTGACTGCAGATGGCATAATTGAGTAAATCCGGTACCACAATCAGAACAGGGGAATGGTCTCTCCCCTGTGTGAACTCGCTGGTGTGTCTGCAGGTTGGATGAATCAGAGAATCCCTTCCCACACACAGAGCAGGTGAACGGCCGCTCCCCAGTGTGACTGCGTCGATGAGTTTCCAGCTGAGATGGGAACCTGAATCTTTTCCCACAATCCCCACATTTCCACGGTTTCTCCATGGTGCGGGTGTCCTTGTGACTCTCCAGGTTAAACAATGTTGAATCTCACACAGAACATGGGTACAGTCTCTCCCCGCTGTGAATGCCGCAATGTTTTTTTCACTGGTTAAAGCTCTTTCGACAGTCAGTGCACTGGAACACTCTCACTCAGGTGTGTGCGAGAAACTTGGTAAATTCTCAGTCACGCTGATGTTTAAAATCTCCAGAAGCAAAAAGAACAGAGAAATGTTTCTCCTTCTAGATACAAAGGCTGATGATGTTCAGGACTTGATGAATTGAGTGACTCTGTCAGATATTGATGTGACGTTTGGTTTGAGATTTCTGTCTATAAATCTTCACCTTTTGATATTCTGTAAAAGACGTTTATAAAAATCATCAGTGTCAGTACAGGATAGAAATTCAGAACAGACAATTCTAGTTTCTATGGAACATTCTTTCCTCTCTTATTCCCCAAAAGTCATGAATCTCCATCCCACACACTCTCCCTCCATTCTCACTCTGCTGTATCTAATATTCACCCTCCCAATTCTCCTGAAGGTGCTGGTTGAGGCTGATTGACAGATCCACGCTCACTGCTTCCTGTCCTGGACACAGAGAGCTGGAAATCTCCATGCAGGCTGCCAGACAGATATATGTCTATCTGACTGGACTAACAATGTGTGGAATGTACAGACTGGATTCACTTCCTTTGCCTTCAGTTGCTGCAAGTCCCCAATTTTCCCCAGAATGAGAAAAGAAAGTGTTTTACTCACAGATATTAGAGACAGAAGGAAGATTTTGTCTGACTGCATCTCCATTTCATTCACACAAAGCCCGCCTCTGATTGCTGGAGGACCAGAGTCCTTCCGGTCCTCCAACCCTTTCCATTGGTCAACACCTCAGCATGAAGGTCAGGGGGTGAGCTCTCTTTGCACATGCGCAGCTGCCCCTCTCCTCTGGACATGCGCAGTCTCATACGGCCCGCCCGTATGCTGGATAGAGTGGTTTCTCCATCGTGGGCGATTGTGGGAGCTGCGGCCGCCATTACTCATGCGGATCCCAGTCTCTAAACTCCTGGGACTGTGATGGAAAGTGGGAGTGGGGGGTGCAGTGACCCCACCCTGACACAAAGTACATGTGGGGAGTCGCTGGATTGGATTGGGGTGTCCCCTTTACAAAGCAGTTTGTTAACTTCAGGTGGAAAGATTTAGACACCTGGGTGACGTATTGGGGAGGGTAATAGGTGAGTGTGAAACTGAAACCGAGAGTCAGCACCTTCAGGGAGGAGAATTGGGGAAAAAGAAGGAGGAGGATTGTAGGATGAATTAGTGTTACAATCAATCGTATCAATAGGCCTGCATGAGTTTCCTCCAGGTGCTCCAGTTTCCTCCCACAGTCTGAAAGACGTGCTGGTTAGGTGCATTGACCCGAACAGGCGCTGGAATGTGGCGATTAGGAGAATTTCACAGTAACTTCATTGCAGTGTTAATGTAAGCCTTACTTGTGACTAATAAATAAACTTTACTTTAGGAAGGAGGGAGTCTGTGGGGACAGAGATTTATAGTTTGAGATGAAGAAGGATTTTCTGTGACAACAAGAATTGTCAGTTCTGGATTTCTGTCCTGAAATCACAGTGATGACTTGATGATGTCAACCCTATCATACCCATTAAAGTCTCTATCAGGTCAGCCTTCTCTTTCCTGGAGAAATTATCCCCAGCCTGTTCAATCTATCCTTTGACTTAAACACACTCAGCTCTGCTAACATCCTTGTGAATCTTTCTTGAACTTTCTAGAGCTCTTCTGTCAGTTTTAAAAGGACATGCTAATAATATTTAGACTCAATTTGATATGGTTGCAAGTGCCTAGTTACTCAGTTCCAAATTGACCCTCTAACTGCATTAATTTGAAAGGGACTTAACTATCAAGAAAAGCCTCTGAAATAGCAAATGATTTGAAAGTTTATTTTAAGAAAAGGTACAATGATGAACTACACAAGTGACTTTCATCACCTCAATTGGGCGACCACCCCTGTTGAAATATGAATTTTCCTCAGATTCCTGAACCAAAGGCGATTTCCCAAAATCAATTCAGTACCTTCACATCTAGAGTCCAACCTGCAAAGCCCAAGTTCATTCACCAATCCCACTGAGCATTCTAACACTGCTCTCAGCTGCAATACAGATATCAATGCTGTACTGTTAGTCAGAACACAAAACATTGTTCTAAAATTCCTATGTAGGTTTATTATTAAAACTTCACCCAAGGCTTGTCTGTAATCTAGAAACTTTTTGTTCCTCAAACAAGCAAACAACCTTGCTGATATTAGAACCTTGATGTTGAGCATTTGATTAACATGTGATTTTACTCTAATGCAGGAGTGTTACATCTATCACCCCTTTTACTCAATCTATTCATTCACTCTGGCATTTCCCCCTTTTGTTCATTGACCTAGTCCAAGGTAGCCAATTTCCCTTCCCTTTACAATCTTCTTCTCATAACTAATTTTTAGATATAATTGAAGTGGTATAATCGGATATAAAAGCAGTGATAACATATAATTCCCTTACAAATTTCATAGACTGAAAAAATTCTCAAGCTGTCCCTTTACCCGTATCCATCTTGTAATTAATTCTGATTAAGTATAATTTCTCCCTCGCCTTCATTTGACCTCATCGAAAATTCCATTTAATTCGTTCTTACCATAAGACCATAAGACATAGGAGCGGAAGTAAGGCCATTGGGCCCATCGAGTCCACTCCACCATTCAATCATGGTTGATTTCAACTCAATTTACCCGCTCTCTCCCCATAGCCCTTAATTCCTTGAGAAATCAAGAATTTATCAATTTCTGTCTTGAAGACGCTCAACGTCTCGGCCTCCACAGCCCTCTGTGGCAATGAATTCCACAGACCCACCACTCTCTGGCTGAAGAAATTTCTCCTCATCTCTGTTCTAAAGTGACTCCCTTTTATTCTAAGGCTGTGCCCCCGCGTCCTAGTCTCCCCTGTTAATGGAAACAACTTCCCTACGTCCATCCTATCTAAGCCGTTCATTATCTTGTAAGTTTCTATTAGATCTCCCCTCAACCTCCTAAACTCCAATGAATATAATCCCACGATCCTCAGACGTTCATTGTATGTCAGGCCTACCATTCCTGGGATCATCCGTGTGAATCTCCGCTGGACCCGCTCCAGTGCCAGTATGTCCTTCCTGAGGTGTGGGGCCCAAAATTGCTCACAGTACTCCAAATGGGGCCTAACCAGTGCTTTATAAAGCCTCAGAAGTACATCCCTGCTTTTGTATTCCAAGCCTCTTGAGATAAATGACAACATTACATTTGCTTTCTTAATTACGGACTCAACCTGCAAGTTTACCTTTAGAGAATCCTGGACTAGGACTCCCAAGTCCCTTTGCACTTTAGCATTATGAATTTTGTCACCGTTTAGAAAATAGTCCATGCCTCTATTCTTTTTTCCAAAGTGTACGACCTCGCACTTGCCCACGTTGAATTTCATCAGCCACTTCTTGGACCACTCTCCTAAACTGTCTAAATCTTTCTGCAGCCTCCCCACCTCCTCAATACTACCTGCCCCTCCACCTATCTTTGTATCATCGGCAAACTTGGCCAGAATGCTCCCAGTCCCGTCATCTAGATCGTTAATATATAAAGAGAACAGCTGTGGCCCCAACACTGAACCCTGCGGGACACCACTTGTCACCGGTTGCCATTCTGAGAAAGAACCTTTTATCCCAACTCTCTGCCTTCTGTCTGACAGCCAATCGTCAATCCAGTTTCTCTGGAGTCTGTGTCAGTGCCTTGATCATTTCAAAATGATTTCTCACTCTTCAGGCCATATTAACCATTTTATGTCGCGCTGTTGGTCAAGTAGCTGAACAAGTCCCATTTGAATCATAGAATCATTACAGTGCAGAAGGAAGCCATGTGGCCCATCGAGTCTGCACAGACCACAATCCCATCCAGGCCCTATCCCCATAACCCCAAGTATTTACCCAGCTAGTCCCCCTGACACTAAGGGGCAATTTACTATGGCCAATCAAACTAACCCACACATTTTTGGACTTTGGGAGGAAACTGGAGGATTCAGAGGAAACCCACACAGAGATGGAGAAAATGTGTAAACTCCGCACAGAGAGTGACCCGAGGCCGGAATTGAACCCGGGTCCTTGGCGCTGTGAGGCAGCAATGCTAACCACTGTGCCACCATGCCACACTCCATTCTTCAGTGCAGCTGCATAGTGTACTCTTGGGTGTTAGTTCATTCACAATTTACAAACCACTTCTGTAATCTCACATCACTGTTCCAATTCCATCTTTAATCCTCTGTTGGAGTCTCACATTCATAAGCCATCTTCATACATTTCCCTCCCTGTTAAATGTTGTCTCTCATTCTATTTTAAACCAGACAGTGTTCTTTTGTCAGGCTTGTTGGAATCTCTCTGCCATCTCCCACAAATCATTGTCTTGCATTTGTGGAAGGCTTATCAGGTCTTTTGGGATTGTGCTGTGTATTTTACCAATCATCATCCTGGATTTCACTGTCTTATAAAGGATGCACCATTCAACAATTCTGTCAGAATCTTCAGAAGAAAGTCAAAAGTCAGATTAAAGGGGTTCTTCATCTCAGTATCATTGCTTAATTCCTCCTGTGTCAGGTGGTGGCCAGATTATGAAAGTCAGTTCTCTCAAATTGTTCATAGACAAAGAAATAAATATCTCCAAGAGAAAACTGCCACCTCATTCATCTCATCTAGACTTCCCTTTCACTCAAATGCTCATAAACACTCAAATGCTCATAAACACCCAAATGTATGGATTGCTTTAAACTCCACTTTCAGGAGTTCTGGAGAATCTTTCGAGTCAAATAAATCATCAAATATTCTCATAGTACCTTTAAACAGAAACCGAACATTTCTGTTTGATTCCAGGCATTATCAACTTTGTACTTTCCCTTAAACATCAGGTAATTTCCATTTTAAATGCTTGAAATTAAAATTGAGTCTGCTTAGCTCCAAATCAGAGTTCCCAGGAGAAGATATTTGACAGGTATGAGGGGCAAGGTTTGAAGATGTTCGAGGCAAGTTTTTTTACACAGAGGGTGGTGAGTGCCTGGAACTTGCTGCCGCTGGAAGTAGTGGCAGCAGATACAATAGTGACTTTTAAGGGGCATCTGGCAAATACATGAATAGGATGAGAATAGAGGGATATGGTCCCCGGAAGGGTAGGGGGTTTTAGTTCAGTCAGTCAGCATGTTCGGTGCAGGCTTGGAGAGATGAAGGGCCTGTTCCTGTGCTGTAATTTTCTTTGTTCTTGTTGATATTAGTGTTTTGACAGGGAAATCAATCAATCTGAAATACACCCAATGGTTCCATTCTATAATCGATTGGACAGAATCCACCAACATGTTTAACAGAAATTCTTCTACAGAATTTGACAAGTATTGGTCACCTTTTTAGAAACTACTTTCACCATTTTGAGAAGTAAATTTTCGATAGTATTAATATGGAAAATTCCCAACTTTTAAAAAGTAACTTAAACCCATTAAAATGTTTTGTACAATTTAATGAGAAATTGTTAGTTTTTCAATGAATTATCTTAAACTCATTTAATGAAAATATTCTGTAGAATTTAATGTTAACTAGTCAACTTTTGTTGAAGAAGTTGAAGGTCAAGACCATAAGATGTAGGAACAGAATTCAACTGAACTGGAGGAAATGGCGCACAATGTGCAAAACCATCTTTTTAAAATCATTCATCATAATAAGGAAATTGGAAAAGCCACTCAGGCAGATGAGGAAATCGAGACTCAGTGCAGTTCTGCTAGACTTTCCTATAGATGAACGGGATTTAGGCGCCAGAATGTTTCACACCCAGAATAAAGTGATTTCAAGTATAACGAACAGATCATTGTTAAATCTCTTCCCTTAAAAGTGAGAAAGTGAGGGGGCATGGGATCCAAGGGGACATTGTTTTGTGGATCCAGAACTGGCTTGCCCACAGAAGGCAAAGAGTGGTTATAGATGGGTCATATTCTGCATGGAGGTCAGTCACCAGTGGAGTGCCCCAGGGATCGGTTCTGGGACCCTTACTCTTTGTGATTTTTATAAATGACCTGGATGAGGAAGTGGAGGGATGGGTTGGTAAGTTTGCTGATGACACAAAGGTTGGAGGTG
Source organism: Mustelus asterias (assembly GCF_964213995.1). NCBI lineage: Eukaryota > Metazoa > Chordata > Chondrichthyes > Carcharhiniformes > Triakidae > Mustelus > Mustelus asterias. Next base: position 374,265 of record NW_027590147.1, read on the forward strand.
TTGTGGATAGTGTGGAGGGATGTCAGAAGTTGCAGCGAGACATTGATAGGATGCAAGACTGGGCGGAGAAGTGGCAGATGGAGTTCAACCCAGATAAGTTGTGAGGTGGTTCATTTTGGCAGGTCAAATAGGATGGCGGAATATAATGTTAATGGTAGGACTCTTGGCAGAGAGGAAGATCAGAAGGATCTTGGGGTCCGAGTTCATAGGAAGCTCAAAGCAGCTGTGCAGGTTGAGGCTGTGGTTAAGAAGGCGGATGGTGTACTGGCCTTCATCAATCGAGGAATTGAGCTTAGGAGTCGTGAGATAATGTTGCAGCTATATAAGTCCCTGGTCAGACCACACTTGGAGTACTGTGCTCAGTTCTGGTCACCTCATTACAGGAAGGATGTGGAAGCCATAGAAAGGGTGCAGAGGAGATTTACAAGGATGTTGCCTGGGTTGGGGAGCATGTCTTATGAGGATAGGTTGAGTGAGCTCGGCCTTTTCTCCTTGGAGAGACAAAGGATGAGGGGTGACCTGATAGAGGTGTATAAGATGTTGAGAGGTATTGATCGAGTGGATAGTCAGAGGCTTTTTCCCAGGGCTGAAATGGTTGCCACAAGAGGACACAGGTTTAAGGTGCTAGGGAGTAGGTACAGAGGAGATGTCAGGGGTAAGTTTTTCACTCAGAGGGTGGTGGGTGCGTGGAATGGGCTGCCAGCAACGGTGGTGGAGGCGGATTCAATAGGGTCTTTTAAGAGACTTTTAGATAAGTACATGGAACTTAGTAAGATAGAGGGTTATAGGTAAGCCTAGTAATCGCTAAGGTAGGGACATGTTCGGCACAACTTTGTGGGCTGAAAGGCCTGTATTGTGCTGTAGTTTTTCTATGTTTCTAAAAGATATTTTACTTTGGTTAAAAGCTTACTGTGGCCAATCTCAAATAAGCACCATGGGATGTGTATTACCCAATGACGTGATTTCTTTTGTTGGTCAGTCATATTTGCAATTCAATGTTGCATATTCAGAGATGTTCAGTTCAGAATGAGGACATATCTGTTAAATAAATGTATTGATTTTAAATGTTGAATACTGATGCACAGGTTCGGTGGATTGGCCGTGCTAAATTGCCCCTCAGGTGAGCAAGATTAGCCATGAGAAAAGTGTGGTGTTATGCGATAGGATGGTGGAGGGGCCTCTGTCAGAGGGTCGGTGCAGACTCGATGGGCAGAATGGTCTTTTCTGCACTGTAGGAATTCTGTGATTCAATGAAACAAGTACTGGGTAAAATTGGCTGAAATTATTCGAAGGTGAGAATGATGCATTAATGATTGAGCAGAAATCATTGCTCCCTTAGACATTTGTTGGATGAACGCTTTTAAATTTTGAAGTTCACGATAGGTTGAGACATTAGGTGGAAATTAACGGTTGTCTTCTTGTATTAAGTGACAGGGGTTCTCAGTCGAACCATCAGACCCTGCAGCAACACAGGAGAGTTGAACATTGCAGACAGGCCGATTGGCTCCCGGGTGCAGTTAGTTGTTTCTGTAGTGTACTGGTTATCATGCTCGCCCAACACGCGAACGTTTGAAACCGGGCAGGAACATTAATCAAACTTTCTCATTTCGGGTGAGGGACATCTGCATGGTTGCAGTTTGTTGCTGAACATTATCTGAACCTCGATGTTGCAGCTAAATTATCTTCACTCTGACCTCAGCCTGAAATGTTTCAGGAAATCAGAACTGTTGTAGTTTAGGATGCAATGAGAGGAAAGAAATGTTTGTATTTTGACACTGTGCAGATATTGTTCAGTCCACAACAGAATTTAATGGGTTTATAAATGCAGACTAACACAGATAATCACCAGCTGAAACATGTCTAATAGTATTCACAGAATCATAGGATCCCTACAATGGGATCCAAGGGGCTGTTGCCTTGTGGATCCAGAACTGGCTTGCCTGCAGAAGGCAGAGAGTGGCTGTGGAGGGGTCTTTCTCTGCATGGAGGTCAGTGACCAGTGGAGTGCCCCAGGGATCTGTTCTGGGACCCTTGCTGTTTGTCATTTTCATAAATGACCTGGATGAGGAAGTGGAGGGATGGGTTGGTAAGTTTGCTGACGACACCAAGGTAGGTGGTGTTGTGGATAGTTTGGAGGGATGTCAGAAGTTGCAGCGAGACATAGATAGAATGCAAGACTGGGCGGAGAAGTGGCAGATGGACTTCAACCCGGATAAGTGTGTAGTGATCCATTTTGGCAGATCCAATGGGATGGAGCAGCAGTATAAAATGAAGGGTACCATTCTTAGCAGTGTAGAGGATCAGAAGGACCTTGGGGTCCGGGTCCATAGGACTCTTAAATCGGCCTCGCAGGTGGAGGATGCGGTCAAGAAGGCGTATGGCGTACTAGCCTTCATTAATCGAGGGATTGAGTTTAGGAGTCGGGAGATAATGCTGCAGCTTTATAGGACCCTGGTTAGACCCCACTTGGAGTACTGCGCGCAGTTCTGGTCACCTCATTACAGGAAAGATGTTGAAGCCATTGAAAGGGTGCAGAGGAGATTTACAAGGATGTTGCCTGGATTGGGGGGCATGCCTTATGAGGATAGGTTGAGGGAGCTTGGTCTCTTCTCCCTGGAGAGACGAAGGATGAGAGGTGACCTGATAGAGGTTTACAAGATGTTGAGGGGTCTGGATAGGGTGGACTCTCAGAGGCTATTTCCAAGGGCTGAAATGGTTGCTACGAGAGGACACAGGTTTAAGGTGCTGGGGGGTAGGTACAGGGGGGATGTCAGGGGTAAGTTTTTCACTCAGAGGGTGGTGGGTGAGTGGAATCGGCTGACGTCGGTGGTGGTGGAGGCAAACTCGTTGGGGTCTTTTAAGAGACTTCTGGATGAGTACATGGGATTTAATGGGATTGAGGGCTATAGATAGGCCTAGAGGTGGGGATGTGATCGGCGCAACTTGTGGGCCGAAGGGCCTGTTTGTGCTGTGACTTTCTATGTTCTATGTTCTAATGCAGAAGGAGGCCATTTGGTCCATCGAGTCTGTACTGACCACAATCCCACCAAAGCCCTATTCCCGTAATCCTACACATTTACTCTGCTAATCCCCTAACACTAGGGTCAATTTGGCACGGCCAATCCACCTAACCCACACATCTTTGGACTGTTTTATGTGCTCATAAAGGTAGATACAAGCCTGGCACTGGTGTCCTGAACAAGATCATTAACATTCCCTGGGATAAAGGTTCCTCCTGGTTCTTGCTGTCTGTTGTGTCCTTTGTCACAGTCGGTACCAGGACATTTCTATTGAAAGGTTGTTAAGAAATTCCAGTGAATTCCAGCCCCTTGTGTAACGTTCCATTTGGTGTGTGTCAGATTCAGAGATGTCCACGTGTGTGTGAAAAGGGTTCTGGGTAAGGGTTTTAACCCTTCTTTCCCCGTTAGTAACAATGAGCCCTGTCTTCAATTCTAAAGTATAAAGTCCTCATTAGATATCAATTCTACCTGTTATCTACATTTCACCAACCAGTCTATATTTTCATCACAAGACTACACTGGGAGTACTGTCAACATTTGTAATCTCCATTTAGAAAAGGAAATAGAGACAACGGAAAAGGCGCAATAAAGATTCACAAGAATAATCCCAGAACTATAATCATTTGTGAACTTGCTGTGTCTCACCAAGTTTGCTGACTGAGTGAATCCCTTCCCACACACAGAGCAGGTGAGCAGTCACTCCCTGGTGTGAACCCGCTGGTGTACCCGTAGGCTGGATGACTGAGTGAATCCCTTCCCACACAGAGAGCAGGTGAGCAGTCACTCCCTGGTGTGAACCCGCTGGTGTACCCGTAGGCTGGATGACTGAGTGAATCCCTTCCCACACACAGAGCAGGTGAGCAGTCACTCCCTGGTGTGAACCCGCTGGTGTACCCGTAGGCTGGATGACTGAGTGAATCCCTTCCCACACATGGAGCAGGTGAACGGTTTCTCCCCAGTGTGAACTGGCTGGTGTTTCAGCAGGTCAGATGACCGATGAAACCTCTTTGTGCAATGAGAACAACTGAATGGTCTCTCCCCAGTATGAACTCGCTGGTGTGCCAGCAGGTCGGATGACCTATTAAACCTCTTTGTGCAGTGAGAGCAACTGAACGGTTTCTCCCCAGTGTGAATTCGCTGGTGTGTCTGCAGGTCAGAAGAGTGAACGTATCCCTTCCCACACAGAGAGCATTTGAATGGCCTCTCCCCGGTGTGAATATGTTGGTGGGCCCGCAGGGTGGATGAATCATTGAATTCTTTCCCACACACAGAGCAGATGAACGGTCTCTCCCCAGTGTGAATTCGCTGGTGTATTCGCAGGTCGGATGACTGAGTGAATCCCTGCCCACATATGGTGCAGGTGAATGGCCTCTCCCCAGTGTGAACTTGCTGGTGTCTCAGGAGATTGTTTAACTGAGTGAACCCCTGCCCACACACAGTGCAGGTAAATGGCCTTTCCCCCGTGTGAACTCGCTGGTGTCTCCAGAGATGGCTTAACTGAGTGAATCCCTTCCCACACATGGTGCAGGTGAAAGGTGTCTCCCCGGTGTGAACTCGTTCATGTTTCCGCAGTGTGGATGATGTTCTAAATTTTTTAGTGCAGTGAGAACAGCTGAACGGACTCTCCTCAGTGTGAACTCGCTGGTGTCTCTGCAGAGTGTATAACCTTTTAAATCCCTTTGAGCAGTGAGAGCAGTTGAACGGTCTCTCCCCAGTGTGAATGCGCTGGTGGGTTACAAGTTCTGCAGTGCTTTTGAAACCACTCCCACAGTCAGGGCATTTAAAGAGTCTCTCCCGGGTGTGAGTGAGATTGTGTGCGCGCAGCCTCGATAACTGAGTGAATCCCTTCCCACACACAGAGCAGGTGAACGGTCTCTCCCCAGTGTGACTGCGTCGATGAATTTCCAGCTGAAATGGGAACCTGAATCCCTTCCCACAGTCCCCACATTTCCATGGTTTCTCCATGGTGTCCTTGAGATTCTCCAGGTTAAACAATCAGTTGAATTTTTCCACAGTCAGTGCAATGGAACACTCTCACTCGGATGTGTGTGTGTGTCTCAGTAACTTCCCAGTCACACTGATGTTTAAAGTCTTCAGAAGTAGACAGAAGAGAGAAACATTTCTCCATCAGGATTTAAAGGCCGATAACATTCAGATCCCAATGAATCGAGTAATTCTGTCAGATCTTGACTTAATGTTTGGTTTGAGATTTCTGTCCGTAAATCCTCCACCTTCTGGTATCCTGTGAAAGGAGTTTACAAAAATAATCACTGTCAGTACAGGATAGAAATTCAGAATCGGCAATTCTACTTTCTCTATGTTTCTTCTCTCATTCCCCAAAAGCTGTGAATCTCCATCCCACACACTCTCCCTCCATTCTCACTCAGCTGTATCTAATATTCACCCTCCCAATTCTCCTGAAGGTGCTGATTGAGGCTGATTGACAGATCCATGCTCACTGCTTCCTGTCCTGCATTTTCTTCCTGTCCTGTAGCTTGTCCGCAGCAAACTACCCAGCCTTCAGGAGAACAGTGACCACGACACCACACAACCCTGCCACAGCAACCTCTGCAAGCCGTGCCAGATCATCGACACGGATGCCATCATCTCACGTGAGAACACCATCCACCAGGTACACGGTACATACACTTGCAACTTGGCCAACATTGTCTACCTGATACGCTGCAGGAAAGGATGTCCCGAGGCACGGTACAATGGGGAGACCATGCAGACGCTATGACTACGGATGAATGAACACCGCTCGACAATCACCAGGCAAGACTGTTCTCTTCCTGTTGGGGAGCACTTCAGCAGTCTCAGGCATTCAGTCTCTGATCTTCGGATAAGCGTTCTCCAAGGCGGCCTTCATGACACACGACAGCGCAGAGTCACTGAGCAGAAACTGATAGCCAAGTTCCACACACGTGAGGACCACCTCAACCGGGATCTTGGGTTCATGTCACACTATCTGTAACCCCCACGACTTGCCTGGGCTTGCAAAATCTCACTAACTGTCCTGGCTGGAGACAATACACATCTCTTTAACCTGTGCTTAACCCTCTCTCCACTCACATTGTCTGGACCTTTAAGACTTGATTACCTGTAAAGATTCGTATTCCAACCATTATCTTGTAAATTGAATTTGTGTCTTTATATGCCCTGTTTGTGAACTGAAATCCCACTCACCTGATGAAGGAGCAGCGAGCGCTCCGAAAGCTCGTGGCTTTTGCTACCGAATAAACCTGTTGGACTTTAACCTGGTGTTGTAAGACTTCTTACTCCTGTCCTGGACACAGAGAGCTGGAAATCTCCATGCAGGCTGCCAGACAGATATATGTTTATCTGACTGGAGTAACAATGTGTGGAATGTACAGGCTGGATTCACTTCCTTTACCTTCAGTTGCTGCAAGTTCCCAATTTCCCCCAGAATGAGAAAATAAATGGAAAGGGGGAGAAAAGAAAGTGTTTTACTCACAGATGTTGCCTCTTTTAAGGCAGGAGGAAGTTTTACTCTGTCCACTCCCCCAAGGTCAGGGGGTGGGATCTCCGCCGCGCGGACCCGGGAGCCCCGCCCCCAACCATAGTTCCCCTCCCCCTTCCACCTCCTCCAGCCAAGGTTTCCAGGCAACCGGCTGGCGGCTCCGGCCAGAGTGAGAAGCTGCTCCGTGATCTCCCCGGCTCCCCCGGCCCAGGACTGCGCATGTTCAAAGGCGAGAGGAAGCTGCGCATGTGCGGGAGAAAGCCCAACCCCTGATCCTCATGCTGAGGTGTTGACCAATGGAAAGACCTGGAGGACCGGAAGGAGTCTGGTCCCCCAGCCAATCAAAGCTCCCGCGTTTTCTGACTGCGGAAGTGGACAATGAGCTCATTCCTGCCCAGCAAAGCTGCTGCTGCTTCTCTCTGAATGAAGATTGAGCTTCAGACAGACTCAAACTTCCTCCTGTCTATAACATCTGTGAGTAAAACACTTTCTTTTCTCCCCCTTTCCATGTTCATTTTGAGCTTCAATTTTTAACTTCCAGGTTAACACTCGCTGCCTAAATAAAAATCCTCCTCACATTCTTCATGTATCTGTAACCAGGTAATACAGTGCATTACACACAGCATCAATCTGCTCATTTATGGCCAAATGTAAAACTTTAACGTGGCTGTCGGCTTGAAGATTAATCATGGATCATTTGCACTTCCACAACCCTCTGAGGCAGCGGCTTCCAGGTAATGACCTAAGGATAGGGGAGGGAATCTATGTGTGGGGCCAGAGGAACCTGGTGTTGTTAAACTTCTTACTGTGTTTACCCCAGTCCAACGCCGGCATCTCCACATCATACAGGGGAGGTCCCAGAGGATTGGAGAATAGCCAATGTTGCTCCTTTGTTTAAGAAAGGTAGCAAGAATAATCCAGGTAATTACAGGCCGGTGAGCCTTACATCAGTAATAGGGAAATTATTGGAGAGGATTCTTCGAGACAGGATTTATTCCCACTTGGAATTAAGTGGATGTATTAGTGAGAGGCAACATGGTTTTGTGAAGGGGAGGTCGTGTCTCACGGACTTGGTCGAGTTTTTCGAGGAAGTGACGAAGATGATTGATAAGGGTAGAGCAGTGGATGGTGTCTACATGGCCTTAGACAAGGTCCCTCATGGCAGACTGGTGCAGAAAGAGAAGTCGCATGGGATCAGAGGTGAGCTGGCAAGGTGGATGCAAAACTGGCTCGGTCAAAGAAGACAGAGGGTAGCAGTGGAAGGGTGTGCTTCTGAATGGAGGGCTGTGACAAGTGGCATTCCTCGGGGATCAGTGCTGGGACCTTTGCTGTTTTTTATATATATATATAAATGATTTGGAGGAAAATGTAACTGGTTTGATTCGAAAGTTTGCGGACGACACAAAGGTTGCTGGATTTGCAGATAGTGATGAGGACCATCAGAGGATATAGATTGGTTGGAGACTTGGGCGGAGAGCTGGCAGATGAGTTTAATCTGAACAAATGTGAGGTAATGCATTTTGGAAGGTCTAATACAGATAGGAAATATACAGTAAATGGCAGAACCCTTAAGAGTATTGATAGGCAAAGGGGTCTGGGTGTACAGATACACAGGTCACTGAAAGTGGCAATGCAGGTGGAGAAGGTAGTCAAGAAGGCATACGGCATGCTTGCCTTCATTGGCTGGGGCATTGAGTTTAAAAATTGGCAAGTCGTGTTGCAGCTTCAGAGAAGCTTAGTTAGGCCGCACTTGGAATATAGTGTTCAATTCTGGTCGCCACACTACCAGAAGGATGTGGAGGCTTTGGAGAGGGTACAGAAAAGATTTACCAGGATGTTGCCTGGTACGGAGGGCATTAGCTATGGGGAGAGGTTGGAGAAACTTGGTTTGTTCTCACTGGAATGACGGAGGTTGAGGGGTGACCTGATCGAAGTCCACAAGATTATGAGAGGCATGGACAGAGTGGATAGTCAGATGCTTTTTCCCAGGGTGGAAGAGTCAATTACTAGGGGGCACAGGTTTAAGGTGTGAGGGGCAAGGTTTAAAGGAGATGTACGAGGCAGATTTTTTACAGAGAGTAGTGGGTGCCTGGAACCCGTTGCCGGGGGAGGTAGTGGAAGCGGATACGGTAGTGACTTTTAAGGGGCATCTTGACAAATACATGAATAGGATGGGAATAGAGGGATATGGTCCCCGGAAGGGTATGGGGTATTCGTTAAGTCAGGCAGCATGGTCGGTGCAGGCTTGGAGGGCCGAAGGGCCTGTTCCTGTGCTGTAATTTTCTTTGTTCTTTGTTCTAAATACAGTAATATTTAATGAACACATTTGGTTCATAGAATGTGGTTGACTCTCAACTGCCCTCTGAACAAGGGCATCTAGGGATGGGCAACAAATGTTGACCAGCCAGCGACGCCCATGTCCCACAACTGAATCAGGTTAATACAAGATATACTGGTTCGAAAAGACACTTGCTGCAAGCCAATAGCTTTCTTTCTACTTAAACTGAGCAATCAACCTTATTCTTGAGCCAGATTTGACAGAATATAATGTCTTCCAACTGATCAAATTCAAAGAAGAAATTCTTAGTTTATACAATTCCTGCCAGCTATGCAGCTTCCACAAGCATGGAGGTGAATCCAACATTAATTTTTAAAATAACGCTCCAGTCACATGTTAGAATTTAACATGTCTTCCCTGACCTTGTTGCTGAGAATGTTTGAAGAGGCAGCAGGGGCACAATGGGTCACACGGCCTCCTTTTGTGCTCTCTGCTCCTCGTTTGCATTTGAAGTGGTAAATATCTGGGACTCACTTCCCACGAGCGGCTGAAGCAGAGATAATGGAATGTTTCCAAAAGGAAATTGGACGGGCATTTCAGGGAAATAAATCCACAGGGACACGGAGAGAGAACAGGGCAACAGTTTGATCTACAGAGAGCCAGCATGGACTCAATGGGATGAATGGCCCCATTCCCAATCCTCATGCCTGTCTGATCTAAAGAAAGAAATTTCAGCTGTTCCAGTCTCTCGAACTCACTGAAGTCCCTCATCCCTGGAGTCATTCTTGTAAATCTCCTCTGCACCCTCTCTAAGGACTTCACATCTTTCCTAAAGTGTGGGGCCCATGTATAGGGTTCCATTCTAGAGGGATAGAATTGAACAGCAGGGAGGTTCTGTTCAACTTGTTTAGAATCAGGGTTCGGCTACACTGGGAGCATTGTCAACATTTGTGATCTCCATTTAGAAAAAGGAAATAGAGGCACTGGAGAAGGAGCAACAAAGATTCACAAGAATAATCCCAGAACTGAGAGCATTTAACCCTCAGGAAAGGCTGGGGCTGCTTTTCTCTAGAAAAGAGAAGACTGAAGGGTGACCTGATGGAAGTCTTTAAGATTATGAAGGGGTTCAATAATCCAATAGGGATTTCAGTGAGAAACCTCTTTACCAGCGAGTGGTGAGAATGTGGAACTCACTACCACAGTGAGTGGTTGAGGTGAACATCATGAATACATTGAAGGGGAAGCTAGATACATACATGAGGGAGAGAGGAATAGAAGGATATGCTGATGGGGGGAGATGAAGAGGGGTGGGTGGAGGCTCATGTGGAGCATAAATACTGACACAGACCAATTGGGCCGACTGGCCCGGCCCTGTGCTGTAGACTCAATGGAACAGAGACAAATGTACTTACTGTAGATCTACCTGTAGTGGTAGGAAAAACATTATTTACTGTCCAGGATAAAATAAATGTTCTTCGTCAGTTTGTGTGGGTCATTTCAGTGGAAATGTGCTCTCCCAGGCTCAGAGAGCATCAACCCACTGGAAGCAAAGTTGTGAGACCAGCCAGTCCAGCAGAAAGAAACCCTCCGACCCTCCCGCTTCACCAACTGTCAGAATGAACATGGTTCAGTCCTGGATGTGATTAACAGCAGCAATAACAGCAGAATCCAACCCCTGTCATCACTTGTGAACTCGCTGGTGTCTCAGCAGGAGGGATGAACTGGTGAATTTCTTCCCACACACAGCAGCTGTGAATGGACTGGTGGATCATCAGTTCCTGAGAGCTTTTGAAACCATTCCCACAGTCAGAGCATTTAAAGGGTCTCTCCTGGGTGTGAGGGACATTGTGCGTCAGCAGCTGGGGTATCGAGAGAATCCTTCCGCACACACAGAGCAGGTGAATGGTCTCTCCCAGTGTGAACTCGCTGGTGTCTCCTCAGTGTGCATGTCCTTCCAAACCTCTTTGTGCAGTGAGAGCAGCTGAACGGTCTCTCCCCAGTGTGAATGCGCTGGTGGTCTATCAGATGCTCAGAAATTTTGAAGCCACTCCCACAGTCAAAGCATTTAAAGGGTCTTTCCTGGGAGTGAGTGACTTTGTGTCTGTGCAGGCTGGATAACCGAGTGAATCTGTTCCCACACTCGGAGCAGGTGAACGGTCTCTCCCCGCTGTGAACTTGCTGGTGAGTCAGCAGGGTGGATGACAGAGTGAATCCCTTCCCACACTCGGTGCAGGTAAATGGTCTCTCCTCGGTGTGAAGACGCTGGTGTGTCAGCAGGGTGAATGACTGACTGAATCCCTTCCCACACACAGAGCAGATGAATGGTCTCTCCCTGGTGTGAACTCGCTGGTGTCTCTGCAGTGTGGATGACCTCTTAAACCTCTTTGTGCAGAGAGAGCAGCTGAACGGTCTGTCCTCAGTGTGAATGCGCTGGTGGGACACCAGTTCCCCAGAAATTTTGAATTCGCTCCCACAGTCTGAGCATTTAAAGGGCCTCTCACTGGTGTGAGTGACTTTATGACTCAGCAGGTTGGATAAATTAGTGAATCCCTTCCCACACACAGAGCAGGTGAATGGCCTCTCTCCGGTGTGAACTCGCTGGTGTGTCAGCAGGGCGGATAACTGCGTGAATCCCTTCCCACAGTCAGAGCAAGTGAATGGTCTCTCCCCGGAGTGAACTCGCTGGTGGTTCCGCAGGTTTGATGATGATCTAAATCTCATTGTGCAGTGAGAGCAGCTGAACGGTCTGTCCTCAGTGTGAATGCGCTGGTGGGACATCAGATCCCGAGAACTTTTGAAGCAACTCTCACAGTCAGAGCATTTAAAGGGTCTCTCATTGGTGTGAGTGACTTTGTGCGTCAGCAGGGCGGATGACCGAAAGAATCCCTTCCCACACACATTGCAGGTGAACGGTCTCTCCCCAGTGTGAATTCGTTGGTGTGCCCGCAGTTCGGAGGACCGAGAGAATCCCTTCCCACACATGGAGCAGCTGAACAGTCTCTCCCCGGTGTGAACTCGCTGATGTCTCCGCAGTGTGGATGACCATTTAAATTTCATTGTGCAGTGAGAGCAGCTGAACGGTCTCTCCTCAGTGTGAATGCGCTGGTGGGACACCAGTTCTCCAGAGCTTCTGAATCCGCTCCCACAGTCAGAGCATTTAAAGGGTCTCTCATTGGTGTGAGTGAGATTGTGACTCTGCAGGTGGGAGAACTTAATGTATCCCTTCCCACACACTGAGCAAGTGAAGGGTCTCTCCCGAGTGTGACTGCATTGATGGATTTCCAAATCACAGGGCAACATGAATCCTTGTCCACAATCGTCACATTTCCACAGTTTCTCCATGATGCGGGTGTCCTTGTGACTCTCCAGGTTTGATGATCAGTTGAATCCTTGTCCACACAGAACACGTGTACGATCTCTCTTCACTGTAAACAGTGCAATGTTGTTTCAGCCTGTGTAACTGGTTAAAGCTCTTTCCACTATCGGTGGACTGGAACACTCTCACTCGGGTGTGTTCCAGTCACACTGATGTTTAAAATCTCCTGAAGCAAACAGATCAGACAAACATTGCTTTTCTAGATTCAAAGGTCGATGATATTGAGGTCAAATCTTCATGTGATGTTTAGTTTGAAATTTCTGTCTATAAATCCTCATCTCCTGATATCTATGAAAGGAATTTACAACAGACATCACTGTCAGCACAGGATAGAAATTCAGAACAGACAATTCTAGTTTCTATGGAACATTCTTTCCTCTCTCATTCCCCAAAAGCTGTCAATCTCCATCCCACACACTCTCCCTCAATTCTCACTCTGCTCTCCTGAGTATACAACCTCCCAAGTCTATGGCTGATTAACGGATCCATGCTGACTACTTCCTGTACTGGACACAGAGATCTGAAAATCTACGTGTAATGACCGGCCTACACGCTAGAAATTAAAATCTGTGCCATATGTGGGACCGGATAACTGGATTGGGAGAAGGAGAAGGGTATGGGGAAGAATTTTATTTCGGTGCAGAAAGGTGCAGAAAGGTCATTACCTGGAAGCCGCTGCCTCAGGGGGTTGTGGAAGTGCAAATGATCTATGATTAATCTTCAAGCTGACAGCCACTTTAAAGTTTTAATGATTGATGATGTGTGTAATGCACTGTATTACCTGGTTACAGATACATGAAGAATGTGAGGAGGATTTTTATTCAGGCAGCGAGTGGTGACCTGGAAGTTAAAAATTCAACAAGTCCCCAATTTCCCCCAGAATGCAAAAGAAACGCAAAAGCGGAGCAAAGAAAGTGTTTTACTCACAGATGTTGGCCTCTTTTAGGTCAAAAGGAGCTCACAAACTATTTTTCAAATCGAGCCAGCCAGGAGTCGAACCTGGAATCTTCTGATCCGTAGTCAAACGCGTTATCCATTGCGCCACTGGCCCACACTCTCCCAGATGTTAGAGACAGGAGGAAGGTTGAGTCTGTCTGAAGCTCAATCTTCATTCAGAGATAGAGCAGCAGCAGCTTTGCTGGGCAGGAGTGAGCAGCTGAACAAGCTCATTGTCCACTTCCGCATTCAGACAATGGAGGAGCTCTGATTGGCTGGAGGACCAGAGTCCTTCCGGTCCTCCAGAGTTCCCATTGGTCAACACCTCAGAATGTGGTGTGAAATCTGAAACCAGGTATTCGCAACAAGTCTCAAAGAGCATCAGCCCACTGGAGGCAAACTTTGTGAGACCGGTCAGTCCAGCAGAAAGAAACCCTCCGACCCTCCCCATTGACCAACTGTGAGAATGAACAAAATGCAGTCCTGGATGTAATTGAGAGCAGAAACAATAACAGCAGAATCCAACCCGTGTGATCACACCGTGAGTTCACACCAGGGAGAGACCGTTCACCTGCTCTGTGTGTGGGAAGGAATTCACTCATTCATCCAGCCTGCTGAGCCACAATCTCACTCACACCAATGAGACACCCTTTAACTGCTCGGATTGTGGAAGTGGTTTCAAAAGTTCTCGGGATGTGATGATCCACCAGTGCATTCACACTGAGGAGAGACCGTTCAGCTGCTCTCACTGCACAGAGGTTTAAAAGGTCATCCAGCCTGCGGGAACACCAGTGAGTTCACACTGGGGAGAGACCATTCCCCTGCTCCGTGTGGGAAAGGATTCACTCAATCATCCAGCCTGCAGAGACACCAGTGAGTTCACAAATGATGACAGGGGTTGGGTTCTGTTGTTATTGCTGCTATTAATCACATCCAGGACTGAACCATGTTCATTTTGACGGTGGATGAAGTGGGAGGGTCGGAGGGTTTCTTTCTGCTGGACTGGCCGGTCTCACAACTTTGCTTCTAGTTCTCTGATGCTCTTTGAGCCTGGGTGAGCACATTTCCACTGAAAGGACATTTATTTTATCCTGGATAGTAAATAGTGTTTTTCCTACCACTACAGGTAGATCTAAAATAAATACAGAAAGAACTGGAAAAACACAACACTTCTTGCAGCATCTGTGGAGAGAGAAACAGTGTTAATGTTTCACACTACTGGATTGGGAATCAATCTTGTGAACCTCCTCTGAACTGCTTCCAATGTATTTATATCCTTTGTTTAATAGGAGACAAAATTGTACCCGGTGTTCAAGGTGCAATCTCAGCTACGCCCTGCACAACTGAAGCAGAACATCTTTACTTCTATGTTCAATTTCTCTCAGAATAAAGGATAGCATTCCATTTATAAGAACTTTGATTTGTTTGAACGAAGATTTATGGGGGTTCTCTTGTTTACAATAACCTGCCTAATCGTAAATCACACCAGGTTCCAGTGACTTCACCATATGGCAAGAAAGGATATTTTAAATGGTGAATTCAGAAAGTTTATTAACCATTAAAAATGTAACAAGTCAGAAAGATAAAAAAGCAAAGTATGGATCAACAGCAAAAGGAGGAAAGTTTAACTTTAACTTCTCCATCCTTCTCAAACCAGGACATGAAGTGATGGCTCTGAAAACATGGATAACTTGTAAAACCCAACAGCTCTCAACGTCTCTCTGTAGGGCACAGTGTGAGGCACTGCTGCACTGCTGGTCGGTGCAGACTCGATGGGCCGAATGGCCTCCTTCTGCACTGTAGGGTTTCTATGATTTCTATGACAGGATTGGTCAGAATCGTTTCATGTGTACCAAATTTTAAATAACCATTACAAATTAAAACTCATTCTCACGTGTGAATTTTATCTGGATTAAAATTCCTGCATGTTTAGTAAAATATCCTGGAATCCTGTCTCTGGTCAGTAAATATGGCTCCAGGTTCATAACTTTTGAAAAGAAACATTTTATTAATTACACTTCCTTTTTTAAATGTTTGATTTAAATCACAGACAGAAAACCTCAAAGCCTGAAGCGTTCAACCCACAAATATCATCCACACACAAACAGAGAAACATAGCATGTGCTTTACAACAACAATAACCAAAATGAATTCCTTAAGCGTTCTTGTGATTCTGTTTTTAAACTTCCAAAAATGCCTTTAATTAAAGATTCAAGATAAGGTTAATTCCCCAGAAAGATAAACCTTAACAAATGTAGCCCAAAACAATGATAAAACACATCTACAAACATCCACATAAAACAAACAAAACACACAGATTCTCACAGCTCGTAAATTTCAAACAATGAATCCTCAGCATTCTCTCTCGCAGCAATAGCTTCTTAAAGTGACAGAGCACGACAAGCTCACAACTCCTTGATTAAAATAAGGTACAAGATCCTTCATTCTCCTTCATCGTAACTTAACCTTTTTTAAGCCAACTTCCAAAGCCTGACTTTACAGGCAACATCTCGTCTTTGGTGATTTAAAATCCCAAACGTTACCATTTGCAAAATCTTTGTTCTTTATCTTGGGTTGAGGTGACAACACAATAAAATTCTCATAGTTATTCCAAATTCCTCCAGGCTACGCTTAAAATTTCCACATTTAACTGGCTCCAATAAATCCACAATTATAAACTAAAATAGACACGAGTTTCTGGGCGATTTAAAAACAATTTAAAAATAAGCTGCCATAGGAAAGATAGAACAGGAGAAAAGAAAAGAGGGGGAGTTGCACTTTTGATTCAGGAAAACATCACGGCAGTACTGAGAGGGGATATATCCGAGGGTTCGCCGATTGAGTCGATATAAGAAGGGGGAAATCACTTTGATAGAGTTGTACTATAGGCCCCCAAATAGTCGGTGGGAAATTGAGGAGCAAATATGTAAGGAGATTACAGATAGTTCCAAGAAAAATAGGGTGGTAATAGTCGGAGATTTTAACTTTCCAACATTGACTGGGACAGCCATAGTATTAGAGGCTTGGATGGAGAGAAATTTGTTGAGTGTATTCAGGAGGAATTTCTCATTCAGTATGTGGGTGGCTCGACTAGAGAGGGGGCAAAACTTGACCTCCTCTTGGGAAATAAGGAAGGGCAGGTGACAGAAGTGTTAGTGAGGGATCACTTTGGGACCAGTGACCATAATTCCATTAGTTTTAAGATAGCTATGGAGAATGATTGGTCTGGCCCAAAAGTTAAAATTCTAAATTAGGGAAAGGCCAATGTTGATGGTATCAGGCAGGAACTTTCGACAGTTAACTGGGGGAGTCTGTGGGAAGGCAAAGGGACGTCTGGTAAGTGGGAGGCTTTCAAAAGTGTTTTAACCAGGGTTCAGGGTAAGCACAGTCCTCTTCGAGTGAAGGGCAAGGCTGGGAGAAGTAGGAACCCTGGATGACTCAAGATATTGAGGCCCTGGTCAAGAAGAAGAAGGAGGCACATGACATGCATAGGCAGCTGGGATCAAGTGTATCCCTTGAAGAGTTTAGGGGGTGTAGGAGTAGAGTTAAGAGAGAAATCAGGAGAGCAAAAAGAAGACACGAGATTGTTTTGGCAGATAAGGCAAAGGAGAATCCAAAGAGGTTCTACAAATACATAAAGGGCAAAAGAGTAACTAGGGAGAGAGTAGGACCTCTTAAGGATCAACAAGGTCATCTATGTGCGGATCCACAAGAGATGGGTGAGATCCTAAATGAATATTTCTCATCAGTATTCACTGTTCAGAAAGGGATGGATGTTAAGGAACTTGGGGGAAAAAAATAGTGATGTCTTGAGGAATGTACTTATCACAGAGAAGGAGGTGCTGGAAGTCTTAAAGCACATCAAGGTAGATAAATCCCTGGGACCTGATGAAGTGTATCCCAGGACACTGTGGGAGGCTAGGGGGGGAAATTGCGAGTCCCCTAGCAGAGATATTTGAATCATCGATAGTCGCAGGTGAGGTGCCTGAAGATTGGACGGTGGCAAATGTTGTGCCTTTGTTTAAAAAGGGCTGCAGGGAAAAGCCTGGGAACTACAGGCCGGTGAGCCTCACATCTGTAGTGGGTAAGTTGTCAGAAGGTACTTTGAGAGACAGGATCTACAGGCATTTAGAGACACAAGGACTGATTAGGGACAGTCAGCATGGCTTTGTGAGTGGAAAATCATGTCTCATAAATTTGGTTGAGTTTTTTGAAGGGTTAACCAAGAAGGTAGATGAGGGCAGTGAAGTTGATGTTGTCTACATGGACTTCAGCAAGACCTTTGACAAGGAACCACAGGTTGTTGCACAACGTTAGATCTCACGGGATCCAGGCGAGGTAGCCAAATGGATACAAAATTGGCTTGATGACGGAAGACAGAGGGTGGTTGTCGAAGGTTTTTCTCAAACTGGAGGCCTGTGACCAGCGGATAGCCTCAGGGATCGCTGTTGGGTCCACTGTTATTTGACATTTATAAGAATGATTTGGATGACAATGTAGGAGGCATGGATCGTAAGTTTTCAGATGGCACCAAGATTGGTGGCATAGTGGACAGTGAAGAAGGTTATCTAGGATTGCAACAGGATCTTGATCAATTGGGCCAATGGGCTGACAATGGCAGATGGAGTTTAATTTAGATAAATGCGAAGTGATGCATTTTGGTTGATCGAACCAGGGCAGGGCTTACTCAGTTAATGGTTGGGCGTTGGGGAGAGTTAAAGAACAAAGAGATCTAGGGGTACAGGTTCATAGCTCCTTGAAAGTGGAGTCACAGGTGGACAGAGTGGTGAAGAAGGCATTCGGCATGCTTGGTTTCATCGGTCAGAACATTGAATACAGGGGTTGGAACATCTTGTTGAAGTTGTACAAGACATTGGGAAGACCACATGTGGAATACTGTGTTCAGTTCTGGTCACCCTATTATAGAAAGGATATTATTAAACTAGAAAGAGTGCAGAAAAGATTTACAAGGATGCTACCAGGACTTGATGGTTTGAGTTATGAGGAGAGGCTGGATAGACTGAGACGTTTTTCACTGGAGCATAGGTTTAGGGATGACCTTATAGAGGTCTATAAAATAATGAGGGGCATAGATCAGCTAGATAGTCAACATCTTTTCCCAAAGGTAGGGGAGTCTAAAACTAGAGAGCATAGGTTTAAGGTGAGAGGGGAGAGATACAAAAGGGTCCAGAGGGGCAGTTCTTTCAAACAGAGGGTGATGAGTGTCTGGAAGAAGCTGCCAGAGGTAATAGTAGAGGTGGGTTCAATTTTTAAAAGTGTTTGGACCGTTACATGGGTAAGATAGGTATAGAGGGATATGGGCCAAACGCGGGCAATTGGAACTAGCTTAGGGGTTAAAAAAGGCGCGGCATGGACAAGTTGGGCCAAAGGGCCTGTTTCCATGCTATAAACCTCTATGACAAAATCAACTGTCTGCTGAAAGGGTTAACTTTTCTACAGGACCTAAAGCGGGGAGTGAACAGAAAACACTTGGCACACAGTTACATCACTTTACATAATTTTTAAAAACTTCTCGAACAACAAAACAAAGTTGATTTCAAACTTCATCTATTAATTCTTTTGTTCTCTTCCTCAATCTAATTATTTTAATTGATCAGTTTTTGTTAGGGATGGGTAACTTCTGTTCTTTATAAACTGGTTCACTCGTTTTGTTAAAACTACATGGGCTCGGAGAATCAGAACGCAGTCTTTATCATCCTTATCCTTTTTCTCCTTTTGCCACCACTCCCTCTGTCTTGTGGGAGGGTCGTGGGGATTCCAATCAGAACTAATCATTTTATCAGAAGAGTAAAATACTGCGGATGCTGGAATCTGAAACAAAAATAGAAGATGCTGGAAAATCTCAGCGGGTCTGGCAGCATCTGTGGAGAGAGAATAGAGCTAATGTTTTGATACTGGATGACCCTTCATAACAGCTCAAATGAAGTGTCATCCAGACTCGAAACATTGGCTCTGTTCTCTCATCATTTTATCGATACATTTCTTGTTCTTAGTTTTAGGTTTAAAGTGAGAGGGGAGAGATACAAAAGGGTCCAGAGGGGCAGTTTTTCACTCAGGTTGTGGTGAGTGTCTGGAACGAGTTGCCAGAGGCAGTGGTAGAGGCGGGTACAATACTGTCTTTTCAAAAGCATTTAGACAGTTACATGGGTAAGATGGGTAAAGAGGGATATGGGCAAAATACGGGCAATTAACACAGAAACATAGAAACCCTACAGTACAGAAAGAGGCCATTCGGCCCATCGAGTCTGCACCGACCACAATCCCACCCAGGCCCTCCCCCCATATCCCTGCATACTTACCCAATAATCCCTCTAATCTACGCATCTCAGGACACGAAGGGCAATTTTTAGCACGGCCAATCAGCCTAACCCACACATCTTTGGACTGTGGGAGGAAACCGGAGCACCCGGAGGAAACCCACGCAGACACGAGGAGAATGTGCAAACTTCACACAGACAGTGACCCAAGCCAGGAATCGAACCCAGGTCCCTGGAGCTGTGAAGCAGCAGTGCTAACCACTGTGCCACCATGCCGCCCCTTTTGGAACTAGCTTAGTGGTAAAAACTGAGCGGCATGGACAAGTTGGGCCGAAGGGCCTGTTTCCATGTTGTAAACCTCTATAACTTCCTAACACCCTGTCACTCTGTGATCCTTGTGAAATCTAAAAACCAGGTATTCGCAACAAGACTCAAAGAGCATCAGCCCACTGGAGGCAAAGTCGTGAGACCGGCCAGTCCAGCAGAAAGAAACCCTTCGACCCTCCCCATTGACCAACTGTGAGAATGAACAAAATGCAGTCCTGGATGTAATTGAGAGCAGAAACAATAACAGCAGAATCCAACCCCTGGAATCACTCGTGAATTTGTTGGTGTCTCAGCAGCTGGGATGAAACTCTGAATCCCTTCCCACACTGAGAGCAGGTGAACGGCCTCTCCCCAGTGTGAACTCGCTGGTGTGACTGCAGGTTGGATGACTGAATGAATCCCTTCCCACACTGAGAGCAGGTGAACGGCCTCTCCCCAGTGTGAACTCGCTGGTGTGTCCGCAGTTCAGATGACTGAGTGAATCCCTTCCCACACACAGAGCAGGTGAATGGTTTCTCCCCAGTGTGAACTCGCTGGTGTGTCTGCAGGCTGGATAACTGAGTGAATCCCTTCCCACACTGAGAGCAGGTGAACGGTCTCTCCCCAGTGTGAACTCGCTGATGTTTCTGCAGGGTGGATGACTGAATGAATCCCTTCCCACACTGAGAGCAGATGAAGGGTCTCCCCAGTGTGAACTCGCTGGTGTATCCGCAGGTGGGTTGACAGAGTGAATCCCTTCCCACACTGAGAGCAGGTGAATGGTCTCTCCCCAGTGTGAACTCGTTCGTGTGTCCGCAGGGTGGATAACCGAGTGAATCCCTTCCCACACTGAGAGCAGGTGAATGGCCTCTCCCCAGTGTGAACTCGCTGGTGTGTCCGCAGGTTGGATGAACAAGCGAATCCCTTCCCACACTTAGAGCAGGTGAACGGTCTCTCCCCAGTGTGAACTCGCTGGTGTGTCTGTAGGACGGATAACTGGATGAATCCCTTCCCACACTGAGAGCAGGTGAATGGCCTCTCCCCAGTGTGGCTGCGCCGATGAGTTTCCAGCTCCGATGGGGCTCTGTATCCCTTCCCACAGTCTGCACATTTCCATGGTTTCGCCATGGTGCAGGTGTCCTTGCCTCTCTCTTGAGTGGACAATTAGTTGAAACTTCGTCCACACACAGAACAAGATTACAGTCTCTACCTGCTGTGAATGGTGTGATATTTATTCAGACTGTGTAACTGGTTAAAGCTCTTTAGTCAGTGCATTGGAACACACTCACTCAAGTGTGGCAGTGTGTTGATGCTTTTTCACTCACACTGACATTTCAAATCTTTTCAAATCGACAGACTGGACAATCATTTCTCCTTCTGGATTCAAAGTCCGATGATGTTGAGGTCCCAAGGACATGACGTTTGAGATTTCGGCCTGTGATTCCTCTTTCAATATCCTGTAAAATGAGTTTCCAAAAGTCATCAGTGTCAGTACAGGATAGAAATTCAGAACAGACAAGTTCTGTGGAACATTCTTTCCTCTCTCATTCCCCAAAAGCTGTCAATCTCCATCCCACACACTCTCTCCCCATTCTCAGCAGGTCTGGCAGCATCTGTATGGAGAAAAGAACTGATGTTTCAGAGCTTTGACAAAGGGTCATTTAGACAAGAAACATCAGCTCTTTTCTCTCCTCACAGATGCTGCCAGACCTGCTGAGATTTTCCAGCATTTTCTCTCTTGGTTTCAGATTCCAGCATCCGCAGAAATTTGCTTTTATAAGGCTGCAGATACCTCCTCCCAAGTAACATGCGTGTGCCCAAGACATTACCACTTGTTTCCCTTATTTCTTTAGCACCCATGGTGCTCTCCACAGTAAACACAGAGAAGTATTCATTAAAAATCTCACCCATCTCCTGTGGCTCCACACACAGATGGCCATACTGATTTTTAAGGGGATCTATTCTCTCTCTCGCCACCCTCTTACTCTTAATATAGCTATAGAACCTCCCAATAGTGCTCCCAGACTGACACTTCAGTCACTTGCTCGACCTCATTTCTTAACTGTCTCATAGAAAGTGAGTCCAGGAATTGATAATGAAAAATAAGGAGCTGGGAGATGAATTGAACAAGTATTTTGCCTCGGTGTTCACAATAGAGGATACAGTTAAAACTCAGAAACAGCTGGAAATCAGAATAGTAATTAATTAATAATAATGAATAATAAAATACAGTGTAGGAGGAGGCCATTCAGCCCATCGAGCCTGCACTGACAACAATCCCATCCAGGCCCTATCCACATATTTACCTGTGAATCCCCCTGATACCAAGTGGCAATTTATCATGGCCAATCCGTCTAACCGGCACATCTTTGGACTGTGGAAGGAAACCGGAACACCCGGGGGAAACCCATAGACACGGGGAGAATGTAGAAACTCTGCACAGACAGTGACCCGAGGCTGGAATTGAACCCGGGTCCCTGGCGCTGTTAGGCAGCTGCACTAACCACTGTGCCACCGGGCCACATGTCAGTGACATCGCCCGACTCCAGCCCAGTCTCAGCTCATCTGGAACCCTCACCCATTCCACTGTGACGTCACACCCTCACCCATTCCATTGTGACATCACACCCTCACCCATTCCATTGTGATGTCACACTCTCACCCATTCCATTGTGACGTCAGGGCTTCCCTCTCCGATCGCAATCCCTGCCGGCCTCCCACATGCAGCCTCAATGGCGGCAGTCAGCCCGGGTCTAACACTACAAGCTGCCGCTCCATTTGGTACAAAGGGGGGGGACCGGGAAGTTCATTTCCGGGGTTTGGGTTTGAACAACATGTTTACAAAGTCTCTCCACCCACCCGCCACATTTATCATTCCCCGCACGCCGCCCTCTACCTCGTATTGATCTCGCTTCCAAACTAAAACCGTCCGTCTGCCACCCGGAGGAAACCCATGCAGACATGGGGAGAATGTGCAAATTCCACACAGACATTGACACGAGGGCAGAATTGAACCCAGGTCCCTGGCGCTATGTGGCAGCAGTGCTAACCATTGTGTCACCGTGCTACCCCAAAATTGTGGATTACTAATGTCTCATCAATGTTTTCACACTGATGAGAGACTGGGTTCAGGGGATCATTTCAACTCACTGTATACCTAGTTCACACAGGGGAGGGGCTGTTCACCTGCTTTGAGTTTGGGAAGATATTCACTGTTTCGAGGTCGGATTTGCGGTATCTAGTTTTGGGGTCACTGTGGGTAGTTTTCTCTGACTTACCGTTACCTGTTTAAAGATGAAGAAGGAGTTTTAAGAAGGAGACAACAGTAACTCTCATCCTGTTCAACATGAAACTAAACTCACTGTTAATTCCTCCTCAGTAACAATTTTAAACACAAAGTTTGCAGGCAGGATTGAAGCGGGGACTTTCTCCTGTAAAGTTGCAGTGATAATGAGTGCCCTCGGGAAATGAGTGTGAATCCCCCAGCCCCGGACAGAGGGGAACTGACCATCCATCTCTTGCTCTAATTCCACCACCCTCTGTCTCCTTCCAGCAAGCCAATTCTGTATTCAATTTTTGATTTGATTTATTATCACATGTATTAGTATACAGTGAAAAGTATTGTTTCTTGCACGCTGTACAAAGTATACCATTCATAGAGAAGGAAACGAGAGAGTGCAGAATGTAGTGTTAGTCATAGCTATGGTGCGGAGAAAGATCAACTTAGTGCAAGGTAGGTCCATTTATAACTCCATGGATCCCATGTGATCTAACCTTAACTGGCCAGTATACCATAGGTACCTTGTCAAAGGCCTTGCTGAAGTCCATGCAGACAACATCTACTGCACCGTCCTCATCTATTTTTTTTGATCACCCTTTCAAAAAGCTCTGTTAAATTTTTAAGACACAATTTCCCGTGCATAAAGCGATGCTGACAATCTGTAATCAGCCTTTGTCTTTCCAAATGCATGTAGATCCTGTCTCTAAGGCTACCCTCCAACAACTTACCCACCACTGACATTAGGATCACCAGTCTGTAGTTCCCTGGCTTTTCCCTGCTGCCTTTCTCAAATAACAGTGAAACATTTGCCTCTCTCCAGTCTTCTGGCACCTCACCCGTGGTTGTTGATGATACAAATATATACGCTAGGGGGTGCCACAATGTTTTCCCCAGCTTCCCACAATGTCCTGGGATGCGCTTGATCAGGTCCTTGAGATTTATCTACCTTTATGTGTTTTAAAACTTCCAGTACCTTGTCTTCTGTAAGGTGGGCGCCATTGAAGACATCACTATTTACATCCCTGAATTCCCAAGTTTTCATGTCTTTCTCCAGGGTAAATACTGATGAGAAATATTCCATTAGGATCTCACCCATCTCCTGTGGCTTCACACATAAATGACCTTGTTGATCTTTAAGGGGCCTATTCTCTCCCTAGTTACTCTTTTGCCCTGAATATACTTGTCGAATCTCTTTGGATTTTCTTTGACCTTATCTGCCAAAGCTATCTCATGTTCCCATTTTGCCTCCTGATTACCATTTTAAGTGGACTTCTGCACTCCCGATACTCCTCAAGGGATTCACTTGGCCCCAGCTGCCTGTACCTGACATATGCTTCCTTCTTTTTATTGACCAGAATCTCAGTATCTCTCGTCATCGAGTGTTTCCTACTCCTGGCGGCTTTGTCCTTTACAGTAACAGGAAGGTGCTGGCCCTGAACTCTCGCTATCTCGCTTCTGAAAGCATCCCACATTCCAGACGTTCCTTGACCTGTGAACAGCCTTCCCCAATCAACTTGTGAAAGTTCCTGTACAATACCATCAAAATTGGCCAAGCCCCAATTTAGAACTTTAACTTGTGGACCAGACCTATCCTTTTCCATAACTATGTTAAAACTAATCGAATTATGGTCATTGATCCCAAAGTGCTCCCCAGTAACACTTCAGTCACATGCTGCTTTACATCCTGGTTACTTGTTCGTATGTATATTTCCTCAACTTCATATCACAACAAGGACATCAATTTGTCTCTTATCTTGGGGAAATCAACAATAAGTAAACTTTGAAACTTCAAACTTTTACCCAACACACAGTCAAAACGCTGTTAGACTTAACACTATGAGAAAATATTAAACTCCAGTGCAGTCACAGGAATTATGAACATCATGAAAAGAATGAGCCCTGTCAGAATGAAAATAGTCCAGTCCAGGATGTGATTAACAGGAGCAATAATAGCAGAATCCAACCCTGCAGTCACTCGTGAACTCGCTGGTGTCTCAGTAGGTGATAGGACTGAGTAAATCCCTTCCCACACTGGGAGCAGATGAATGGCCTCTCTCCAGTGTGAATTCGCTGGTGTCTCAGCAGTTGGAATGACTGAATGAATCCTATCCCACACTCAGAGCAGATGAAAGGCCTCTCTGTAGAGTGAACACGCTGGTGTCTCAGGAGGAGAGCTGACTGAGTGAATCCCTTACCACAGATGAAACAGATGAATGGGTTCTCCGCAGAGTGAATTTGTTGATGTCTCTGCAAGCTGCACGACCGACTGAATCGCTTTCCACATTTAGTGCAAGGGAACAGTCTCTCCTCGGTATGAACTCGCTGGTGTCGCAGGAGACTGAATGATCGAGTGAATCCCTTACTGCACACAGAACAGGAGAATGGGCTCTGACTAGAGTGAATGTATTGGTGTCTCTGTAGATCCCTTGTGCTTTTGAAGCTCTTACCACAGTCCGAACATTTAAAAAGTCTCTCATCAGTGTGAACAAGCTGATGAGAAGTGAGATTAGTTAAACTGGTGAATCCCTTCCCACACACAGAGCAGCTAAATGGTCTCTCCCCAGTGTGAACTTGCTGATGGACAGTGAGGTGAGATAACTGAGTGAATCCCATGCCACATTGGGAGCAGGTGAACGGCCTCGCCCCAGTGTGAACTCGCTGGTGTCTCAGCAGGGTGGATGTCCGAGCAAATCCTTTCCCACACTTGAAGCAGGTGAATGGTCTCTCCCCAGTGTGACTGCGTCGATGAGTTTCCAGATCTGATGGGGATCTGATCACTTTACCACAGTCCCCACATTTCAGTGGCCTGTGTGTGATGTTGGCTCCAGTGTGAGTGCATCGATGATATTCCAGCCGGGATGGATAATTAAATCCCTTCCCACAGTTCCCACATTTCCACGGTTTCTCCATGGTGCTGGTGTCCTTGTGTCTCTCCAGGTTACACGATCAGCTGAAGCTTCATCCACACACAGAACACATGTACAGTTTCTCCTCGCTGTGGATGGTGTGATGTTTTATCAGGCTGTGTAACTGGTTGAAGCTCTTTCCACAGTCAGTTCACTGGAACACTCTCATTCGGGTGTGTGTGTCTCGGTGCTTTTCCAGTCACAGTGATGTTTGAAATCTTTTCCCACAGACAGAACAGACATTCTCCTCCTTCCACAGTGAAAGGTTGATGATATTCAAATCCTGACGAATCGGGTGATTCTGTTAAATCTTGATGTGATGTTTGCTTTTGTACTTTTTATCTGCAAATTCTCCCCTTCTAACACCCTGAAAAAGAAATTTAGGAAAATTATAACTAAGTCTGGATTAGAAGTTCTGAAAAGATAATTCTAGTTTTTCTGGAACATTTTATCCTCTTTTGTTCCCCCAAATCTGGAAATCCCCGTCCCACACACTCTCCCTCCTCCCTGGGCTGAAATCCAAACCCATCTCACCATTTCTTTCCTCCACTCCCAGTTTTCTCCCTCCCTCTCCTCTGTCTGGGTGCAGATATCCACTCCATCTGACAAAGGAGCAGCGCTCCAAAAGCTAATCGCATTTGCTGCCAAATAAACCTGTTGGACTTTAACCTGGTGTTGTTAAAACTCTTACTGTGTTTACCCCAGTCCAACGCCAGCATCTCCACATCATTGATTCAGTTCTTCAGCTCCTGTCTGCAGACTGACAATAAAACCAATGGGTCTTACTGGGGGTGTTGGGGCCTCCAGCGGGTGTTTGTGAATCCTCCCCGCCCACCTCCCAGGGTTTCCTTCCTTCCCAGAGATCAGAGTCCTCATTGATTTGAGGCCAAAGTGTAACCTCTTATTTATTGTCCCCCTCCCCCATCCTCTGATGTGAACCATCCTCCAGTGGCTGAGCCAGGATGGGGCCGTTAACCTGGGCCTGTTCCCGGGAGGGAGGGAGGGAACAGTGGCTGCAAACCAGGGAGCTGACAATGATTCTGAAGGGTTTGCGGATCCACAAAGTGTTTCCAAATCCTCCCAGCCACCGCCTAACGCTGACTCCGCTTCTCCGGGACAAACAAGCGCCAAGGACAGCAATGACACTGCGCATGCTCCACATCACAATGCCCGGGCACTGATTGACGGCAGTTCCGGACCAATAGGAAGAGGGGGCGGGGCTGGAGGACCGAGCGGGAGCGGCTGATCCTCCAACCAATCAGGATGAATGAGGGGCGGGACCTGAGGGTAATGGCGATGGACGGACGGTTTTAAGTCGGAACCAAGATCAATACCAGGTAGAGGGCGGCGCGCGGGGAGCGATGAACATGGCGGGTGGGTGAAGAGCTTCCTAAACATGTTCAAAGGCAAACCCCGGAAATGAACTTCCCGGTTCCCCCCGTTTGTGCCAAATGGAGCCGCAACTTGTCGTGTTGGGCCTGGGCTGCCTGCCGCCATTGAGGCTGAGTGTGGGAGGCTGGCAGGGAGTGAAGTCCTAACGTCACAATAGAATTCATGACAGTTACGCGTCACAATGGAGAGTGAGTGTGACGTCACAATAGAATGGATGAGGGTTCCAGATGAGCTGAGACTGGGGTGGAGTCGGGCGATGTCACTGAGGTGGAAGTAGGCGGTCTTGATGACGATGTGGATATGTGGGTGGAACCTCACCTTGAGGTGAAATATTTCACCAGGATTGTGAACAGCCTGGTTCAGCCTCAGACAGTTCCCAGGAAGAGGGATAGAGTTGCTGGTGAGGGAGTGGAGTTTGTAGTGGGGACTGAAGACAATGGGTTCAGACTTCCCAGTACTGATATGGAAAAACATTCTCTTAGTCCAGGACATCAGACAAGTCAGGATGGTGTGTGAGCTGGAGGGGAACTTGGAGGTGATGGTGTTCACGTCTACCTGCTATCTTAGTCCTTCTTAATGATGGAGGTTGAGGGTTTGGGAGATTCGGTCAAAGTTCTCATTGAGTTGTTGATGTATAAAATCCCTCTCCTTCACCCCTGGCCTCTCCTACTTCTCTCTGTCTCCTCCCACAGTGCCCAGAGTCTTGTGTAGACCCAGCCTGGATGACAAGTTTATTTTCGTGAAGGACATTAGTGAATCAGTTGGAACAAAAACAGAAAATGCTGGAGAAACTCAGCAGGTCTGACAGTGTCTGTGGAGAGAGAATAGAGCCAATGTTTTGAGTCTGGATGACACTTGTCGACAATGGGTCTTCCAGACTCAGAACATTGGCCCCATTCTCTACAGATGCTGTCAGACCTGCTGAGTTTCTCCAGCATTTTCTGTTTTTGTTTCAGATCCCAGCATCCGCAGTATTTTGCTTTTATCTTGGTGAATCAGTTGGCAATCCAAAAGCTTTCATAGTCACTTTTTCCTAGTGCTGGCCCCAGATTCATTCAGCTCAATTTCACAACCATTGTATTTTTGTGGGTTCCCTTACTCTCTTCTTTCTGTTTTAATCAATTTCACAGGGTTTTAGAAGATGAGGATTCAAACAATGTATCAGAACCTGATGGAATTGGCCAATTTATTGTAACCTGAATATCATTGTATTTTGAACATGGAAGAAAATAGCACCGTTCACAGTGGAGAGAAACTAAACATATGTTCTCTGTGTGGACAAGACTTCAACCAATCATCTGGCCTTTCGGAGCACAATTGCAGTCACAACAGGGAGATGGCATGGAAATGTAGAGACTGTGGGAAGGAATTCAATTACCCATCCCTGCTGGAAACTCATCGGCGCAGTCACACTGGGGAGAGGCCATTCACCTGTTCCCAGTGTGGGAAGGGTTTTGCTCACCCATCCACCCTCGTAAAACACCAGCGAATTCACACTGGGGAGAGACCATTCACCTGCTCCCAGTGTGGGAAGCGATTTGCTCACTCATCCAATCTGCTGAAACATCAGCGAATGCACACTGGAGAGAGACCGTTCACCTGCTCTGTGTGTGGGAAGGGATTCACTCAGTCATCCAACCTTGCATTACACAAGCAAATTCACACTGAGGAGAAGCCGTTCACCTGCTCCCAATGTGGGAAGGGATTCAGTCGGTCATCAAATTTGCTGACACACCAGACTGTTCACACTGGGGAGAGGCCATTCACCTGTTCCCAGTGTGGGAAGGGATTTGCTCACTCTCACACATTGCAGACGCACCAGCGAATTCACACTGGGGAAAGACCATACACCTGCTCTGTATGTGGGAAGGGATTCAATCAGTCATCCAACCTAGCAATACACAAGGAAGGGCACACCGGGGAGAGACCATTCACCTGCTCCCAGTGTGGGAAGGGATTTGCTCATTCAGCCAATCTGCTGAAACACCAGAGAGTTCACACTGGGGAGAGGCCATTCATTTGCTCCGTTTGTGAGAAAGGTTTTGCTCGCTCATCCAACCTGCGGTTACACCAGCGAGTTCACACTGGGGAGAGACCTTTCATCTGCTCCACATGTGGGAAGGGATTCACTCAGTCATCCACTCTGCAGACACACCAGCGAGTTCACAAGTAACTATTGTGATGGGATTTTTCTGTTAATCATATTCGTTGAATGATTCAACCTCTGTTGAGACATTGCAGCAGTCACTCCGATTAGACTTATTATCTGCTCCCACTCTTGGGGATAACAAATCATTTGAGATTAAGTACATACAAATTGAGGGCATTGATTGGATGATTATAAATGCAAATAAAGAGACATGTACTGACATAGTGTGAAGTTAGGAGGGAAATACCTGTGAAGTTTCACTCTAAATAAATCTGTACCAAATAAAGGTTGGCTCCAACTTCTTCTTTCACCATAAGACTGTCAGGATTGTAACATGGTCAGAGGGAATATTTTCTAATGGTGGAGATTGGAAGCTAAAGGGAAATATTTTTCAGACAGAAGTTTTGCAATCCCAGCAGCTTTTGTGAGAAATGGCTGAAAGTGAGTGGGAATTGTCAGGGTCAGATTACCCGCTGCTGCTCTCAGAGTCTGAACCATATGAAAGTGGAGATGTGGATACTGGTTACATCCCTACCAAGGGGGAAACAAGGTCTGGCCTTGGCATTGTCACTTCGCACCAAAAAGAAAATCAGAAGCAAAGTATTTTGTGAGCTGGATGTCCGTCAGTTGGACACTGATAAAGATTTGGATCTTCTGTTTGGGTTCAATTATGAGATTGACAAGATAGATGATCTACTGGATGGTTATGAAACATGGTTAGACTTTGACAGGTTTTGTAGGGGGTGAAAGCAGCTATAGCAGATCTGGATATCACAACAAAAGACAGATTGGAACAGCATTAATAAACAAATGAACCCCAGGAATGACTGGGGAACAATTAACGAGTGCTTCAGGTCTGACTCAAAATATCATCATGTGATGAACTTCCCAAAGTGGAAAATTAGGGATTTTGCGGTGAGACACAACACAGAGAATTCTGAGAAATTAGAGATAGCATTAGATCCAGGATAGACATACAATTTGGCCAAGGAAAACAACAGACCTGAGGATTGGGAGCAGTTTAGAATTCAGCAACAGAGGACCAAGGGATTGATTAAGAAGAGGAAAATGGAATATGAGAGTAAGCTTGCAGGGAACATAAAAACTGACTGTAAAAATTTCGATGTGGAGATGCCGGCGTTGGACTGGGGTAAACACAGTTAGAAGTTTAACAACACCAGGTTAAAGTCCAACAGGTTTATTTGGTAGCAAAAGCCACACAAGCTTTTGGAGGCCCAAGCCCCTTCTTCAGGTGAGTCACCTGAAGAAGGGGCTTGAGGCTCCGAAAGCTTGTGTGGCTTTTGCTACCAAATAAACCTGTTGGACTTTAACCTGGTGTTGTTAAACTTCTTACTGTAAAAATTTCTACAGGTGTGTGAAGAGAGAAAGATTGATGAAGACAAATGTAGGTCCCTTCCAGTCAGAAACAGGGAAATTTATAATGGGGACCAAAGAAATGGCTGACCAACTGACTACATACTTTGGTTCTGTCTTCACAAAGGAGGACATAAAAATGTTGGGGAACACAGGATTTAGTGAGAGGAAGGAACTGAAGGAGATCAGTATTAGTCGAGAATTAGTGTTGGGGAAACTGATGGGATTAAAGGCCCATAAATCCTCAGGACCTGATCATTTGCATCCCAGAATACATGAGGAAGATGCCTGAGAAATAGTGGATGCATTGGTGGTCATCTTCCAAGATTCTAAAAACTCTGGAACAGTCCCTACAGGTTGGAGGATAGTGAATGTAGCCCCACTATATAAAAAGGGAGGTAGGGAGAAAGTAAGGAATTATAGACCAGTAAGCCTGACACTGTTAGTGGGGAATATTCAAGAATCAATTTTCAAGGATTTTATAGCAAAACACTCGAAAAACAGTGGCAGGATCGGACAGAGTCAGCATGGATTTAAAAAAGGGAAATTGTGCTTGACAAAACGATTTGAATTCTTTGAGGATATCACTAGTCGAGTTGATCGGGAGGGAGTGGCGGGGGGCAGCCAGTGGATGTGGTTTATTTCGACTTTCAGAAGGATTCTGACAAAGTCGAAAAAGATTAACGTGTAAAATTAAAGCAGATGGGATTGGTGCAGTGTGTTGAGATGGATAGAAAACTAATTGGCAGACAGAAAACAAAGAGTAGGAATAAATGGGTCTTTTTCCAAATGACAAGAAGTGACTAATGGGGTACTGCAGGGATCAGAGCTGGGACCCCAGCTACTTACTACATATGTATTATTGATTTAGATGAGAGAACTAAATGCAATATCTCCAAATTTGCTAATGACACAAAGCAAGGTCGGAGGCTAAGCTATGAGGAGGATGCAGCAATCCTTCAGTGTAATTTGACAAGTTGAGTGAGTGGGCAAATGATTGGCAGATGCAGTATAATTTGGATAAATGTGAGGTCATCCACTTTGGGAGCAAAAACTGGAAGACAGATTACTATCTGAATAGTCATAAAGTAGGAGGAGGAAATATGCAACAAGACCTGGGTGTCCTCATACACTCATCACTCAAGGTAAGCATGTAAGTGTAAAAGGCAGTGAAAAAGGCAAATGGTATGTTGGAACAAAATTCAGCAGGTTCGGCAGCATCTGTGCAGACAGAGAAACACAGTTAACATTTCAAGTCTGTGACCTTTCACCAGAACTGGAGAAAGTTGGAAATGTAACAGGTTTGGAGAAAGGGGCGGGTGGGACAGGGACAGCTCGGGTCACTGTCTGTGTGGAGTTTGCACATTCTCCTCGTGTCTGCGTGGGTTTCCTCCGGGTGCTCCGGTTTCCTCCCACAGTCCAAAGATGTGCGGGTTAGGTTGATTGGCCAGGTTAAAAATTGTCCCTGAGATGTGTAGTTAGTGGGATTAGCGGGTAAATATGTGGGGGTAGGGCCTGGGTGGGATTGTGGTCGGTGCAGACTCGATGGGCCAAATGGCCGCCTCCTGCACTGTAGGGTTTCTATGTATGTTTCTATGTTTCGAAGGTCTGTGAGAGGGTGGAAGACAGGAGATTGAATGACAATAAAGTGAATCCCCCAGAGCAAAAGGGAATGAGATGGAGCGAGAAAGAAAACAAACAGAAGCTGTGCCTGGAGCGGGGGGGGCTGCCGACTGAAAGAAAAATGAAACAATTAAAGAAAAAGAAACAGAATGGGCTGAGAGTTCACTCTCTGAAACTGTTGGACTGAATGTTGAGTCCAGAAGGCTGTAGTGTGGAGGGGGTGGGTGAGTGGGAGAATCTTCTGGACCTGCTCTAGACCCTGGTTAAAGCAGTAATCTGTAGATCCAGGATGGGTGGGGCTGAAGGGGAAGACGGGAGTCACTCTGGCTGCCGGCTGATCTTCTGTGGTCTTGTCTGTGCCCAGGTGGTCCTGGAGAGGGAAATTCTGTTGGGACTTTGTTGCTGATTTTGGTATTTGAGTTTGATTGAACCACATGTTTGGGTGAAGGAGAGGAAAAAATGTTCCAGAGAAACTGGAATTGTCTGTTCTGAATTTCTATTCTATTTCAATAATTGATATCAGTGTCACTGATAATGACACTGACATCAACTGTCTCACTCACCATTTCTACCCCTCTTCAGCTAAACAAGACATTTGGACGCAAACTTTGACTCTGTTTCTCTCTCCACAGATGCTGCCAGACTTGCTGAGTTTTTCCAACATTTTCTGTTTTTATTTCAGATTATCGGTACCCGCAGAAGTTTGCTTTTATCTCAATAGTCGCATTTAAGATCCTAGGATTAAATCCATCGGGACCCGGTCTCTCCCCAGTGTGAACTCACTGGGGTACAGTGAGTTGAGATGATCCCCTGAACCCAGGCTCACAGTAAAAGCATCTGAATGGTCTCTCATCAGTTCTCCACTACTTTTATTGCAGTTCCCACAGTCTGAGCATTTTTAAGGTCTCTCCCCAGTGTGAAGCTAGAGTGTTGGCAGTGTGGATGATTGAGTGAATCCCTTCTGTTAGGGTCCTGGACCAGAACCTCTAAATTACATTAGGAAATCAGAGTAGACCCCAACAATTTTTCTATTTTGGCATAAATGTGAGGATAGGATGCTTCACTCCAGGGGTAATTCCACTGACAAATTAGAGATCTTTCTTGGTAAAACAAACATTTTTAAATAAAAGTTCAAATATAATTCCAGCAAATGAAACAGTTTGAATATTAATAGTTGAATAATATTTATAAGTGAAAGGAAAGAACTTTAATTTCTAACTTATCACAATTTCAGTTCCAAATAAGCAACATTCCTCTTATCAATGTAAATGCCACTTTAAATAGTTAGCAACCATAAATATACTTGCTATAATAAGTATAGACTGCCTTGAAACTTCCAGGGAGAAGACAAGTCTCAGAGTAGCTTGTAGAAAACCTCTATCAACAAAGAATCCTCGATGAGCTTCCAGCTCTGATGGGTAACTGAAACTCTCCTCACAGTCTCCACATTTTCACGGTTTCTCCCTAATTTGAAATCCAGTCACAACAGTTACTTGTGAGTTTATTGGTGTGTCAGAAGATTCAATGAGGTAACATATCACTTCCCACACTATAAACAGGTGAATGGTCTCTCCACACTGTGAACCCGCTGATGTATTGCTAGTTTAGATGATTGATTGAATCCCTTCCCACACACAGAGCAGATGAATGGCCTCTCCTCTGTGTGGATTCGCTGGTGTATTGCTCGGTTGGATGAGTGATTGAATCCTTTCCCACACACAGAGCAGATGAATGACTTCTCCCAGTGTGAACTCGCTGGTGTGTCAGGAGAGTTGATAACCGACTGAATCCTTTCCCACACAGAGAGCAGGTGAATGGCCTTTCCCCAGTGTGAATTCGCTGGTGTGTGAACAAAGTGGCTGACTGAACAAATCCTTTTCCACACTGGGAACAGGTGAATGGCCTCTCCCCAGTGTGAACTTGCTGGTGTTTCAACAAATTGGTTAAGTCAGCAAATCCCTTCCCACACTGGGAGCAAATGAATGGCTTCTCCTGAGTGTGAGTTCATGCTGTATCAACAGAGTGGATGAGTGAGCGAATCCCATCCCACATTCAGAGCAGGTGAACGGTTTCTCCCCAGTGTGAACTCGCTGGTGTGTTGCGAGGTTGGAAGACTGATTGAATCCCTTCCCACACTGGGAGCAGGTGAATGGCCTCTCCCCAGTGTGACTGCGTCGATGAGTTTCCAGCAGGGATGGGTAATTGAATTCCTTCCCACAATCCTCACATGCTATTTTCCTGTTGTGACTGCAACTATGTTCCTAAAGGCCAGATGATTCTCCACACAAAGAACACGTGTACATTTTCTCTCCACTGTGAATGGCGCTTTTTTCTTCCATGTTCAAAATACAATGATATTCAGGTTACAATAAATTGGCCGACTTAATCAGGTTCTGATGTCATGTTTGGTTTCAGTTTCTCAACTGCAAATCCCCCTCTTCTAAAACAGTGCGAAATTGATTTAAAACAGAAAAGAGAGTGAAAAAGAACCCACAAAAATGCAAAGGTGGGTTGTGAAATTGAGCTGAATGAATCTGGAAATCTGGTAATTTGTGAGGAAAAGGTAACCATGAAAGCTGCTGAATTGTCATAAAAACCCAACTGGTTTATTGATGTCCTTCAGGGAAGGAAACCTGTCTACAAAGACCCACTGTGGCACTGTGGGAGGAGACAGAGAGAAGTAGGAGTGGCTGGGGTGAAAGAGAGGGATTTATACATCTGCATCTTGACAAGAACTTTGACAGAATCTCCTAAACCCTCAACCTCCAGCATCTAGAAGGACCAAGGTAGCAGGTGGATATAAACACCATCACCTCCAAGTTCCTCCAACTCACACACCATCCTGACTTATCTGACTTGCAGTACTAAAAGAACAGAACTTTCTTTTGCATAAATACTGGGAAAACTGAACCCATTGTCTTCAGTCTGACTACAAACTCCACTCCCTCGCCAGCAACTGAAAGATGTGCTGGTTAAAAAAGTGCATTGACCCGAACAGGCGTTGGAGTGGGGCGACTAGGGGAATTTCACAGTAACTTCATTGCAATGTTAATGTAAGCCTTACTTGCGACTAATAAATAATCTTTTTAAAAAAACTCTCTCCCTCTTCCTGGCAACTGTCTGAGGCTGAACAAGGCTGTTCACAATCATGGTGAAATATTTCACCCCAAGATGAGCTTTCAGCCACATATCCACATCATCATCAAGACCGTTTTGTTCCTCCTCAGTGACATTGCACAACTCCACCCCAGTCTCAGATTATCTGGAACTCTCACCCATTCCATTGTGACGTGAAACTCAGGGGAATGGGAATATAGAGAGGGAATGGGACTGACTGAATTGCTCCACAGAGAGTTGGCATGGATCTGAATTGCCAAACTGATTCCTTCTATGTTGTAATGTCTCCATCACTGGAAATAAATAAAGTAGCCACATTGCTATATATTTCAAGACAAGAAATAAGGGATCATAAATAACGTAGTAGATGCAATATAACATTATACATATCTCTGTCCCATACGAATTTTCTGTTCATTTAAATGTTAGCTTTCTCCTGGGAAAATTCCCCCATTAATTGTGAACATTGGGTAAGAGGCCATCCTATTAGCCACATAAATAAATGTGTCAAACTGAGGGGGCTAAAGGATGTCAATATCTTTGAGAGAGAAAGAAAAAGATACCTGGGCCGAGTCCTGCTCTTAATTCCGATGTTCGTCTGTAAGCTTTTCAGAGTCTGCAGCCTCCCTGGATTCACTTCCTTTCCCTTCAGTTGCTGCAAGTCCCCAATTTCCCCCAGAATGAGAAAAGAAATGGAAAGGGGGAAACATTGATTTCCTCCCTGATGTTTTCCAAAGGAGCAAGTTTCACTCTGAAGCTCATTGGACAACTTCCGTATTCTGACGTCACAATGGAGCCCTGCCTGAATCAGCCAATAAGAATCACTCTGCTACGCGGTGACGTCTCCGGGTTCCAGTGCGCAGGCCCGGGCGCGCGGACCCGGGAGCCCCGTCCCCACCCATTGTTCTCGTCCCCCTGCAACACATCGAGCCAAGGTTTCCAGGCAACCGGCTGACGGCTCCGGCCAGAGCGAGAAGCCGCTCGGTGATCTCCCCCTCCCCCTGGCCCGGGACTGCGCATGTCTAATGGAGAGGGGAAGCTGCGAATGTTCCGGGGGAGAGCCCACCCTCTGACGTTCATGCTGAATTGTTGACCCATGGGAAGAGTTGGAGGACCGGAAGGGCTGTGGCCCTCCAGACAATCCAGGGCGCGGGCTTTGTGACAATGCAGGTTGAACTTCACACAGACTGAAATTTCTTCCTGTCTCCTTAAAAGAGGCCAACATCTGTGAGTAAAACACTTTCTTTTCTTCCCCTTTCCATTTCTTTTCTCGTTCTGGGGGAATTGTTGACTTGCAGCAACTGAAGGGAAAGGAAGTGAATCCAGGGAGGCTGCAGACTCTGGAAAGTTTGGCCCAGGTCTGTCAATCAGCCTCTTCAGGAAAATTGGGAGGGTGAATATTAGATCCAGCAGAATGAGAATGGAGGGAGAGTTCTTTTTTCTTCATTCGTGAGACATGGGCATCGCTGGCTGGCCAGCATTTATTGCCCATCCCTCATTGCCCTTGATCTGATTGGCTCACTGGGCTGTTTCAGAGGGCAGTTGAGAATCAACACATTTAAGACCATAAGACATAGGAGCGGAAGTAAGGCCATTCGGCCCATCGAGTCCACTCCACCATTCAATCATGGTTGATTTCAACTCCATTTACCCGCTCTCTCCCCATAGCCCTTAATTCCTCGAGAAATCAAGAATTTATCAATTTCTGTCTTGAAGACGCTCAACGTCTCGGCCTCCACAGCCCTCTGTGGCAATGAATTCCACAGACCTACCACTCTCTGGCTGAAGAAATTTCTCCTCATTTCTGTGGCTATGGTGTCACATGTAGGCCAGGACAGGTGAGGATGGCAGATTTCCTTCCCTGAAGGGCATTAGTGAACCAGATGGGGTTTTCCGACAATGAACAATGGTTTCACAATCATCAATAGATTCTTAATTCCACATTTTTTTTTGAATTCAAATTCTACCGTCTGCCGTGGCGGGATTCGAACCTGGGTCCCCAGAACATTAGCTGAGTTTTGGATGAATAATCTAGTGATAATACCACTCGGGCATTGCCTCCCAATGTGTGGGAATGAAATTTACAGATTTGGGGGAATGAGAGAGGAAAACTTGCTCCAGAGGAACTAGAATTGTCTGTTCTGAATTTCTATCCTGTACTAACGCTGATTACTTTTGTCAACTTCTTTTACAGATGTTAGAAGTGAGGATTTAAGCCAGAAATCCCAAATCAAACGTCGCATCAGGATCTGAAAGATTCAGTTGATTCATTGCAAAGTGGCCTTTGAATCTAGATGGAGAAATAATTGTCTGCTCTGTCAGCTTCAGCAGTTATTAACTATCAGTGTGACGGGAAAAGCATCAACACACACACTCTGAACTGAGTGTTCCAGTTTTAACCAGTTACACAGCTTGAAAAAACATTCCCATTTGGAGCCGGGTGTCCTGTGTGCGGAAACCTAATTTGATTGTTGAACATGGAGAGACACAAGGACACCTGCACCACGGAGAAACCATGGAAATGTGAGGACTGCGGAAAGAGATTCATAACCCCCTCAAAACTAGAAACTCACCGACGCATTCACACTGGGGAGCGGCCGTTTACCTGCTCTGATTGTGGGAAGGGATTCACAAATTCATCCCACCTGCTGACACACCAGCGAATTCACACTAAGGAAAGGCCATTCACCTGCACTGCATGTGGGAAAGGTTTCAAACATTCATCCACCCTCAAGATACATCAGCGCATTCACTCTGGGGAGAGGCCATTCACCTGCTCTGAGTGTGGGAAGGGATTCACTCAGTTATCCAACCTGCAGACACACCAGCGAGTTCACACTGGGGAGAGGCCATTCAGCTGCTCTGAGTGTGGGAAGAGATTCAATCAGTTCTCCGATTTGCTGACACACCAGCGAGCTCACACTGGGGAGAGGCCATTTACCTGCTCTCAGTGTGGGAAGGGATTCACTCAGTCATCCAACCTGCAGACACACCAGCGAGTTCACACTGAGCGGAAACAATTCAGCTGCTCTCACTGCGCAAGAAGGTTCAGATGGTTATCCAACCTGATACGACACCGACAGGTTCACACCGAGGAGAGGTCATTCATCTGTTCTGACTGTGGGAAGGGATTCAAAACTTCAACCCATTTGCTGACACACCAACGAATTCACACTGAGGAGAGGCCGTTCATCTGCACAGTGTGTGCGAAGAAATTCAAAGATTCATCCACTCTGCAAAAACACCAGCGAGTTCACACTGGGGAGAGACCATTTACCTGCTCTGATTGTGGGAAGCAGTTCCGAGATTTGTCCAACCTGAGAAGACACCAGCGAGTCCACACTGGGGAGAGACCATTCACCTGCTCTGACTGTGGGAAAGAATTCACTCAGTCATCTACCCTGCTGAGACACCAGCGAGTTCATAATTGATTACAGTGGTTGGATTCTGCTGTTATTGCTGCTGTTGATCAGATCCAGGACTGAACCATGTTCATTCTGACAGTTGGTGAAATGGGAGGGTCGGAGGGTTTCTTTCTGCTGGACTGGCCGCTCTCACAACTTTGCTTCCAGTGGGCAGATGCTCTTTGAGCCTGGGAGAGCACATTTCCACTGAAATGATCCACAAAAGTTGATGAAGGACATTTATTTTATCCTGGATAGTAAATAATGTTTTTCCTATCGCTACAGGTAGATCTAAAATAAATACATTTGTCTCTGTTCCATTGAGTCTACAGCACAGGGCAGGCCAGTCGGCCCAATTGGTCTGTGTCAGTATTTATGCTCCACATGAGCCTCCACCCACCCCTCTTCATCTCCCCCATCAGCATATCCTTCTATTCCTTTCTCCCTCATGTATGTATCGAGCTTCCCCTTCAATGTATTCATGCTGTTCACCTCAACCACTCACTGTGATAGTGAGTTCCACATTCTCACCACTCGCTGGGTAAAGAGGTTTCTCACTGAAATCCCTATTGGAATGTTGAACCCCTTCATAATCTTAAAGAGTTGCATCAGGTCACCCTTCAGTCTTCTCTGTCCCAGAGAAAAACAGCCCTAGCCTTTCCTGAGGGTCAAAGGGTATGTTGCTGTTCTGGAGGATTTAAGGTACAAGAAGAGGTTGGACAAGTTCAGATTGTTTTCACTGGAAAGACGGATGCTGAGGAGTGACCTCCACAAAACTATGAGAAGCAAATGTAGGGTGGATTGTCAGAGGCTTTTCCCCAGGGAAGAAGGGTCGACTACAAGAGGGCACAAGGTGAGAGGTGATGAGGTTCGGGGAAACATGCGGGGAAAGTTTTCACATACATGGTGAAAAAGGATGAGGTCCTGAAGAGTGAATTTAGTGAGTTAGGCAGCAGACTACAGTGCAAGACCTCGAAGGTAGTAATTTCTGGATTACTGCCGGTGCCACATGTTAGTGAGAGTAGGAATAGGAAGATTAGGCAGATGAATGCCTGGCTTGAGAGCTGGTGCAGGAGGCAGGGATTTAGATTTGTGGATCATTGGGATCTCTTCTGGGGAAGGGGTGACCTGTTCAAGAGGGACAGGTTACACCTGAACTGGAGGGGGACTAACATCCTGGCGGGGAGATTTGCTAGAGCCACTCGGGAGGGTTTAAACTAGTTTGGCAGGGGGGTGTGACCCAAAGCAATAGGGAGACAGAAGAGAAGATTGAGGACAGAAGTTAAAGAGAGCACATGAAATAGTAAAGACAGTGTCAGTAATCCTAGTACTGGACAGGTCAGTCAAAAGCAGAGCAGAGAGCAAGGGAAATCCAGATTAAACTGCATTTATTTCAATGCAAGAGGCCTAACAGGCAAGGCAGATGAACTCAGGGCATGGATGGGTACGTGGGACTGGGATATTATAGCTATTACTGAAACATGGCTGAGGGAGGGACAAGACTGGCAGCTCAATGTTTCAGGGTACAGATGATATAGGAAAGATAGAACAGGAGGTTAGAGAGGAGGGGGAGTTGCACTTTTGATGAGGGAAAACATCACAGCAGTACTGAGGGGATATATCCGAGGGTTCGCCCACTGAGTCTATATGGGTAGAACTGAGAAGTAAGAAGGGGGAAAATCACTTTGATAGGGTTGTACTATAGGCCCCCAAATAGTCAGCGGGAAATTGAGGAGCAAATATGTAAGGAGATTACAAATAGCTCCAAATAGTCGGCGATTTTAACTTTCTCAACATTGACTGGGACAGCCATAGTATGAGAGGGTTGGATAGAGAGAAATTTGTTGAGTGTATTCAGGAGGAATTTCTCATTCAGTATGTGGATGGCCCGACTAGAGAGGGGGCAAAACTTGACCTCCTCTTGGGAAATAAGGAAGGGCAGGTGACCGAAGTGTTAGTGAGGGATCACTTTGGGACCAGTGACCATAATTCTATTAGTTTTAAGATAGCTATAGAGAATGATAGGTCAGGCCCAAAGGTTAAAATTCTAAATTTTGATGGTATCAGGCAGGAACGTTCAAAAGTTAATTGGGGGAGTCTGTGGGAAGGTAGAGGGACGTCTGGTAAGTGGGAGACTTTCAAAAGTGTGTTAACCAGGGTTCAGGAAAAGCACATTCCTCTTAGAGTGAGGGGCAAGGCTGGTAGAAGTAGGGAATCCTGGATGACTTGGGATATTGAGGCCCTGGTCAAGAAGGAGGAGGCACATGACATGCATAGGCAGCTGGGATCAAGTGTATCCCTTGAAGTGTATAGAGGGTGTAGGAGTAGAGTTAAGAGAGAAATCAGGAGGGCAAAAAGGGGACATGAGATTGCTTTGGCAGATAAGGCAAAGGAGAATCCAGAGATTCTACAAATACAGAGTATAGAGAGTAGGGTCTTTTAAGGGTCAACAAGGTCATCTATGTGCGGATCCACAAGAGATGGGTGAGATCCTAAATGAATATTTCTCATCAATATTTACTGTTGAGGCATGGATGTTGGGGAACTTGGGAAAATAAATAGTGATGTCTTGAGGAGTGTGCATATAACAGTGAAGGATGTGCTCGAAGTTTTAAAGCGCATCAAGGTAGATAAATCCCCAGGACCTGATGAAGTGTATCCCAGGACATTGTGGGAGGCTAGGGAGGAAATTGTGAGTCCCCGAGCAGAGATATTTGAATTGACATCCACAGCTGAGGTGCCTGAAGATAGGAGGATGGCAAATGTTGTGCCTTTGTTTAGAAAGGGCTGCAGGAAAAAGCCTGGGAACTACAGGCTGGTGAGCCTCACATCTGTAGTGGGTACGCTGGTCGAAGGTATTCTGAGAGACAGGATGTACAGGCATTTAGAGAGGCAAGGACTGATCAGGGACAGTCAGCATGGCTTTGTGAGTAGAAAATCATGTCTCAGAAGTTTGATTGAGTTTTTTGAAGGGGTAACCAAGAAGGTAGATGAGGGCAGTGCAGTTGTTGTTGTCTACATGGACTTTAGCAAGGCCTTTGACATGGTACTTCATGGTAGGTTGTTGCATAAGATTAAATCTCACGGGATCCAGGATGAAGTAGCCAAATGGATACAAAATTGGCTTGATGACAGAAGACAGAGGGTGATTGTAGATGGTTGTTTTTCAAACTGAAGGCCTGTGACCAGTGATGTGCCTCAGGGATCGGTGCTGGGTCCACTATTATTTGTCATTTATATTAATGATTTGGATGAGAATTTAGGAGGTGTGATTAGTAAGTTTGCAGATGACATCAAGGTGGGTGGCATAGTGGACAGTGAAGATGGTTAGCTCGGATTGCAATGGGTTCTTGATCAATTGGGCCAATGGGCTGACGAATGGCAGATGGAGTTTAATTTAGATAAGTGCGAGGTGATGCATTTTGGTAGATCGAACCAGGGTAGGGCTTAGTTAATGATAGGGCATTGGGGAGAGTTATAGAACAAAGAGATCTAAGGGTACATGTTCATAGCTCATTGAAAGTGGAGCCACGAGTGGACAGAGTGGTGAAGAAGGCATTCAGCATGCTTGGTTTCATTGGTCAGAACATTGAATACAGGAGTTGGGACGTCTTGTTGAAGTTGCACAAGACATTGGTAAGGCCACACTTGTTATACAGC
Source organism: Mustelus asterias (assembly GCF_964213995.1). Classification (NCBI taxonomy): domain Eukaryota; kingdom Metazoa; phylum Chordata; class Chondrichthyes; order Carcharhiniformes; family Triakidae; genus Mustelus; species Mustelus asterias. The sequence continues at coordinate 416,845 of NW_027590147.1, forward strand.
ATACAGGTCTGGTCACCCTATTATAGAAAAGATATTATTAAACTAGAAAGAGTGCAGAAAAGATTTATTAGGATGCTCCCAGGACTTGATGGTTTGAGTTATAAGGATAGGCTGCATAGACTGGGACTTTTTCCTCTGGAGCATAGGAGGCTTTGGAGTGATCTTATAGAGGTCTATAAAATAATGAGGGGCATAGATCAGCGAGATACTCAATAACTTTTCCCAAAGTCTAAAACTAGAGTGCCTCGGTTTAAGGTGAGAGGGAAGAGATACAAAAGGGTCCAGAGGGGCAACTTTTTCACACAGAGGTGGCGAGTGTCTGGAACAAGCTGCCAGAGGTAGTAGTAGAGGTGGGTACAATTTTGTCTTTTGAAAAACGTTTAGACAGTTACGAGCAAGATTGCTATCGAGGGATATGGGCCAAATGCGGGCAATTCGGACTCGCTTAGTCGTTTAAAAAAAGGGGCAGCATGGACAAGTTGAGCCAAAGGGCCTGTTTCCATGCTGTTAACCTCTATGACTCTCGAGGTGCTGGGTGCCTGGAATGCACTGCCAGTGAAGGCGGTGGAAGCAGGCACCTTCGCAATGTTCAAGGTGTATCTTGATAGACAGACAGGAGGTGAACAGAGGGATTGAAGCTCTATTGGCACAGGCTCGGTGGGCCCAAGTGCCTGTTACTGTGCTGAATTGTTCCTTGAACATTCTAAGTAACAAGGTCAAGGAAACAATCTTAAACTCTAACATGTGAATGAAGCTTTATTTTAAAAATTAATGCTGTAATCACCCAAATGCTTGTGGAAACTGCATAACCAGCAGAAATTGTTTAAACTAAGAATTTCTTCTCTCATTTTGATAAGCTACAGGACATTATATTCCGTCAAATCTGGCTCAAGAATAAGGTCGATTGTTCAGTCTGATCAAGGTGAATAAGAAAGAAACCTATTGTCTTCCATCGTGTGTCTTTTTGAACCAGTGAATCTTGTATTAACCAAATGAATTAAAGAATCCTGTATTAATTAGCCACCAGCCATTAACATGATTGTATTAAGTTACAATTAATGAATCAGTAGTTATAGTAAAAGGCTGAGTTTTATTTACTGTAAAAATGTAAAAGCTTATTGCTGTGTATGTAAAGAATGTGCAATGAAGATAAATGTACTGGCGAGAGGGACCTTCAAACTCTTCAATATTTGAAACTGTATGAACAAGGGATTGTATGGAATCAGGTAAAGGGATAGTCTGAAACAATTATGTTGTATTCCTGAATAAGATGAAGAGAAAAGGTGGTGTAAATATTGGGGATTCAATTGAATTAATCTCATCAAATTGACCAATTGGCATGTTAAACAGGCCCAACTCTGATGGAGGGAATAAAAGTAGAGGTTCCAAAGGTCTTCCCTGCTGGCCAAATACTGAAGAGTCCCGAGGCTGAGTTTCAAGGAAATTAATGTCTAAGAAGAAGCCAGACTCCCGAGGCTGAATTCCACAAAAAGTCCTGTCAAAGAAGGAGCCAGAGAGGGTTAACCTTCCAGACTGATCACCCACATCAAGTTATAAAAGCCAATGTCTTAAAGTTGTTCAGTAAACCTCTCTCATTGAATAAACTTATTTTTAAATTTACTATCCAGAGAATTCTGCCTTTGTCTTAATTGGTTAAAGTCTTGTCTGAACCAAAGTGAATTTAATAAATGACAAGATGGGGGTGGCTGAAATCAATTCAGTTCCAGATAACAAGATCAGAGAACATAAATCTTCAATTTATAAACTTACATTTCTACAGAGCCTTTCACAACCACAGGACATCCCAACATACCAGTGTGTTTAATTCTATCCTGATTGTTATAAAGTTAGTTTCTCTGTGCGGTCTGTTTGATTTATTATTGTCACATATATTAGTATACAGCGAAAAATATTGTTTCTTGTGCGCTATACAGACAAAGCATACTGTACATTGGGAAGGAGAGAGTGCAGAATGTCGTGATACAGTCATAGCGAGGGTGTAGAGAAAGATCAACTGAGGTAGGTTTGCAATCAATAGCCTTTTCCAGCTCAAGTGACAATTTCAGGGGAGCAACTTTGATGATGGGAAGGCCAACTACTCTCCTAATCCCATCATACACAGCACAGAGATTTCTGTTGCCACAGACAATTTGTATTTCTTGAAATAGGCTGATCCAATGATTATTTGCACAATCTCTCTCTGCTTTTTACACATCTGTCCTGGCTACATTCAAGTGACACAGTGTTCCAGCTTTTGGGTTGATGTTGTACATCAGGTAGGTTTTGCTTTTTGCTTCAATGACAGATGTCATCTCTGCTGAGTGGGTCTCAAACCATCTTTGCAACTTTTACCAAATGTTGCTGCTGCTGTGTCAGAAATGAGAGAACTCAGCGACTTCCAAGTTTCATCAGTATCAGTGTTGATTGATGAAGATTTTACTGATGTGACTGTGAAATATTTTTCTGTTTTGTTCAGTGTATCTTGATAATGTAATAGAGTTCCCATTGTAAAGAATATTTAAGTCAGTGAGAATTGTCAGCAAGGATTAATCAGCATTTTCTAATTGGAGCTGGAACCTTTCAACACTGAGTTGTAGATTTTGCATCAATGATCAACATGGAATTCAAGTGGAGGTTGATAATTTTATTGTGAACTCGTACCTGTCGAGAGTTCTTGAGTTAGAGAGAAAGATCACAGCTGGTGCTTTTAAATAGGGACTCAGCAGCCCCAAAAATCAAGCTCTTTCCACAATATTACAGTTCTGTCTGCGATGGGGCTGTTAACACCAGCAAAAACAAACCAAATAAAAAATAGACTAACAATCCTCGGTGTGATTAACAGCAAATAACAATATAATCCAACTCCTGCAGTCACTTGTGAACGCTCTGGTGTGTCCACAGATTGGCTGACCGAGTGAAACCCTTTCCACACACACAGCAGGTGAACGACCTCTCCCCAGTGTGAACTCGCTTTGTACGTTCAGATCAGATGAAGATCTGGAACTCTTTTCACAGAGAGTTCAGCTGAATGGCTTCTCCCCAATGAGAACTCGCTGGTGTGACCAAAGCCCAGATGACTGAGTGAAGCCCTTCCCACATACGGAGCAGTTGAATGATTTTTCCCCAATGTGAATTCGCTGGTGTGCAGTGAGCGCGGAAGACTGCCTGAATTTCTTTCTATAGTGAGTGCAGTTGAACAGACTCTCCTCAGTGTGAACTTGCTGGTTTAACATGAGGCTGGCTGACTGAGTGAATCCCTTCCCCCACACAGCGCAGGTGAATGGCCTCTCCCCAGTGTGAGTGCATTGGTGTTCAGTGAGTGTGGATAACTGCCTGAAACTCTTTCCACAGGAGGTGCAGCTGAATGGTTTCTCCTCAGTGTGAATTCTCTTGTGTATTTCCAGGTTGGCTGACTGAGTGAATTCCATCCCACACTCGGAGCAGGTGAATGATTTCTCCCCAGTGTGAACACGCTTCTGTGTACTGAGGTTGGATGAAGACCTGAAGCTCTTCCCACAGGAAGTGCAGCTGTGTGGCTTCTTCCCAGTGTGATTTCTCTGGTATGTTAGCAGGGTGAGATAACTGAGTAAATTCCTTCCCACAGACAGAGCAAGGGTATGGCCTCTCCTCAGTGTGAACTCTGTGGTGTGACCAAAGGCCAGATGACTGAGTAAATCCTTTCTCACATATGGAGCAGATGAATTGCTTCTCCCTCGTGTGAGTGGTTGGTATATTAACAGGATGGAGGACTGGGTGAATCTCTTTCCACGGAGAAGCTGAATGGTCTCATCCCAGTGTGAATTTGCTGATGTGCAGTGAGGGTAGATGACTGTTTAAACCTCCTTTCACAGTATGTGCAGCCATACGGTCTTTCCTCAGTGTGAATTTGCAGGTGTGACATGAGGCTCGCTGCCGTAATAAATCCTTTTCCACACACAAGAGGTGAATAGCTTCTCCCCAGCGTGACTGTGTCAATGGACTTCCAGCAGACATGGATAATAGAATCCTTCACCACAATCCTCACATTTCCGCGGTCTCTCTGTGATGCTGTTCCCAGTGTGACTGTGCTGATGGATTTCCAGGCGGGATGGATAATTGAATCCCTTCTCACAGTCCCCACATTTCCATGGTTTCTTCATGGTGCCGGTGCCCTTGTGTCTCTCCGGGTTGGACAATCAGTTGAAGCCTCGTTCACACACACAACACATGTACAGTTTCTCCTCGCTGTGAATGGTGTGATGTTTTTCAGGCTGAGTAACTGGTTGAAGCTCTTTCCATAGTTAGCTCACTCGAACACTCTCACTCATGTGTGTGTCTCGGTGCTTTTCCAGTCACACTGATGTTTGAAATCTTTTCCCACAGACCAAACAAACATTTCTCCTTCCTCATGCAGAGGTCGATGATATTCAGCTCCTAATGAATCTCTGTCAGATTTTGATGTTTATTTTAATTTGTGTAAATCCTCCCCTGGAAAATGGTTTGAAAAGAGTGCTCACAATGAGTACAGGATAGAAATTCAGAGCAGACAAATCTCGTTTCTCTGGAATATTCTCTCCCCCAATTTGTCAATCCCAGTCTCTGTCCCGCTCCAAGATGGCCGCGGCCGGTTGCCTGGGAAACCCGCACCTTGCAACGGGGAGAAGCTCCGCCCACTCACTATACCCTCACCAAGATGGCCACCCTTGCAGGACAGCTGAACCAGACCCACTTCGTCTCCCAAGATAGTTGCCTAGGTAACCCAGGCCCATTACCGGGGAGGAAGCTCCGCCTCTCTGAGCGCCCTCATTCACACTCGTAAGATGGCAGCTCGCGAGCCCGCCGCCCTTGGGCTTGTCCCCGCGGGGAAGGCGGGGCCCGAGGCCGTTTCCAGCGCAGCCGTGGTTTCCATTCCTCACCCTCCCCGACACGATGACTGACACTGAGCATGCTCAGACCGCACGCTGCGTTGCCAGGCTCACAACCGCCTTACCATTGCCGCGCATGCTCCACTCCCGACCTGGCCGCCCCCCCATTCACTCTAATTGGTTGGAGGACCAGCCGCTCCCGCTCCGTCCTCCAGCCCCGCCCCCTCTTCCTATTGGCCCGCACCTGCCGTCAATCAGTCCCCGGGCGTTGTGATGTGGAGCATGCGCAGTGTCATTGCTGGCCTTGGCGCTTGTTTGTCCCGGAGAAGCGGAGTTTGTGAACTGTTTCTACAGGAGATCAGAAGCGAAGGATTTGCAGATGTGAAACGTCAGATCAAGCTCTGGTTGAGTAACTCCATTCATCAGGATCTGAATACCATCGGTCTTTGAATGTGGAAGGATAAATGATCAACTGTTCTAAAAGAACAGGTAGGGCCTGGGTGGGGTTGTGGTCGGTGCAGACTCGATGGGCCGAATGGCCTCCTTCTGCACTGTAGGGTTTCTATGATTTCAAACATCAGTGACTGGAAAAGCACCGAGACACACACACCCGAGTGAGTGTTCCAGTGAACTGACTGTGGAAAGAGTTTTAACCAGTTATTCAGCTTGAGAAAACATTGCAAAATACAAGGTGAGGAAAAACCATACATTTGTTCAATGTTTGGACAAGACTTGAACTGATTGTCCAACCTCGAGAGACACACGGATACCGGTACCATGGAGAAACGGTGGAAATGTGAAGATTGTGGGAAAGGATTCAATTATCCAGCCCTGCTGGAAAACCATCAACGCAGTCACACTGGGGAGAGGCCATTCACCTGTTCTATATGTGGGAAAGGATTCACTCAGTCATCCAACCTATCATTACACCAGCGAGTTCACACGGGGAAGAGGGCATTCACCTGCTCTGTGTGTGGGAAGGCTTTCACTCAGTTATCTGGCCTTTTGTCACACCAGCGAATTCACACCGAGGAGAAGCCATTCAGCTGCACTCCCTGTGGAAAGAGGTTCAGGCATTCTTCAGCACACACGGCACACCAACGCACTCACACTGGGGAGGGACTGTTCACCTGCCCTGAGTGTGGAAAGAGATTCACTCAGTCATCCAACTTCACATTACACCAGCGAGTTCACACTGGGGAGAGGCCTTTCACCTGCTCCATGTGTGGGGAGGGATTCACTGGGTCATCCCACCTGCTGTCACACCAGCGGATTCACACTCAAAAGCCATTCAGCTGCACTTCCTGTGGAAAGAGTTTCAGACAGGCAACCTCTCTCGTTGCACACCAACGGATTCACACTGGGGAGAGACCATTTACTTGTTCCATGTGTGGGAAGGGATTCACAGTTTTACCCACCCTGCTGAGGCACCAACGAATTCACACTGAGGAGAAGCCATTCAGCTGCACTGACTGTGGAAAGAGTTTCAGGCAGTCATCCAATCTTGTTTTACACCAGCGAGTTCACACTGGAGAGAGGCCATTCATCTGCTCTGTGTGTGGGAAAGGATTCAATCGGTCATCCAACCTCACTGCTCACCAGCGAGTTCACACTGGGCAGAGGCCGTTTACTTGCTCCGTGCGTGGGGTTCACAACGTTTTTCAACCTGCTGGCTCACCAATGCACTCACACTAAGAGACCATTTAACTGCTCTGTGTGTGGGAAGGGATTCACTCAGTCACAATGGTTCCTGAGACATCAGCAAGTTCATTAGTGACTGCAGGGGTTGGATTCTGCTGTTACTGCTGCTGTTTATCTTGTTTAGTATTGATACGTAGTTTTGTTCCTGCTGATATTATGACTGGCTGGGGTTTAATATTCTGGCGATGTCACCAATTTTCAGGGCTTCAGTGTCCATTTTTGACAACACCATTTGTGATCTTTTCTCTTAATTCAAGAACTTTCAACAGGAACTCTGTTACAATAAAATTATAAACTTTTACTTTAATCCTAAATTGATCTTTGGTGGAAAATCTACAATTCTGTGCCTGAAAGGTTCTACTTCAGGCATCAAAATATATATTTTTAAATGACTGGTTTGAGATTTTCTCAAGAGCTACTCTTTGATTTTCAGAGCCTTCTGTTTCACTCTCACTAACTCCTTTATTAGTGATGTACTCACATAGTAATATTACAAAGGGTTGTGGGTTCTGAATGTAGCCCAGTCCATCACGCAAACCAGTCTCCCATCCATTGACTCTCTCTACACTTCCCACTGCCTCAGAAATGCAGCCAGCATAATCAAGAACCCCTCACACCCCGGACCTTCTCTCTTCCACCTGCTTCTGTCAAGAAAAAGATACAAAAGTCTGAAAACACCTGCCAACTGACTCAAGAACAACTTCCTTGCTGCATCAGAATTTTGAATGGACCTACCATATATGCTGATCTTTCCATTCACCATATCTGTAACTACAGCACTATATTCTGCACCGTATCCTTTCCTTTTCCCTTCTGTACTCTATGAACAGTATGCTTTGTTTGTCTAGTACATAAGAAACAATACTTTTCACTGTATCCAGTACATGCAACAATAATAAATTAAATCAAATATTGATGATGTATTCTCTCAGTAACAATACCTTTTGTATTTTGTTGAATTTTGTCGTGTTTACTTCATTACATGGATAAGATAGCACAGATGCCACATACAGTGGAGATATTAAATCTTTTAACTTAGAATCTATATATAAAATGTATTGTGTCAATTTATTTTAAATAAATCTCCCTTCCTCCATTTCCAAAATGTAATTTCAAACTATTTGACACATTTGGGATTGAGGCACATTTGTGTAACCCCTGGATGGTGAGTAGGGAGGAGGTGAAAGTGCAGCTATTACATCTCCTGCACTTGCAGGAGAAGCTGCCTTGGGAAGTTTATAAGTTCTTTATTTCGAAAATAAGCATATTGTAGAAAGGCTCTGACTCGTGTGTGGTCTCAGTGTGTGACTGCCTCACTGACATTCTGTTTTCACTGACTGTCGATAAGTCGAAGCTGCTGCCGACTGTATTCTCTCTTTGAAAAGCTGGATTGAAAATGTAATGTTTGACAGGGTTAATATCAAATCCCCTGATAGTTATATTAGCCCACCATCAAATAAAAACATGTTCTAATATTCTGTGTCAGTGACGTTCTGGATAAAAACAGTCATCAAAGTAGATTAAACACATTCCACTTTGTTAAATGAAGTGAATGAGATGCTGGTGGTCTTTGGTTTCGGGTTTTACTCATTTTATTGGAAACTGCTCATTTCATAAAGCATTTTTATATTTGGTAAATAGGTGCAGACGGTTATTGGTTCAGACGGTGGAGCAGGAAAAAACTCACATGATTCTGATCTTCATTGTGTGTGAATTTACATTCAAAACCCATTGATAACCTCAGTACACAATCAGCTCTGACCAGGGCTTCCATATGTTGTTACTGAGCGTTAAGCAGCAAAAAGAGTGGCACAGCAGTTATGCCACACAGCTCCAGGGACCCGTGTTCAAATCCAGCTTGACTGTCTGTGACTGTCTGTCTGTCACACTCTCCCCGTGTCTGTATGGGTTTCCTTTGGATGCTCTGGTTTCCTCCCACAGTCCAAAGATATATAGGTCAGATGGATTAGCCATGGTCAATATGTGGGGTTGGAGGGATAGAGCAGAGGAGAGGGCCTGGGTGAGATACTCTGTCAGAGAGTCAATGCAGACTCGATAGGCTGAATAGCCTCTTCTGAACAGCAGGGATTCTAAAATTCTATGAACAGTAGTTAAAATTTGAACATGGACAAATGTATCTCAACTTCCAATGTGGCATATGTGATTTGTGAGTGAGTTCACATTACCTGGCTATTAAAATTCCTGAGCTGTGCACTCAGGGTCTTTCTCCACACTGCCTGAAATAGATACAAAAGTGTCGCTCAGCAGAGTGAGGAGATTTTATGTGTCGCCAAGAGCTCCTTATAAGGCTCACATTGCTATGAAATGCTTTAGTTCAGTCCTAGGGAGACAGCTCCTCCAAATATCACCCACCCAGACAGCACATCAACAACCCTCCTTCCTCATAGAGTTTGATAGCGCAGAAAGAGGCCTTTCAGCCAATCGTGTCTGCATTGGTCATCAAACACCATTCCATTCCAATCCCATCACCCAGCACTTCACTTGGTCTGTACCCTTTTATGCTATAGCATTTCAGGTGTTCATCTAAATGCGTCTTAAATGCCTGCTTGCACCACCCTGAGGTCTAAGAGGACATGAGAGAAGGTGAGAGAAACTAGAGTAAGATGTGAGTTCAGAGCTAAGATAAAGGGGAACATTAAAGGAGATTTTGTCTAGTCAATTAGTTTGCTGCCTCAACGTGTCAAGGACCCAGGTTCGATTCCCAGCTTGGGTCACTGTCTGTGTGGAGTTTGCATGTTCTCCCCAGGTCTGCATGCGTTTCCTTCGGATGTCCAGTTTCCTCCCACAAGCTAAAGATGTGCAGGTCAGGTGGATTGGCCATGTTCAATTGCCTGTTGTCCCAAGATGTGTAGCTTAGGTGCAGTAGGCATGGAAAATGCGCCTGGGGTTATTGGGACAGGATGGAGGCGGTGGGGGGGGGGGGGGGGGGGGGGCGGTAAAGGGGGCTGGGTAAGATGTTCTTTCAGAGCATTGGTGCAGACTTGCTGGGCTGAATGGCCTCTTTCTGCACCTGAAGGACTATGGAAAGGGAGGGAAGCAGCAGGGGCAGCTGATTGAATTGTCTCAAACTTAGCAACAAAGAAGATCATGAGTTTCTCCTCCATGAGCATTTGTGGGAGGTGAAGATGGAGGAAGAACAAAGGGAGATATTTCAAAAGGAACCAGAGGAGAAATCTCAGCAGGTCTGGCAGCATCTGTAAGTAGAGAAAAGAGCTGATGTTTTGAGTCCAGATGACCCTTTGTCAAAGCTGGTGTTTTGAGCTTTGACAAAAGGGTCATCTGGACTTGAAACATCAGCTCTTTTCTCTCCTTACAGATGCTGCCAGACCTGCTGAGATTTTCCAGCATTTTCTCTTTTGTTTTCAGATTCTAGCATCCGCAGTAATTTGCTTTTATCCATATATTTCAAAAGGAATTCATTTATGTTGATGTTATTGAAAAGATTCAATGCACAGTATTGAACACAAAGCTAATTTATTTGACTTTTATCCAGAATATTAACCCCTATAACTGGGTTGGATTTCATCAACTCCAGCAGAAACAGACCTAATGAACACATTTAAGTCCTGAATGTGATTAACAGCAGAATCCGATCACTATGGTTAATTGTGGATTCGTTGGTGTTTCAGAAGGTTGGATGACTGAGAGAATCCCTGGCCACAATCAGAGCAGGTGAACGGCCTCTCCCCAGTGTGAACTCGCTGATGTACAGTGAGGTTATATGATTGTCTGAACCCAGTCCCACAGTGTCTGCATCTGAATGGCCTCTCGTCAGTGAGAGCACATTGATGGCGCATATCAGTGCACCAGATCTTTTAAAGCACTTCCCACAGTCTGAGCATTTAAAAGGTCTCTCATCAGTGTGAACACGTTGATGTGTCAGCAGGTAAGATGAAGCAGTGAATCCTTTCCCAAGATCACTTTTTTATACTTTAAAAATGTCAAAAGCCCATCTTAGCCAATTCCCATAAATCTTCAATTATAAACTAAAATAGACACGAGTTTTCGTGCGATTTAAAAACAAATGAACTGTCTGCTGAAAGGGTTAACTTTTCTGCAGAACCTAAAGGGGTGGGGAGTGAGCAGAAAAAACTTGACACTTTACACAAGTTTAAAAAACTTCCCTAACAACAAAACAAACTTGATTTTAAACTTCACCCATTAATTTTTTTGTTATATTCACCAACCTAATTATTTTAATTTGATCAGTTTTTGTTAGGGATGGGTAACTTCTATTCTTGATCAACTGGTTCACTCATTTTGTTAATTCTACTTGGTCTCGGAGAATCAGAACCCAGACTTTATCATCCTTACCCTTTTTCTCCCTTTGCCACCACTCCCTCTGTTTTGCGGGAGGATCGTGGGGATTCCAATCAGACCAAATCATTTTATCATAAAAGTAAAATACTGCGGATGCTGGAATCTGAAACAAAAACAGAAAATGCTGAAAAATCTCAGCAGGTCTGACAGCATCTATGGAGCGAGAATAGTGTCAATGTTTCGAGTCTGGATGACCCTTTATAAGAGTTCTTCTGAAGTGTCATCCAGACTTGAAAGATTGGCTCTATTCTCTAATCATTTTAATCGATAAGTTTCTTGTTCTTAGTTTCCAAATGGCAGGTAAGAGACCTGTCCGATCCCCACTTGAGCTCTGATTTTTCACTGGCCATGCTTGGGTAGGATTATAACCATTAGAATCTACTCTCAGAGGTCTGCTTTTCAGTCCAGTGCTACTTGGAGTATACCGTCACTTCACCGACTATCAGGTCACAAGTCCCTCACAGTTCTTATCACAGATTTATGATAAAATAATTTAAGCATGCCTGAGAACGCTTCTTAACTTCTTAGTCAGCTACCTACCCCCGTTTGTTGATTAGTCAGAGCCCATTTTTACAGATTCCAGGTTTCTCAGCTGCCGAACACCAGCCGGTCCTGCAATAATCTCATAGAATCTCTACAGTGCAGAAGGAGGCCATTCAGCCCATCAAGTCTGCACCAACCACAATCCCACCGACCCTATGCCCATAACCCCATGCATTTACCGTAGCTAGTCCCCCTGACACTAAGGGGCAATTTAGCACAGCCAATCCACCTAACCCACACATCTTTGGACTGTGGGAGGAAACCAGAGCACCCGGAGGAAACCCACGCAGACACGGGGAGAATGTGCAAACTCCACACAGACAGTGACCCATTGGGAATCAAACCCGGGTCCCTGGCGCTGTGAGGCAGCAGTGCTAATCACTGTGCCACCGTGCCGCCCTAGTTTAATTCTAACTCATTCTGAGTAAATATTCTCACCAAGTCCTGTGTTGGGGCCCTGCTAAGTAGCTTTAATGGTCCGTGATTGTAGAAACTGAGCAGTCACAGGAATGTGGTCAAGATAGTCCAGTCCCATAATGCCTCACATTCAATCTGCAGTCCTTCAATTATAACAGAATATGTGGCTGTATGTAGCTACCTCAGCCAAGGTCAACCCCAACACTGCCTTCCTGAACTGCTACAATGCCTGAGGTGTAAGTACACCCACAGTGCTGTTAGGGAGGGATTTCCAGCTACACATTCCAGACTTTCACTAGACTGTAGGTGGATACCAGATTGATATATTCCATTCAACCACACCCAAGGTGAGTTATTCCAATTCCTTTATTGTCCAGGACAATATATTCACAATATCTTTAAAACAGAAATTCAACAATCCAATTTGATTTCAGGTATTAACATATTCTGTTAGTTTGTTCTTTATTGTCAATGTCAGGCTGGGGTTGGTCCTCTTGGAGCAAAGGAGGTTGAGGGGAGATTTGATCGAGGTGGACAAGATTCTGACAGGTTCAGATAAGGCGGACAAAGAAAAGCTGTTCCCATTAGCTGATGGGACAAGGACGAGGGGGACACAGATTTATGGTTTTGGGTCAGAGATGCAGTGGGGGGAGTGGGGGGTGGGGAGGGGGGGGAGATGTGAGGGAGAATATTCTGATGCAGTGAAAGGTAATGACCTGGAACTCGCTGCCTAAGAGGCTGGAGGAAGTGGAGACAATAAACAATTACAAAGGAAATTGGATGGGCATCTAGGGGAGTTTCAAACAGAAATAGTGACTATTTCTTAACTTCCTAACATCCTGTCACTCTGATCCGTGTGAAATTTGAAACCAGGGATTTGCAACAAGACTCAAAGAGCATCAGCCACTGGAGACAAAGTCATGACACCGGCCAGTCCAGCAGAAAGAAACCCCCCAACCCTCCCCATTGACCAACTGTGAGAATGAACAAAATGCAGTCCTGGATGTAATTGAGAGCAGAAACAATAACAGCAGAATCCAACCCCTGGAATCACTCGTGAACTTGTTGGTGTCTCAACAGGTGGGAGGACTGAGTGAATCCCTTCCCACACTGAGAGCAGATGAAGGGTCTCTCCCCAGTGTGAACTAGGTAGTGTCTCTGCAGGTGGGATGACCGAGTGAATCCCTTCCCACACTGAGAGCAGGTGAATGGCCTCTCCCCAGTGTGAACTCGCTGGTGTCTCCGCAGGCTGGTAGAATCACAGAATCCCTTCCCACACTGTGAGCAGGTGAACGGTTTCTCCCCAGTGTGAACTCGCTGGTGTCTCTGCAGGTGGGATGACTGAGTGAATCCCTTTCCACACTGAGAGCAGGTGAACGGTTTCTCCCCAGTGTGAACTCGCTGGTGTACCCGCAGGTGGGTTGACTGAGTGAATCCCTTCCCACACAGAGGGCAGGTGAATGGCCTCTCCCCAGTATGAATGCGCTCATGTGCCCGCAGATCGGATGACCAAGTGAATCCCTTCCCACACTGAGAGCAGGTGAATGGCCTCTCCCCAGTGTGGCTGCGCCAATGAGCTTCCAGCACTGATGGGTATCTGTATCCCTTCCCACAGTCCACACATTTCCATGGTTTCTCCATGGTGCAGGTGTCCTTGCCGCTGTCTTGGGTGGCCAATCAGTTGAAGCCTTGTCCACATACAGAACACGAGTACAGTCTCTCCCTGCTGTGAATGGTGTGATATTTATTCAGGCTGTGTAACTGGTTAAAGCTCTTTAGTCAGTGCACTGGAACACACTCACTCGAGTGTGGCAGTGTGTTGGTGCTTTTCCAGTCACACTGATGTTTGAAATCTTTTCAAATCAACAGACCGGACAAACATTTCTCCTTCTGGATTCAAAGTCCGATGATATTCAGCTCCCATGGAATATGACTCTGTCAGATCTAGACGTGATGTTTGAGATTTCGGCCTGTGATTCCTCTTTCAATATCCTGTAAAACAAGTTTACAAAAGTCATCAGTGTCAGTGCAGGATAGAAATTCAGAACAGACAATTCTAGTTTCTATGGAACATTCTTTCCTCTCCCATTCCTCAAAAGCTGTAAACCTCCATCCCACACACTCTCCCTCCATTCTCACTCTGCTGTATCTAATATTCACCCTCCCAATTCTCCTGAAGGTGCTGATTGAGGCTGATTGACAGATCCATGCTCACTGCTTCCTGTCCTAAACACAGAGACCATAACAAATAGGAGCTGCAGTCGGCCATTTGGCCCATCGAGCCTTTTAAACTATTCAATGAGATAATTTGTTCATCTACCTCAGCATCATTCTCCCCACACTAAACCCATATCCCTTGATATCTTCAATATCTAGAAACCAATCAATCTCTCTCTTGAAAATAGTTGATGACTGAGGTTTCACTGTCCTCAGGGGTTGAGAATTCCAAAGCTTTACCACATTTTTCAGTGAAGAAGTCCCCCCACATCTTAGCTTTTGCTCATCTTCTTGTCTGTTCCCCATAACCCTTGACACCCTTGTCAGTCAAAGATCTGTCTAACTGGAATATATTCAATGATCCTCAGCCTCCACTGGTCCCTGTGGAAGAGAAATCCAAAAGACCAACAACCCTCTGAGGGAAGAGATGTCTGGAAATATATAACGTAGCTACAGTTCCATATTACAAGATATTCAGATCCCAAGGAATATGACTCTTTCTAGATGTGACAGTTGAGATTTTTGCCTGTGATTCCTCGTTCAATATCCTGTGAAATGAGTTTGCAAAAGTCATCACAGTCAGTATAGGATAGAAATTCAGAGCAGACAATTCTAGTTTCGGTGGAACATTCTTTCCTATTTCATTCCCAAAAAGTTGTAAATCTCCATCCATATCTATGGATTCTATTTAAAAATGAAAGTGGATGGGCACTTGAAGGAAATAAACTTCCAGGAGAATGGGGATATAGAGTGGGAATGGGACTGGAATGTTATACAGAGAGTCAGCATGGATTCGAGTTACCAAATGGATTCCTTCTGTGCTGTAATGACTTCATGACTGGAAATGTATAACATCGCTGCAGCCTTATATTACAATTCAAGAAATAATAATAAATGTATTTTATTACAGAAACATAAATAATATATCTAATCTGGGTACCATATAATAACACTAGACATATCTCTGTCCTATATTAATTTACTGTCCCCTTAAATGTCAGCCATCTCCTGGGGAAAGCTGCCCTTTGATGTGAACATGAGGAAAGAGACCAACCTTCTGGACAGAAAGAAGATTAACGTTTCAGGGTGGGCAGAATGAATTACAGGGAATAAAAATGTCTCAGATTTTGTTGGTTAATATAAGCTCAGAAGTGGAAGGGAAATGATCTCCAGGGGAAGAGAAACAATTCCTGAACATTGTAAGACTAAGCTGATAAATCAGCAGTGAACAGAGTTGTAAAGTGGTTAAAAACCTCATCAAGACATAGCTTGCGGAAATAATAGTTAAAATACACCCATTATAAGAGGTAGAGGAAGGTAGACAATGGCAGAGAGCTGATCAGGGAGGGCAGAGGTGAAACAGAGAAATGGATGGCCGTTTAAAAATTAATAAAAAGCATGGTTAGCAAGTTTGCAGACGATACTGAATTCGGAGGTATCGCTGATAGTGGAGAAGGTTATCAAATATTACAGGGGGATCTTGATCAGTTGATCAGTTCGAGAAGTGGGCTGATGATTGGCAAATGGATTTCAGTACAGATAATAGAGTACAGAGGCACAACCTCAGGCTAAAGGGATGATCCTTTAAAACAGAGATAAGGAGGAATTTCTTCAGCCAGAGAGTGGTGAATTTGTGGAACTCTTTGCCGCAGAAGGCTGTGGAGGCCAGGTCATTGACTGTCTTTAAGACAAAGATATATAGGTTCTTGATTAATAAGGGGATCAGGGGTTATAGGAAAAAGGCAGGAGAATGGGGATGAGAAAAATATCAGCCATGATTGAATGGCGGAGCAGACTCGATGGGCCGAGTGGTCTAATTCTGCTCCTATGTCTTATGGTCTTAAGTGTGAGTGTTGCAGTTTGGAAAGTCAAACCAGGGGAGGACTTATACAGTGAATGGTAAGGCCCTGGGGAGTGTTGAGGAACAGAGGAACCCAGGAGTACAAGTACATAGTTCATTGAAAGTGGCGTCACAGGCAGACAGAATGGTGAAGAAGGCATTTAGCACACTGGCCTTCATCAGTCAGAGCACTGAGCATAGGAGTTGGGACATTATGTTATAGTTGTATGAGTTGTTGGTGAGGCTGCACTTGGAGTATTGTGTAAATTTTTTGTAACCTTGTTGTAGGAAAGACATTGATAAACTGTAAAGATTGCAAAGAAGATTTATGAGGGTGTTGCCGGGACTAATGGGCCTGAGTTATAGGGAGTGGTTGGCCAGGCTCGGGCTTTATTCCTTGGGACGCAGGAGAATGTGGGGTGACCATATTGAGGTGTATTAAATAATGAGGGGATAGATTGGATGAACCCACATTCTTATTCCCAGGGTAGGGAAATTGAAAACTGGAGGGCATACGTTTAAGGTGAGGGGGAAAGGTTAAAAGGGACCTGAGGGGCAACTTCTTCATGCAGAGGGTGGTGCGTACATGGAATGAGCTGCCAGAGAAAGTGGTTGAGGCAGGTTTAATAGCAACATTTAAAAAGCATTCGGATAAGTACATGGATTGGAAAAGATTAGAGGGATATGGGCCAAACGCCCATATTGGGATATTGGGACTAGCTGGGAGGGCACCATGGTTGGCATGGATCAGTTGGGCCCAAGGGCCTGTTTCCGTGCTGTATTGCTCTATGACTCTATGTGCTGGCTGCATCAGCATCTATTGCCCATAACTCATTGCCCTTGAAGTCTCATTGCTTGCATTGCTGGGGGATGTGGTAATTTCCTTCTTTAAAGGACATTATTAAATCAGATGGATTTTTACAACAATTGTCATCAATGGACTTCTCATTCTAGATTTTTACTGAATTCAAATTTCAACATCTGCCAATGTGAGATTCGAACCCAGGGTTCACAGTGCATTGCCCTGGATCCCTGTATTACTAATCCAATAACATTATCACTGCACCATTGCCTGCCCATCCATGGTAAAGGAGCCACAATAGCCCGAGATCCATGGAATCAGAGCATGCTCTAAATTTAAATTAATGCTCACTAACACTCACCCCTAAACCATTTCACTGTTTTCAACATTTTAAATCTGCTGGAGCCTACGTCTGCAAAGATCTCAGAGAGATTGGTGTCCGGGAAAAATATTGCAATCTTCAAATCTTCTCCCTGTAAATGATGAAAATTATAGGTGTAATTCAAGGTTAGAAATTCAGGACAGACAAACATTTCTTTTGGTCTGAGTTTGCTGTGTGTAAATCTTTCCCTTCTAACCCCCTGTAAAAGGAGTTTCCAAAATCCATCAGCGTCTGTACAGGGCAGAAATTCAAAACATTCTCTCCTGTTATCTGCACAGAATTACTTTAGTGGGACAAAATTGCAGAGGAGGCAGTTCAGAGAATATCCAGTTGGTTGATTCCTGAAATGAGGAGTTTTATCTTTCAGGTTGAGCAGCTGGAGCCTGTACTCTTTGGAGTTTAGAAGACTGAGAAATAATCTCATTGAAACATCTGGGAATTTAAGGGTGGCACAGGGGTTAGCACTGCTGCCTCACAGCACCAGGGTCCCAGGTTCAATTCCGGCCTTGGGTCACTGTCTTTGTGGAGTTTGCACATTTTTCCCATGTCTGTGTGAGTTTCCTCAGGGTGCTCCGGTTTCGTCCCACAGTCCAAAGATGTACAGGTTAGGTGGATTGGCTATGCTAAATTGACCCTCGTGTCAGGGGGATTAGCAGTGTAAAATCAGGGGGTTGTGGGGATGGGGCTTGGGTGGGATTGTGGTCGATACAGACTTGATGGGCCAAATGGCATCATTCTGCACTGTAGGGATTCTATGATTCATATGATATAAGGTGCTTGACAACGTAGATGCTGAGAGGATGCTCCTTTGGTGTGGGAATCAAGTAAAAATAAAGGATTTAAGGTTAAGATGAAGAGAGATCTTTTCTCTCAGCGGGTTGTTGATCTTTGGAACTCTGTCTTCACCAGTGAGGATTGGAGGCAGGATATATTCAAAGCTGAAGTTCTGAACCACAAGAAACTCATGGGTATGGACGGGGTGGGGGTAGCAAAGTCATAGAGATTTACAGCATGGAAAACGGCCCTTTGGCCCAACTTGTCCATGCCGCCTTTTTTTAAAACCCCTAATCTGGTCCCAATTGCCCGCATTTGTCCCATATCCCTCTATACCCATCGTACTCATGTAACTATCTAAATGCTTTTTAAAAGACAAATTTGTACCTGCTTCTACTACTACCTCTGGCAGCTTGTTCCAGACACTCACTACCCTATCCAATTACAACGGGATCTTGATCAATTGGGCCAGTGGGCTGACGAATGGCAGATGGAGTTTAATTTAGACAAATGCGAGGTGATGCATTTTGGTGGATTGAACCAGGGCAGGACTTACTCAGTTAATGGTAGGGAGTTGGGGAGAGTTACAGAACAAAGAGATCTAAGGGTACATGTTCATAGCTCCTTGAAAGTGGAGTCACAGGTGGACAGACTGGTGAAGGCGGCATTCAGCACGCTTGGTTTCATCGGTCAGAACATTGAATACAGGAGTTGGGACATCTTGTTGAAGTTGTACAAGACATTGGTAAGGCCACACTTGGAATACTGTGTGCAATTCTGGTCACCCTATTATAGAAAGGATATTATCAAACTAGAAAGAGTGCAGACAAGATTTACTAGGATGCTACCGGGACTTGATGGATTGAATTATAAGGAGAGGCTGGATAGACTGGGACTTTTCTCTGGAGCATAGGAAGCTGAGGGGTGATCTTTTAGAGGTCTATAAAATAATGAGGGGCATAGATCAGCTAGATAGTCAATATATTTTCCCAAAGGTAGGGGAGTCTAAAACTAGAGGGCATAGGTTTAAGTTGAGAGGGGAGAGATACAAAAGTGTCCAGAGGGACAATTTTTTCACACAGAGGGTGGTGAGTGTCTGGAACAAGCTGCCAGAGGTAGTAGTAGAGGCGGGTACAATTTTGTCTTTTAAAAAGAATTTAGATAGTTACTTGGGTACGATGGGTATAGAGGGATATGGGACAAATGCGGGCAATTGGGATTTTAAAATAAAGACGGCATGGACAAATTGGGCCGAAGGGCCTGTTTCCATGCTGTAGACTTCTCTGACTCTATGACCCTCTGTGTGAACAAATTGCTCCTCTGGACACTTTCGTATCTCTCCCCTCTCACCTTAAACCTATGCCCTCTAGTTTTAGACTGCCCTAGCTTTGACTATCTAGCTGATCTGTGCCCCTCATTATTTTATAAACCTCTCTAAGATCACCCCTCAGCCTCCTATGCTCCAGAGAAAAAAAGTCCCAGTCTATCCAGCCTCTCCAAAGTAGACATGATCTTATTGAATGATGCAGCAGGCTCGATGGGCCGAATGACTGGCTCCTGTTCCGAATTCTTATTCCGATGTACTTGGATAGCTGCGCATGCGCCCTGCTACCTATCGTCCCTCTGAAGATAGAGGTTCTGAACCAGCCCCTGAAACCACGCCCATTGTGACCCGTCACCGACAGCAGCGCATGCGCTCTCCTTCGCCGCTGAAACAAGATGGCGGCCGAAAACCGGGGCCTGTTCCTGGGAAAAAAAAACCCGGGAGCTGCAAACCCGGAACCGGCATGGTCTTATCCGGGCCTTGCAACCTGGAGCGGGCATTCGTGAAGCCTCCGCTCCCTCCCCACCCCGACTCCATTCCTCCCTCCGCCATACTGACTCTCACCCGCTGGAAAAAGCGTCCCCCGCACTCGCAGGGCTCCGAGCAAAGTGGCAGTACGCATGCTCCAGATACAGCACTGCGCCTGCGCAATAGGCTGCTGTGGAATGAAGAGGACACTTTCCCACCCGCAGGCGTACCTGGGAATTAACGGCGCCATTGTCAAAGACATAATAGAAAACTATCTTGTGCAATTAAGATTAATTAATTTTTAAAAATACATTCCTCTGAATTTGTGATTAATTGGCCTGTGTACTAAGCAGATATTAATGTTCCACTTAAAATTAAAAGAGAAGGTGCTGGAAAAACGCAGCAGGATTGAGAGAGAACCCACAGAGGCAAGTTATGAATAGACTTCAGACTGAAGCAACAATAAAAGAAACCCACACGGGGGGGCCAGGAACTGAGTTCTGCATCCAACAGACAGCCTGAATCATGCCAGCTCCTAACTGTGTTTTTAAACTCGAACTTATAAAACAGAAACAAAACTCTGTAGAGTCTGTTTCTGGGACAAAGAAAATAAATACTGGAGATATTCATCAGGCCAGGCAGCCTGTGAGAGTCACAAACAGAATTGAGGGCTCAGGTTGCTGACCTACCCTCAGTCGGCAATTAAACATTTAGAGTCAGTCACTGACTAATGGCGGTCATAATTCCCACAATGCTCGGCGCCTCAGAAACCCCTCCATTCAAAAGTTGTTCGCTGGAATTCACTCATCATAGAATCCTTACAGTGCAGAAAGAGGCCATTCGATCCGTCGAGTCTGTACTGCAACTGCGACAATATATTCTGCACCCGACTCTTTTCCTTTCCCCCTATGTACTCCATCAATTTACGTTTTTTTCTGTATAGCACGCAAGAAATAATACTTTTCACTGTATCCCAGAACATGCGACAATAATAAATCAAATTAGACACTACATATCTCGGACACCAAGGGACAAATTTACCTAACCTGCACATCTTTGGGCTATGAGAAAAAACCGGAGCACCCAGAGGAAGATTGTGCAAACTCCACACATGAGGTGGAGATGCCAGCGCTGAATTGGGGTGAGCACAGTAAGTAGTCTCAAAATACAAGATTAAAGACCAACAGGTTTATTTGGAACCACAAGCTTTCAGAGCGCTGATGAAGGAGCAGTGCTCTGCAAGCTCGTGATTCCAAATAACCAAGAGAAAATGCTGGAAAATCTCAGCAGGTTTGGCAACATCTGTAAGGAGAGAAAAGAACTGACATTTCGAGTCCAGATGACTCTTTGTCAAAGCTTTGATAAAGGGTGATGTGGACTCGAAGCATCAGTTCTTTTCTCTCCTTACAGAGCCTGCCATATCTGCTGAGATTTTCCAGCAATTTCTCTTTTGGTTTCAAATTCCAGCATCCACAATAATTTACTTTGATTCCAAATAAACTTATTGGACTTTAACTTGGTGTTATGAGACTTCTTCCTGAGCAAACTCCACACAGTCACCCACCGCTGGAATCGAACTCAGTGAGGCAGCAGTGCTAACCGCTGTGCCACAGTGATGGTAGTTTGCTGCAAATTTCGGGTGATAACAATGGGCTGGATGTTGCTCAGAATGTGGAGCACTGCAGCAAAGTACAGAGAGACAGAGACAGAGCAGCAGACTGGACTGAGAAATGGAGTATGCAGACTGGAACTGGCAGCATGAGGAGAGGTTATTTAGTCTAACACTCACAGCAATCTACAACCCACCCCCATTACCGAGACAGTGAGACAGAGATTACAAACACTCACCAACACAGCTCCAGTGAAACGTCCCAGGAAAAAGGGGGAATCTGTGGCAGTTCCTGTCCTGATATAGCCCCGGGACTGTCACTCAAACCCCCAACCCGGCCCAGTTCACAGCTCAGCCTCTCAGCTTGCAGCTTCCTGCACCTTGAGCCAACCCTGTCCAGGTGTGGGAGGTCTGTGGAACTACAGAGTGGGGGGAGGGGTGACCTCCTGCTGTGCCCCAAATAGTTTCTCCTTCCCCTCCCCCTTGGCGCTCTCAGCTCTCAATGTGGATGCGTTGATGGACATTGCAGAGCCTCACTGAGCTGCGCCTGTCCCTTATCCTGGGTCACCCCCTTCCCCTGGGTTCAGTGTGTTCAGTTCGCTGCTTCTTTCCCTGCTGAACCTTCAGTTAATCAAAAGCAGAAAGTGCTGGAAAACCTCAGCAGGTCTGACAGCATCTGTGATCATCCAGACTGGAAGCATTGACTCTATTCTCTCTCCACAGATGCTGAGATTTCCAGCATTTTCTGTTTCTGTTTCAGATTCCAGCACCCGCAGTATTTTGCTTTTATCTTAAACAAGCATTCTTTGATGGCCTTTACCCTGATTGCTCCTTTCCAGAGCTTCCCACCTTCTGCTATTGTCCCTGACTCCCACATTAACTCTGTCATTCCTCCCCTTTACCCCGCTCACCCTGTCTAAAGTCAGGCTCAGAGTTTTACCGCCATCTCCCCCTCCCTCAGCCTCCACATCCCAACACCCGGAATCTCTAACCCAGCGGTTCCAGTTTATCTGGTTTGAGTTCAGATTTGCCGCAGCACCGACAGGATTTCACTTCAAACCAGCCGGAACTGATTGCTCACAAATCCCAAAATGTTTCTCCAGCAGCCCTGACTTGTTAATGTTGTTTAAAGTCAGCGCCCAAATGCAGCTACTCTCCTCAGTTTAAAAAACTTCTCCGTTTAATCTAAGGGATTATTCACACCAGACACAAATATAAAATTGTGAACGTTACCCACCCACCCCGCCCCCCCCCCTCCCCCCACCCCCCACCCTCCCCCCCTCCCCGGCCACCCAGACCCGAGCTGGGGTGTCCTGAGTAAGAGACATCTGTTCCAGGTGTGACAATTCTTACACATTGTCTGGTTGACATCAAACGGAAAACGCTGGAAATATTCATGAATGAAAGCAAATTGCTGCTTTTCTCAAAAGGGTCGCCTGGACTCGAAACCTCAGCTCTTTTTGTCTCCTTACAGATGCTGCCAGACCTGCTGAGATTTTCCAGCGTTTTCTCTTTTGGCTGGAAATACTCAACAAGTCAGGCAGCCTCTGTGGAGAGAGAAACAGACTCAGTGTGACCTGTCATCGGAACTGGGAAATATAATATTATTTCTCGCAACTAAAAGAGACACTTTACAGCCTTCAGAACAAAACTGAGTCCAACAATTTTACACCACAATCTCTGCCCCCATTGTGTTCTGTGTTTCGTTGCTGCTTTTTTCACCTCATTTCCCTCTTGTTTACTTTACTTTACATTCAGACTATCGCTAACCGGCTATTCACACCTCATCCAGAACATCTTTTGTGTCTTTACTTGTCCCATTACCACTCGCTTTGGTCTTGGGCCGTGAAACATTTTGTCAGTTTACAGATCTTTCATTTTGCCTCCTCCACCTCCCTCTCTCAATTCTTCAGAGGTCAGTCTTTGACAAAGGGTCAACTGGACTCGAAACGTCAGCATTTCTCTCTCCTGACAGATGCTGCCAGACCTGCTGAGATTTTCCAGCATTTTCTCTTTTGGTTTCAGATTCCACCATTCACTGTAATTTGTTTTTATCCTGATTTTCCCTGTGTGGCTCTGGAGAGCGCTTGAGACGTTAGGGACAGAGAAAACGAGATTTTTCACTCTCTCTCAGAGGGTCTTTGGTCTGTGGAATTCTCTTCCCCAGAGAGCAGTGGAGACAGAGTCATTGAATATTTTTCAGGCTGAATAAATGGATTCCTGATTGACAAGAGAGTCAGATGGTTGGGGGGGGGGGGGGGGGGGGGGCGGGGGGGGGCATTCGGGGGGTGAGGGGGGAGACAGAAAAATGGAGCTCTGGCCACAATCAGATCAGTCGGGATCTTGTCAAATGCTGGAGCAGAGGGGCCCAATGGTCCACTGCTGCTCCTCATTCATATGGATGTTTGGCTGCATGTTTCACTCTGTTTCTGCCTCCATAGAAGCTGCTGGGCCTGTTGACTATTTGTGGCATTGACTGTTTTATTTCAGAATTTAAGACTCTGTAACATATCACTGTGTAATCCAACAATTAATCCAGTTCCCCTGGATTACTGCACTGTGGCATAGTGGTTAGCACCGCTGCCTCACAGCACCAGGGACCTGGGTTCGATTCAAGTTTCGGGTCACTGTCTGTGTGGAGTTTGCACATTCTCCCCGTGTCTGCGTGGGTTCCCTCTGGATGCTCCAGTTTCCTCCCACAGATCAAAGATGGGCGGGTTAGGTGGATTGGCCGTACTAAATTGCCCCTTAGTGTCAGGGGGACTAGCTAGGGTAAATGCATGGCGTTAAGGGGATAGGGCCTGGATAGGATTGTGGTCATGCAGACTCGATGGGCCGAATGGCCTCCTTCTGCACTGTTGGATTCTGTGATTCTAGTTAGAAGTCTCACATCACCAGGTTAAAATCCAACAGGTTCATTTGTTATCACGAGCTTTCGGAGCACTGCTCCTTCATCAGGTGAGCCAATCGTCTATGATTCTACATGCAGACATACTCACAGATGCACAAATACATTCACAGACATGAATATATGATTTCAAGAAGTAATTAGATATCGCTCATGGGGCAAAAGGGATCAAGGGATATGGGAGGAAGGGGGGAATCAGGACATTGAATTTGATGGTCAGCCATGAACAAAATGAATGGTGGAGCAGGCTCGAAGAGTCGAATGGCCTACACCTGCTTCTAGTTTCTATCGTTCTGCACACGCGTACGCACACACTCCGAGACCACCTGCTGGGCACCAAAATAATAACAGAAGCAAATCTGAAAGTCAGTGTGTGTGTTTTATTGTGAAATGAGATAATGTATAAATATATCCCCATAGCTCCGGGTGGGAGTGGAATTGATGATTTCTTGACTGTCTGTCTGCACTGCTGCCTCACAGCGCCAGGGACTTGGGTTCAATTCCCGGCTTGGGTCACTGTCTGTGCGGAGTCTGCACATTCTCCCTGTGTCTGCGTGGGTTTCCTCCGGGTGCTCCGGTTTCCTCCCACAGTCTGAAAGATGCGCTGTTTAGGTGCATTGACCCAAACAGGTGCCGGACTGTGGCAACTAGGGGAATTTCACAGTAACTTCTTTGCAGTGTTAATGTAAGCCTTACTTGTGACTAATAAATAATTTTAACTTTTAGTTTGAGATCTCATAGAATTGTAGAATCCTACAGTGCAGAAGGCAGCCATTCAGCCTATCGAGTCTGCACCAACCACAATCCCACCCAGGCCCTATCTCCATAACTCCACATATTTAACCTGCTAATCCTCCTGACACCAGGGTCAATTTTACATGGCCAGTCAACATAAGCAGCACATCTTTGGACTGTGGGAGGAAACCGGAGCACCCACAGGAAATCTACATAGACACGAGGAAAATGTACGAACTCCACACAGACAGTGACCCAAGCTGGGAATCGAATCCAAATCCCTGGCGCTGTGAGGCAGCAGTGCTAACCACTGTGCCACTGTACCACCCAGTGCTCTAAGGTTAAGTTTCTTCTTCAAACCTAAGAAGATTCAGTGTCACATTAGGGCGGGGAAATGGGAGTCCATTCACTTCAGATGGATAATGGTAAAAGTTAATTCACTTTGGGATTCACTTCGGGATTCACTTTGTCCTCTGAGCTGCTGGGACACCAGAGCGATCACACTGATTGGAGCCTTTCTTGATGTTCTGACTCTATTGTATTGATTAATGTGAACTACACACATGTGGAGGTCATTGATTGGATGCTTACTTGAAGATATTTAAAGGGACAGTTAGAGACGGTGCCTGGAATTAGGAGATATATCTGTCATGTTTCACTCTATGAATAAATCAACACCAAATAAAGATTGACTCCACCCTAAGGCAGTCAGGATTATTACATTCATTGCAGCGCAGGTCTCTTTCCTCAACTCCAGTTGATGTTCCGACAGCTTCAGGATGCACTTCCTGTCAGGAAGCAGGGATCTCAGTAAGTTCCCCTTTGGATCATCGGTTATGGTCACTCGCTCCCTGTGAGGAGGCCGGATGTGGGATATTGCCGAAAGTCTGCGTGTCATTGGGGTGACTGGGGGGTGGAAGCAGAAACTGGAGTTGGTCACTGGGCAGTGGGCGTTACTGGTATTGAGGCTCCTGGGTGGTCACATGGGATGCCAGCTGCGTGGGTTCATGGTGGGCACTGGAAATTTCCAGAGTATAATTTAGTGTGGTGTTACATCCCCAGCCTACAGGGTGTGGGCGGACAACATTCCTCCCTTTCTCCCGACACCCCACAAACAAGATTCCCAGAGAGAGGGATCCACTCTGAGTTATAGTCAGTACATTTAATCAATGCAGTAGATTGTGTGGACATAAAAGATTCTCCAGCTCTCCATTCACCTGGGTCCACCTTGTGGATAAATGTTATGAAGTATTATTTCTCCCGAGCCTTCAATTGTCCCAATCCAAAATTCCTTTAGCTTTTTTTTTCATTGTCTCAACGTCCATTTGTCTATGGAGGTCTGTGTCAGTGCCTTGATCATTTCAAAATGTTTTCTTATTCTTCAGGCCATGTTAACCATTGCACGTCGTGTATTCTTAGGGAGTCTGTATCAGTGTCCTGTACACCCTGTCCTACTGGGTAACTACTGTTAGGAGGCTGAGGGACCACTCCCACCCTCTTTCCTGTGCTATTTCTCATCTCTTCCCAGTCTGATTATTTGTGTTGCTCTTTCGAGCTAAGGACATCTCTCACTACTGTACTAATGTCATCCTTCATTAACAGAGCTACCCCACCTCCTTTTCCAAGCTTCCTAGCTTTTCAAAGTGTCAAATACTCTGCAATATTTAGTTCCCAGCCTTGGTCACTCTGTAACCATTGTTAGGATACCAGACTGGAACTCCAAGTTTTATTAGGAAGCCAGACTAGACACCAACATTTTTTCTTTCTGGCAAAAATGTGAGGAGAGGAGACTTTGCTCCAGGAGTGATGAGAAAATAGGGATTTTTTAATAAAATAAATTTTATTCACAACAGTTTAAATACAACACTAACAATGCAAACAATTAACAGCTGAACAATACTTACAATGAAAGGAAACAATTTAATTTCTAACTTAACAACATCCATTCAGAGGTTTAAATACAGTTAACAAACACAGATCAGAGAGTCTTTGAGGTTTACAGCATGGAAACAGGCCCTTCGGCCCAACTTGTCCAAGCCACCCTTTTATTTAACCACTAAGCCAGTCCCAATTGCCCGCATTTGGCCCCTGTCCCTCTATACCCATCTTACCCATGTAACTGTCTAAATGCATTTAAAAGTCAAATTTTACCCACCTTTACGACTACGTCTGGCAGCTTGTATCAGACACCACCCTCTGTGTGAAACAATTGCCCCTCTGGACCCTTTTGTATCTCTCCCCTCTCATTTTAAACCTTTGCCCTCTAGTTTTAGAATCCTCTATCTTTGGGAAAATATGTTGACTATCTAGCTGATCTATGCCCCTCATTATTTTATAGATCTATACAAGATCACCCTTAAGCCTCCTACGCTTCAGGGAAAAAAGTCCTCATCTATCTCGTCTATCCTTATAACTCAAACCAAGTCCCGGTAGCATCCTCGTAAATCTTTTCTGCACTCTTTCTCGTTTAATAATATCCTTTCAATAATAGGGTGACCAGAACTGTACACAGTATTCCAAGTGTGGCCTTGTGTCTTGTACAACTTCAACAAGACGTCCCAACTCCTGTATTCAATGTTCTGACCAATGAAACCAAGCATGTCAAATGCCTTCTTCACCACTCTGTCCACCTGTGACTCCACTTTCAAGGAGCTATGAACCTGTATCCCGAGATCTCTTTGCTCTATAACTCTCCCCAAAGCCCTACCATTAACTGAGCAAATCCTGCTCCAGTTCGATCTACCAAAATGTATCACCTTGCATTTATTTAAATTAAACTCCATCTGCCATTCATCAGCCCACTGGCCCATTTGATCAAGATCCCGTTGCAATCCTAGAAACCTTATCCACTGCCCACTATGCTACCAATATACTGGCTGTAATACGTGTAGACAATCTTGGAGCTTTAAGAGAGAAAGGGAGTTTCAGATCAGCTTCCAGAAGCTCGCGCCTTCAAACAGAACTGCAGCTAACTTCCAAACTTCGCCTCACTCCTCCCATTAACCCCATCATCACAACACCCCACATTCCTCAACCCACACTCCAATCCTTTTAGCAAAGCCCCAGGGCATCTCCTTTCGACAGACAAAAGTCCATTAAAGTCACTCAGATAAACAACTGCATTGCTGAAATGGGAAATTATCCTGCTCGTAGTCCCCTGAGCTGCATTCTTCCTGGACATAGCACTGCTTGTCGAATAGACCAGAAGCTTTAAACATTCTCCTGAAACAAATGAAAAACAAATTTTATGAATAAATATTGCACACTTTCATTTCACCATCACTGAAACAAAAATGAACCAACAATATGAATCCTTACAGAATACTGTAAGGCCTGGATAGAGCAGACGTGGGGAAGATGTTTCCATTAGTAGAAGAGATTAGAATCCGAGGGCACAACCTCAGAGTAAAGGGATGACTCTTTAGAACCAAGGTGAGGAGGAATTTCTTCAGCCACAGGGTGGTGAATCTATGGAATTCATCACCACAGAAGGCAGTGGAGGCCATCATTGAGTGGATTTAAGGCAGAGATAGATAGGTTCTTGATTAATGAGGGGATCAGGGGTTATGGGGAAAAGGCAGGAGAATGGGGATGAAAAAAGTATCAGCCATAATTGAATGGCGGAGCAGACTCGATGGGCCGAATGGCCTAATTCTGCTCATATATCTTATGGTCTAAAACTTGGCCGGTTCACTGAGTGAAGAATGATTGAAGACTAAGTGCTTCACACCCAGGTCTGTTCCAATCATCAAATGGTCTATTTTACAGCGGCGGGGATCAAGTCGCTGGTCTCACCATGCAACCTCCACCCTGAACATAGAAGATCACACCTTCCTATCCATTTACCGATGCCCATCCTGGCTGGTTCCAAACTAATCACAATATGAATCGATTCCAGACATATCCAATCAAGCTAACAATTAGGCATCATGTGGCTGTGTGATCAGCTCATGGACAGCTCTGGACCATCTCATCATGTGGACCAGACACCTTATAACAACTGACCTTGTGACATCACAATGACTCACTATACTCAGGACTTTCTGATCTCCACCACATCCCAGCCTATTCCGTTAGCAGTCGGTTACTCAGTGCAGCTGCCTGTGTGCTGATAAGAGGGGCCCTGCTGAGCAGCTTTAATGGTCCGTGATTGCAGAAACTGAGCAGTCACAGGAATATGGTCAAGATAGTCCAGTCCCACAATGCCTCACATTCAATCTGCAGTCCTTCAATTATAACAGAATATGTGGCTGTATGTAGCTGCCTTGGCCATGGTCGACCCCAACACTGCCTTCCTGAACTGCTACAATGCCTGAGGTGTAAGTACATCCACAGTGCTGTTAGGGAGCGATTTCCAGCTGCAATTCCAGACTTTCACGAGACTGTAGGTGGCTATCAGATTGATATATTCCATTCAACCACACCCAAGGTGAGTTATTCCAATTCCTTTATTGTCCAGGACAATATATTTACAATATCTTTAAAACAGAAATTAAACATTCCCATTTGATTTCAGGTATTAACATATTCTGTTAGTTTGTTCTTTATTGTCAATGTCAGGCTGGGGTTGTTCCCCTTGGAGCAAAGGAGGTTGAGGGGAGATTTGATAGAGGTGGACAAGATTCTGACAGGTTTAGATAAGGTGGACAAAGAAAAGCTGTTCCCATTAGCTGATGGGACAAGAATGAGGGGGACACAGATTTAAGGTTTTGGGCCAGAGATGCAGGGGGGTGATGTGAGGAAGAATATTTTGATGCAGCGAATGGTAATGACCTGGAACTCGCTGCCTACGAGGGTGGAGGAAGTGGAGACAATAAACAATTACAAAGGAAATTGGATGGGCATTTGGGGTCTTTCAAACAGAAATAGTGACTAAATATTTCTGAACTTCCTAACACCCTGTCACTCTGTGATCCGTGTGAAATTTGAAACCAGGTATTTGCAACAAGACTCAAAGAGCATCAGCCTACTGGAGGCAAAGTTGTGAGACCGGCCAGTCCAGCAGAAAGAAACCCTCCGACCCTCCCCATTGACCAACTGTGAGAATGAACAAAATCCAGTCCTGGATGGAATTGAGAGCAGAAACAATAAGAGGAGAATCCAAACCCTCATGTAATCATTCATGAACTTGTTGGTGTCTCAGCAGCAAGAATAAAACTCTGAATCCCTTCCCACACTGAGGGCAGGTAAACGGCCTCTCCCCAGTGTGAATTCGCTGGTGTCTCCACCAGCTGGAGGACCGAGCAAATCTCTCCCCAGTGTCAATTTGCTGGTGTGTCTGCAGAGTAGATAACCGAGTGAATCCCTCCCCACACTGAGGGCAGGTGAACGGCCTCTCCCCAGTGTGAACTCGCTGGTGTCTTTGCAGGCTGGATGACAGAGTGAATCCCTTCCCACACTGAGAGCAGATGAATGGCCTCTCCCCAGTGTGGCTGCGCCGATGAGCATCCAGCAGAGATGGAGATCTGTATCTCTTCCCACAGTCCGCACATTTCCATGGTTTCTCCATGATGGAGGTGTCCTTGCCTCTGTCTTATTTGGACAATCAGTTAAAGCCTCGTCCACACACTGAACATGAGTACAGTCTCTCCCCACTGTGAATGGTGTGATATTTATTCAGGCTGTGTAACTGGTTAAAGCCCTTTAACCACTGGTTAAAACCAGTGTAACTGGTTAAACCGCACCGACCTCCTCAGACGACAATCACGGGACACGGTGGACAGAGTACCCTTCGTCGTCCAGTACTTCCCCGGAGCGGAGAAGCTACGGCATCTCCTCCGGAGCCTTCAACATGTCATTGATGAAGACGAACATCTCGCCAAGGCCATCCCCACACCCCCACTTCTTGCCTTCAAACAACCGCACAACCTCAAACAGACCATTGTCCGCAGCAAACTACCCAGCCTTAGGAGAACAGTGACCATGACACCACACAACCCTGCCACAGCAACCTCTGCAAGACGTGCCGGATCATCGACACGGATGCCATCATCTCACGTGAGAACACCATCTACCAGGTACACGGTACATACTCTTGCAACTCGGCCAACGTTGTCTACCTGATACGCTGCAGGAAAGGATGTCCCGAGGCATGGTACATTGGGGAAACCATGCAGACGCTACGACAACGGATGAATGAACACCGCTCAACAATCACCAGGCAAGACTGTTCTCTTCCTGTGGGGGAGCACTTCAGCAGTCACGGGCATTCAGCCTTGGATCTTCAGGTAAGCGTTGTCCAGGGCGGCCTTCACGACACACGACAGCGCAGAGTCGCTGAGCAGAAACTGATAGCCAAGTTCCGCACACATGAGGACGGCATAAATCGGGATGTTGGATTTATGTCACATTATCAGTAACCCCCACAGCTTGCCCCTGGTCTTGCATAATCTCACCAGCTGTTCTGTCTGGAGACAATACACATCTCTTTAACCTGTGTTTAATGTTACCTCCAACCACATTATCTGTACCTTTTAAGACCTGGCTGGCTGTAGAGATTTTCATTCTAATTAGTATTCTGTAACTTGATTGCTGTGTCTGTGCACTGTTGGAGAACAGAGACCACTCCATCTGATGAAGGAACAGCAAGCTCCGAAAGCTTATGGTATTTGCTACCAAATAAACCTGTTGGACTTTAACCTGGTGTTGTGAGACTTCTTACTGTGCTTACCCCAGTCCAACGCCGGCATCTCCACATCCTGTCCTGGACACAGAGAGCTGGAAATCTCCATGCAGGCTGCCAGACAGATATATGTCTATATGACTGGACCAAAAATGTCTGAAATATACAGACTGGGCTCACTTCCTTTCCCTTCAGTGGCTAAGGGCAGACAAGTCACCAGGACCCAATGAACTGCACGCTAGGCTTTTAATGGAGGTTGCTGAAGAGATTGTGGAGAATTTTGTTGAAATTTTTCGTAACTCGCTAGATTCTGGGAGAGTATCGGAAGATTGTAGCACAGTAGCACAGTGGTTAGCACTGCTGCTTCATAGCTCCGGGGTCCCGAGTTCGATTCCCGGCTTGGGTCACTGTCTGTGTGGAGTTTGCACATTCTCCTCGTGTTTGCGTGGGTTTCCTCCGGGTGCTCCGGTTTCCTCCCACAGTCCAAAGATGTGCGGGTTAGGTTGATTGGCCAGGTTAAAATTGCCCCTGAGATGCGTAGGTTGGAGGGATTAGCGGGTAAATATGTGGGGGTGGGGCCTGGGTGGGATTGTGGTCGGTGCAGACTCGATGGGCCGAATGGCCTCCTTCTGCACTGTAGGGTTTCTATGATTCTATGATTGGCAATCAGCCAATGTGACTACCTTGGTCAAAAAGGGAGAAGGCAGAAGGCAGGGAACTATAGGCCAGTTAATTTAATATCTATTATTGGCAAGACGCTGGAGTCAATAATCAAAGAGCAAATAGAAAATCATTTAGGAAAGCTGAATATAATCAAACCTCGTCAACATGGTTCTATGAAAGATAAATTATGTTTGACAAATTTGCTTGAATTGTTTGAGGATGTAAGGAGGAGGGTAAATCGAGAGAAATCTGTACTTGTAGTTTATTTTAAAAGGGCGCCTTGGCAGCACAGTGGTTAGCACTGCTGCTTCACAGTGCCAGGGACCCAGGTTCAATCCCGGCCTTGGGTGACAGTCTGTGTGGATTATGCACATTCTCTCCATGTCTGTGTGGATTTCTGAGTACTCCAGGTTTTTCCCACAGTCCCACAGGTTAGATTGATTGGCCGTGCTAAATTGCCCCTTTGTGTCCCAATAGATGTAGATTAGGTGGATTAGTGGGGTGAAAATGTGGGGCTACAGGGATAGGGCCTGGGAAAGATGAGTCAAGAGTTGGGGAAGATGCAATAAAGTCACCCCTCTGTCTCCAAAACCTGGCAAATGGAGTTTAAAGTGTGAGGTCATGTATTTCAGTCGGAGGAATCAACAGGATGATGATCTAAAGGGAAAGGGGCTGCCGGTGAGTGAAGTACAGCGGGATCTTGGTGTTCTTGTGCATGAATCACAAAAAGCTAGCAGGCAGGTCCCACATGAGGTAAGAAGGAAAATGGCATTTTGGCTTTTATTGCAAAGGGGTTGGAGTTTAAAAACAGGGAGGTTTTGTTGCAACTGTACAGTGTGTTGGTGATGCCTCACCTGGAATAGTGCATACAGTTTTCATCCCCTTCCCTAAACAAGGATACAGTAATATTGGACATAGTCCAAAAGGAAATTCACCAGGCTAATTCCTGGATGGGAGGGTTGTCCGATCAAGAGGGAGTAAATTGTCAAGGTCTGTGTTCCTTGAAGTTTTGAAGACAAAGGGGTGATTGAAACATATAAGATCCTGAGGGGGCTTGACAAGGTAGATGGTGAGATATTTTCACGAGTGGGAGAGTCTCAAACAAAATAAATACCTCATTGAATGTTTTTAAGGCAAGGAAAGATAAATTTTTGAACAGTAAAGGATTTAAGGGTTATGGTGAGTGGGCAGGTAAGTAGAGCTGAGTCCACGAAAAGATCAGCTGTGATCTTATTGAATGGCAGAGCAGGCTCGAGGGGCCAGATGGCCTACTCCTGCTCCTAGTTCGTATGTTCTTATAAGCACTGATTCCAGATTGTTCAATACTTCTACATTGAATCCCTCTCCTTTCCTTCTCCCATATGTACTGTATGATGTACCGATCATGATGCCCTAACTAAACTAAAACAAAAACCTTCTGACTCATAGAAACATAGAAACCCTACAGCACAGAAAGAGGCCATTTGGCCCATCGAGTCTACACTGACCACAATCCCACCCAGGCCCTACCCCCGTACCTCTGCATATTTTTCCCACTAATCCCTCTAACCTACGCATCTCAGGACACTAAGGGCAATTTTAGCATGGCCAATCAACCTAACCCGCACATCTTTGGACTGTGGGAGGAAACCGGAGCACCCGGAGGAAACCCACGCAGACACGAGGAGAATGTGCAAACTCCACCCAGACGGTGACCCAAGCCGGGAATCGAACCCAGGTCCCTGGAGCAGTGCTAACCACTGTGCCGCAACTAGGGATGGGTAATAAATGCTGGCCAGCCAGCGACGCCCATGTCCCACGAATGAGTAAAAGAAATCACAGAATTATTTTGATTCAAAGTTGAGACCTTATCCACACACAGAACACGAGTAGAGTCTCTCCCGCTGTGAATGCTGTAATATTTTTTCAGGCTGTGGAACTAGTTAAAGCTCTTTCCACACTCAGTGCACTGGAACACTCTCATTCGAGTATGTGTGTGTCTCGGTGATTTGCCACTCCCATTGATGTTTAAAACTTTCTGAAGCAGACGGTACAGAGAAACATTTCTTCTGGATTCAAAGGCCAATGATAATCAGATCCTGATGAATTGAGTGAGGACGGACGTTTGCTTTGAGATTTCTGTCTGTAAATCCTCATCACCTGATATCCTGTAAAAGGAGTTTACAAAAGTCATCACTCGGTACAAGATAGAAATTCAGAACAGATAATTCTAGTTTCTACGGAACAGTCTTTCCTCTCTCATTCCACAAAGGCTGTAAATCTCCATCCCACACACTCTCCCTCCATTCTCACTCTGCTGTATCTAATATTTATCCTTCCAATTTTCCTGAAGGTGCTGATTCAGGCTGATTGACATATCCATGCTCACTGCTTCCTGTCAATCTTTTCAGTAAAACAATTAAACTAAATCAAATGAACTGAGGGACAAATAAACATTCTGCTCATCTTTTTGGCAAAACAATTAAACATGAAATAAATCACTAACTATTCTGTTAATCTTTTTGGCAAAACAAGTAAACCAAATGAAATTAAATGAGGGATAGAGCAAAAGGGCAGACGTCAAAAAGGGAATCTCCTGTCCTGGACAGAGAACTGAAAATCTCCATGCAGGCTGCCAGACAGATATATGTCTATCTGACTGGACTAAAAATGTGTGGAACATACCGACTGAATTCACTTCCTTTCCCTTCAGTTTCTGCAAGTCCCCAATTTCCCCCAGAATGAGAAAAGAAATGGAAAGGGGGAAACATTGATTTCCTCCAAGATGTTGCAGAGGAGGGAGTTTCACTCTGAAGCTCATTGGACAACTTCCGCACGGTGACGTCACAGCGGAGCCCTGCCTGAATCAGCCAATAGACATCCGCCTGCTCCGCGATGACGTCCTGGGGTTACAGTGCGCAGGCTCGGCGAGCGGACACGGGAGCCCCGCACCCACCCATGGTTCCCTCCCCTTGCACCTCCTCGAGCCAAGGGTTCCAGGCAATCGGCTGGCGGCTCCGGCCAGAGCGAGAACCCGCTCGGTGATCTCCCCCTCCCCCCAGCGCAGGACTGCGCATGTCCAAGGGAGAGGGGCAGCTGCGCATGTGCGGAGGGTTGCCCGCCCCTTCCCAACAGCACGCTGAGGTGTTGACCAATGGGAAGATTTGGAGGACCGGAAGTACCTTTCTCCTCCAGCCATCCAGAGCCCCCCCCCCCCCCCCAATGTCTGAGTGCGGAAACTGGACAGTGAGTTTGTTCACCCGGAAAGCTGCTGCTGTTCTGTCTCTGAAAGAATATTGAGTACAGACAGACTCAAACTTCCTTCTGTCTCCCACATCTGTGAGTAAAACACTTTCTTCTCTCCCCCTTTCCATTTCTTTTCTCATTCTGGGGGAAATTGGGGACTTGCAGCAACTGAAGGGAAAGGAAGTGAATCCAGGGAGGCTGCAGACTCTGGAAAGGTTGGCCCAGGTCTCTCTCTTTCTGACTTAAAGACATTGACATCCTTTGCTCCCTCAGCTTGACACATTTATTTGTTTGGCTAAAAGGATGGTCCCTTTCCGAATGTTCACAATTAAAGGGCTGGTTTCCCCAGGAGATGGCTGACATTTAAGAGAACAATAAATTAATACAGGACAGAGATATGCCTCGTGTTGTTATATTGTAGATTTGATATATTATTTTATGGTTCTGTAACAAAGTACATTTATTATTATTTTTCATCTTGTAATGTAACACTGAAGCAATGTTATATATTTTCACTCATTGAGTCATTACAGCGCAGAAGGAGTCCATTCAGTAACTCAAATCCATGCCGACTCTCTGTCGAACAATCCAGTCAGTCCCATTCCCTTTCTATATTTCCCTTTCCCCTGCAAGTTTATTTCCTTCATGTGCCCATCTAATTTCTGAAATATATTAAAGGGGACAGTAAACTAATATCGGACAGAGACGTGTCTGATGTTGATTTTTTAAAAATTCATCCTTGGGACATGGGCATTGCCGGCTGGGCCAGCATTTATTGCCCATCCCTAATTGCCCTTGAACTGAGTGGCTCGCTGGGCCATTTCAGAAGCTGGGTGAGAGTCAACCACATTGCTGTGGCTCTGGAGTCACATGTAGGCCAGACTGGGTAAGGACGGCAGATTTCCTTCCCTGAAGCACATTAATGAACCAGATGGGTTTTTTTGGTCAATCGACAATGGTTTCATGGTCATCAGTAGATTCTTAATTCCAGATTTTGTTTTTAAATTCAAATTCCACCATCTGCCGTGGCAGGATTTGAACCCGGGTTCCCAGAACATTAGCTAAGTTTCTGGATTCATAGTCTAGCGATAATACCGCAAGGCTATCCACTCCCCTGTTGTTATATGGTACATATTCGATATATTATTTATAGCCCTGTAATAAAATACACTTGTTATATCTGGCTGTGTAATTTTGGACTGCAGCTATATTATATATTTCCAACAATCTCTTCCCTCAGAGAATTGTTAGTATCTAGATTTCTCTTCCATAGGGACCAATGGAGGGATTGAATATATTCAAGGATGAGTTAGACAGTTTTTGAATGACAAGGGAGTCAATAATTATTGGGAACAGGCTGGAAAATGGAGAGAAAGCTCAGATGAGGATTTCTTCACTCAAGGATGTGGTGATGTTTTGGATTCTCTACCCCAGAGGACGATAGAGCCTCAGTCATCAAGAATTTTCAAGAGAGGGATTGATAGGTTTCTAGATATTGAAGATATCGATGGATATGGGGGACAGTGTGTGGAAAATAATGCAGAGGTAGATCAACCAATAATCTCAATGAATGGTTGAGCAGACTCGATGGGCCGAATGCTGACTGCAGCTCCTATTTGTTCTGATTTCTGTGCTGGACAGGAAGCAGTGAGCATGGATCTGTCAATCAGCACCTTCAGGAGAATTGGGAGGGTGAATATTAGATACAGCAGAGTGAGAATGGAGGGAGAGTGTGTGGGATGGAGATTCACAGCTTTTGGGGAATGGGAGAGGAAAGAATGTTCATTAGAATCATAGAATTGCTGCATCTTATCAACCGTCCCTGAGCTTTCACAATGAATCCCACTTCTGAGGACACCTTTATCTCTGACTTGTCTGTACTGCTGGCAGTCTCACAAAGCAGCTGCCTGTGTGCTGATACGGGAGGCCCTGCTCGGCAAGTTTAATGCTCCATGACTGTGTCTTTAATGAATGCTCCATAAACTAGAAATGTAGATTTGAATTTTGATCGTATTCTGAATTACGATGTTTTTTCTAAATTGACTTACAGGATATTAGACAAGGAGAAATCAGACAGAAATCTCCAACATCACACCTAGATCTGACAGAGTGACTCGACTTCTTGGGACCTGAATATTTGAATCTAGCAGGAGAAATGTTTGTTTGGCCTCTTGGCTTCAAAAGATTGTAAACATCGCTGTGACTAGAAATGCACTGAGATACACACACCCGAGTGAGAGTGTTCCAGTGCAGTGAGTGTGGAAAGAGCTTTAACCAGTTACACAGCCTGAAAATACATCGCAGCAT
This sequence comes from Mustelus asterias, assembly GCF_964213995.1. Taxonomy (NCBI): domain Eukaryota; kingdom Metazoa; phylum Chordata; class Chondrichthyes; order Carcharhiniformes; family Triakidae; genus Mustelus; species Mustelus asterias. The sequence goes on from NW_027590147.1 coordinate 454,567, forward strand.
TCACAGCGGGAGAGACTGTACCCGTGTTCTGTGTGAGATTTAACTGATTGTTCAACCTGGAGAGTCACAAGGACACCCGCACCATGGAGAAACCGTGCAAATGTGGGGACTGTGGGAAGGGATTCAGATACCCATCTGCACTGGAAACTCATCAACGCAGTCACACTGGGGAGAGACCATTCACCTGCTCTGTGTGTGGGAAGGGATTCACTGATTCATCGAACCTGCGCACACACAATCTCACTCACACCAATGAGAGACCGTTTAAATGCTCTGACTGTGGGAGCAGATTTAAAAGCTCTGGAGAACTGATGTCCCACCAGCGCATTCACACTGAGGAGAGACCGTTCAGCTGCTCTCACTGCTCAACGAGGTTTAAAACGTCATCCAGTCTGTGGGAACATCAGCGAGTTCACACTGGGGAGAGACCGTTCACCTGCTCGGTTTGTGGGAAGGGATTCACTCATTCATTCCACCTGCACAGACACAATCTCACTCACACCAGTGAGAGACCGTTCAAATGCTCTGACTGTGGAAAAGGATTCAAAAGCTCTGGAGAACTGGTGTCCCACCAGCGCACTCACAGTGAGGACAGACCGTTCAGCTGCTCTCACTGCACAAAGAGGTTTAGAACATCATCCAACCTGCGCGTACACCAGCAAGTTCACACCGGGGAGAGACCATTCATCTGCTCTGTGTGTGGGAAGGGATTCACTCATTCATCCAGCTTGCTGAAACACAAAGTCACTCACAGCAATGAGAGACCGTTTAAATGCTCTGACTGTGGGAGCGGATTCAAAAGCTCTCAGGAACTGGTGTCCCACCAGCGCATTCACACTGGGGAGAGACCGTTCAGCTGCTCTCACTGCACAAAGAGGTTTAGAACATCATACAACTTGCGGAGACACCAGCGAGTTCACACTGGGGAGAGACCGTTCACCTGCTCTGTGTGTGGGAAGGGATTCAATCATTCATCGAACTTGCGCGCGCACAATCTCACTCACACCAATGAAAGACCATTTAAATGCTCTGACTGTGGGAGCGGATTCAAAAGCTCTCAGGAACTGATGATCCACCAGCGCACTCACACTGAGGAGAGACCATTCAGCTGCTCTCACTGCTCAAAGAGGTTTAGAACATCATCCAACCTGCAGATTCACCAGCGAGTTCACACTGGGGAAAGGCCGTTCACCTGCTCTGTGTGTGGGAAGGGATTCACTCAGTCATCCAGCCTGCAGAAACACAAAGCCACTCACTCCAAGGAGAGCCCCTTTAAATGCTCTGCCTGAGAGGCCGGCTTCAGAAGCTCTCAGGAACTGATGATCCCCGAGCACATTCACACCGGGGAGAGGCCGTTCAGCTGCTCTCACTGTTCAAGGAGGTTTAGAATATCACCAACACTGCTCAAACACCAGTGAGTTCACATCGGGGAGAAACCATTCACCTGCTCGGTGTGTGCGAAAGGATTTACTCAGTTATCCAGCCTGCCCAGACACAACATCATCACACCCAGGAGAGACCCTTTAAATGTGGGCGTGGCTTCAAAAGCTCTCGGGAACTAATGTCCAACCAGTGAGTTCACACCAGGCAGAGGCTGGTCACCTGCTCTGACTGGGAAGGGATTCACTCAGTCAGCAAACTTGGTGAAACACCAGTGAGTTCACAAGTGATGACAGTTCTGGGATTATTCTTGTGAATCTTTCTTGCTCCTTCTCCAGTGCCTCTGTTTCCTTTTTCTAAATGGAGATCACAAATAGTACGTAAAACAGTACAGCACAGGAACAGACCCTTCAGCCCACCATGTTGTGTCGAACATGATGTCAAATTAAACTATTCCTTTCTGCCTGCCCTTGGTCCATATTCCTCTATTCCTTGAATATTCATGTGCTTATTTAAAACCCCCTTAAACGCCCCTATCGTATCTGCCTCCATGACCACTCCTAGCAGCACATTCCGGACACCTACCACTCTCTGTGTAAAAAAACTTACATCTCACATCTCCTTTGAACTTTCCCCGTTTCACCTTCAGTGCATGCTCCCTGGTATTAGACATATCAACTCTGGGGGAAAAGATTCTATGTCTCATTTTATAGACTGCTATCAGGTCTCCCCTCACCCTCCACCGCTATCGAGAAAACAACCCTCGTTTGTCAGTCGCTCACACCCTCCAATCCAGGCAGCATCCTGGGAAACCTCTTCTGCACCCTCATCAAAACCTCTGCGTCCTTTCTGTAATGTGGCGACCAGAATTGAGCGCAATATTCTAAGTGCAACCCAAACAAAGTTTTATAAAGCTGCAACATGGCATGCTGACTCTTGTACTCAATAAAGGCAAGCATGCCATATGCCTTCTTCAGTGACTAAATATTTGTGTGGCTAATTTCAGGGAGCTCTGGACTTGAACCCCAAGATCTCTCTGTACATTAACTGTATACTTATCCTTAATATTTGATCTCCCAAAGTGCAGCACCTCACACTTGCCCGGATTGAAATCCATCTGCCATTTCTCCGCTCATATCTGCAGCTGATCTACATCCCACTGTATCCTTTGACAACCTTCTACACTATCTACAACTCCATCTCGCTTTGTGTCGTCTGCAAGCTTACTAACCCACCCATCCACGTTTTCATCCAAGTCATTTATATATATCACAAATAGCGCAGGTCCCAGTACAGATCCCTGCAGAACACCACTAGTCATGGACCTCTAGCCAGAAAAACACCCTCCACCACTACTCTCTGATTTCTATGGGCAAGTCAATTCTGAATCCAAGCGGCCAAGTCACCGTGAATCCCATGCATCTTAATCTTCTGGATGAGCCGACCATGAGGGACCTTGTTGAAAGCCTCACTAAAATCCATGTACACAACATCCACTGCTCTACCCTCATCGATCACCTTCGTCACCTCCTCGATAAAATCAATCAAGTTGGTAAGATGTTGACGGTGCTCCCACTGCAGTCCTGTGATGAAAATATAGACTGGTTGGTGAAATGTAGATAACAGGTAGAATTGATATCTAATGAGGACTTTATACTTTAGAATTGAATACAGGGCTCATTGTTACTAACGGGGAAAGAAGGGTTAAAACCCTTACCCAGAACCCTTTTCACACACACGTGGACATCTCTGAATCTGACACACACCAAATGGAACGTTACACAAGGGGCTGGAATTCACTGGAATTTCTCAACAACCTTTCAATAGAAATGTCCTGGTACAGACTGTGACAAAGGACACAACAGACAGCAAGAACCAGGAGGAACCTTTAACCCAGAGAATGTTAATAACCTTGTTCAGGACACCAGTGCCAGGCACAGGAGGATCCCAGGAAAAACGGAACATTTAATTTCTGTCTGTTTCACAATTCTAAATGACTGATTCTTTAACAAAGGAATGTTTAAAAACAGCATTGTGATATTCCAAGGTCAACTGTGTCTGGGAAAGGGACACACTGATGTGTTTTTATTTTAAACAGGAGGATCCATTGAAAAGCAGCTCTGGACGATACGAGCACCTCCTGACCTACTTTCAATTCATTTCAAATCACCCATCGCTTTCCGTGGAATATTCTTTATTCTTTCCTGGGATGTGGACACTGCTGGCAAAGCCCCAGCACACGTTGCTCAGCTCCTAATTGCCCCTGAACGGAGTGACTTGCTCAGCCATTTCAGAGGGACAGTTAAGAGTCACCCACATCGCTGTGTGGGTCTGGATTCACATGTAGGCCAGACCGGGTAAGGATGGCAGATTTCCTTCCCTAATAGGGAGCATTAATAGGGTGAACCGGACAGGTTTTTACAACAATCTATGAAAGTTTCATGGTCACCGTTTCTGACACTAACTTTATATAATTCCAGATTGATTCACTGAATTCAAATCCCACCAGCTGCCTGTCCCCAGATCCTTTGCTGCGTCTCTGCATTACTCGGCCAGAGACATTCCCACCACCTCCCCTGAGTGGAATATTCCACACAACCCCTTAGTTAAACAGGAAGGAGAAAAGAGAGCCTTTGACCTTTGGATGACCTCATCACCAACTACAGAAACCTTAAAGCTGACCATTCTGTAAAAGTTTATAAACTTTATTTTTATAAAACACAGAATAAGAAACAGGTGAAAAGTAATAATGGACGTTCCGACTGACATCAGAAACATTGATTGACCGGATAAACACTCACTGCATCACAGAGCGATCCTCAACCATTAAAGAATTGACCCACAATAAGGAATGAGAGAGCCTTATAAAAAGGGGCAGGAGTTTACACAGAGAGGTGACACCCACAGCTGCTCAGGATGATGGAATTCAGTTCAGGAAGGGGAGAAAGTGAGAAGCTTTTGTGATTCAAGACAGAAGTATTGAACAATCTGGAATCAGTGCTTCTCGAGCTTGCTGACGAGCCGAACACTTCAATTAATCTCATCATAAAAACTCCCCAGTGTTAGTAACATGGATTTGGCTGACAAATGTTGAAACGTTGGTTTAGGGACACAAGTTTCGACTTCCCATTTGAGCCTGGGGCACCTTTCTGTCTCTCTGTTGCTCGTGTCAATGACAGCCAGGCAACGGAGCTGAGGGCTGAACTTAGCTGAGAATAACGGGGCCTGTGCCCCAGTTGGGATACTGCACTGGTAGAGAGATGGGAAGGTACTGGAGTGGGAAATGGGCCTCCAACCAATCAGGACATGGGAGGGGGTGACCGAGGCTGATGGTGGGGTGACCCCCGGGGTTCAGTGTCCCTGTGTCCAAAGCGGGGAGTCACAGGAACAGGGGACAGAGCAGCTGAAGAGAAACCATTTGTGTCCAGAACATTGTGAACATCCTTTTACTCTGGTTGTCTTTGATCCTCAAGTCATTTTCTGTTTGTTTTAACCATGTTCTGTTTCATTAATAAACTTTTATCAGTAAAAATATTTGATTTTTCTGGACATTTCCTGATGAGATTGATGCACTTTAGGGAAAGTGGGTGAGAGGGGTTGGCAGGCTCTTTAACATGCTGGGCTTTCAAGAGAGCTGTTAAACATGCTCTATCTCTGATCCCTCACTCAACTTCACTCCGTTATTTTCCAGTTCTGTTCTGGCCCTGCCTGGGGTAACATCTACTCGATCTTTTCTCCTGAAGGAGCACCGTGAGTTCTAGGTTACTTGTACATAAGGACTGATGCTTCAAGCAACAGATCAAGCATGGATGTAAAAGATTCTCCAGCTCTCTCTTTACCCCTATCCAACTTGTGGACAGTTCTTAGTATTATTTCTTCCAAGCCCTTAATTGTCCCAATCTATAATATTATCCATTTTATTTTAATTTCCCTCACTTTGTGAGCATGTGCAGTGTGTTTAATTGGACCCTGATTGTTTTGAACTCAGTTTCTCTGGAGTGTGTTTCAATGCCTTGATGATGTCACAATGTTGTCTCAATCCCCTGGCCACATGAACCATTTCATCTCCTGCTGTGTCTCAAGTAGCTGTGTGTGTTTGGGACCCGCTCTTCACTCCATCTCACCATGAATTTAGGCTTGCTATTTTTCACATGTAACAAATCACATCTGCACACTCACTCCGCTATCCCAAAATCATGTCACACATTCTTAACTCTCAGATGTGCTGACGAAAGGATCAAAGTGAGTGTCTGTCTTTCTTATTTCCCTGTTATTGTCTGATATTTCATGCAATGACTGGGCTTTCAAATGTAGATTTCTTTAAAACAAAGTTCATGGATGTCGGAGTGTTTCACAGACCAAGTATTATGCTGGCCTTCACTGATTTACAACTCCACTCATACAAAGAACAATATGGCGGCACGGTGGCACAGTGGTTAGCACTGCTGCCTCACAGCACCAGGGACCCGGGTTTGATTCCTGGCTTGGGTTACTGTCTGTGTGGAGTTTGCACATTCTCCCCGTGTCTGCATGAGTTTCCTCCGGATGCTCCGGTTTCCTCCCGCAGTCCAAAGCTGTGTGGGTTGGGTTGATTGGCTGTGCTAAATTGACCCTAGTTTCTGGGGGATTAGCAAGGTAAATATGTGGGGTTACGGATATAGGCTGGGATTGTTGTCAGTGCAGGCTTGATGGGCCAAATGGCCTCCTTCTGTACTATCGGGATTCTATTCTATGAATATAATGAAGCAATGTAATGGGCATCTTGTTGATTTCCAGCCTGGGCTAATACAGTAACCTGGAGTTTTATGACCCTTTTGGAATTGTTGGGTGGAGCCTGATTGAAAGGTCAGCGCTCTCTTTGGACATTTTTTTTAAACAGGAGAAAGATTTTAGTTTTCTTTCGTAACAAGCTCTTTGGACTGCAGACTGAGAGCAGTGTTTCTCATCTCTCTCTGTGGAGTGAAGATTCTGCTGCCTGTGAGTTGCCAGCTGGAAGATAGTGGCAAGCAGTCTCTCTCTCTCTGTCTCTCTCTCAAGGTCCTGAAAGTTCCAGGACTGGGAAGTCAAAGTTTGAATTCAACATTTAAAGGACTAATTCACAACAGGTGTTAAAAAGCTGCCAAATCCAGCATCATGTGAGCATACCTGCTTTCTGGGCAAAGCCTAGAACGGGGTGTATGTTTGAAGGGATTATTTGATTTGCAACTGTATACTTAGCTGTACTGGTTGATACAAGATCATGGTTGCTTTTTATTGCAATTGGTAAAAGTTATGCTAATTTTTCTTCTTATACTTTAACTGTGTTCTTAAATACACTTTGTTTGATAAAAGCTTCCTAGTGGCTCACTTGAATCGTACCTGGAGTGAAATATTTATGCTCACCCATGCCAAAATCAAAGTGCAAAACTTCTGGCTCGGCTGACTTTGTAAAACACTTTGGAGTTTCTGACCTGGGTCACAACATGTTTAACCACACCCAAGGTGAGTTATTCAAATTCCTTTATTCAGGACAATATCTTCACAGTATCTTTAAAACAGAAATTAAACATTCCCATTTGATTCCAGACAGTAACATATTCTGTTAGTTTGTTCTTTATTGTCAATGTCAGGCTGAGGTTGTTCCCCTTGGAGCAAAGGAGGTTGAGGGGAGATTTGATAGAGGTGGACAAGATTCTGACAGGTTTAGATAAGGTGGACAAAGAAAAGCTGTTCCTATTAGCCGATTGGACAAGGACGAGGGGGACACAGATTTAAGGTTTTGGGTCAGAGATGCAGAGATGTGAGGAAGAATATTTTGATGCAGCGAATGGTAATGACCTGGAACTCGCTGCCTACGAGGGTGGAGGAAGTGGAGACAATAAACAATTACAAAGGAAATTGGATGGGCATTTGGGGCGTTTCAAACAGAAATGCTGACTAAATATCTCTGAACTTCCTCACACCCTGTCACTCTGTGATCCTTGTGAAATTTGAAACCAGGTATTCACAACAAGACTCAAAGAGCATCAGCCCACTGGAGGCAAAGTCGTGAGACCGGCCAGTCCAGCAGAAAGAAACCCTCCGACCCTCCCCATTGACCAACTGTGAGAATGAACAAAATGCAGTCCTGGGTGTAATTGAGAGCAGAAACAATAACAGCAGAATCTAATCCCCATATTCACTTGTGAACTTTTTGGTGTGTCAGCAGGGTGGATGAATCAGTGAATCCCTTCCCACACTGAGAGCAGCTGAACAGTCTCTCCCCGGTGTGAACTCGCTGGTGTGATTGCAGGGTGGATAACCGAGTGAATCTCTTCCCACACACGGGGCAGGTGAACGGCCTCTCTCCAGAGTGAACTCGCTGGTGTCTCCGCAGATTAGATAACTGAGTGAATCCCTTTCCACACTGAGAGCAGGTGAATGGCCTCTCCCCAGTGTGAACTCGCTGGTGTATCTGCAGGTTTGATAAATGAATGAATCCCTTCCCACACTGAAAGCAACTGTATGGCCTCTCCCCAGTGTGATTGCGCTGGTGTGTCTGCAGGCTGTACAATTGAGTGAATCCTTTCCCACACTGAGAGCAGGTGAACGGTCTCTCCCCAGTGTGAACTCGCTGGTGTGCCCGCAGATGAGATAACTGAGTGAATCTTTTCCCACATGCAGAGCAGCCGAATGGCCTCTCTCCTGTGTGAACTCGCTGGTGTTTCTGTAGGTTGGATGACTTACTGAATCCCTTCACACACTGAGAGCAGGTGAATGGCCTCTCCCCAGTGTGAACTCGCTGGTGTGTCTGCAGGCTTGATATCTGAGTAAATCCCTTCCCACACTGACAGCAGGTGAATGCACTCTCACCAGTGTGAACTTGCTGGTGTCTCTGCAGAGTGGATGAATCAATGAATCCCTTCCCACACACCCAGCAGGTGAACGGCCTCTCCCCAGTGTGGCTGTGCCGATGAGCTTCCAGTAGAGAGGGCGCTTTGTATCTCTTCCCACAGTCCTCACATTTCCATGGTTTTTCCATATTTTCAGTCTCCTTGTATCATTTGAAACCTCGTCCACACAGAGAACATGGTATGGTCTCTCCCTGCTGTGAATGCTGCGATGTATTTTCAGGCTGTGTAACTGGTTAAAGCTCTTTTCACTGTCAGTGCACTGGAACACTCTCACTCGGGTGTGTGTTTGTGTCCCGGTGTTTTTCCAGTCACACTGCTGCTTAAAATCTTGCAGTCAAACATTTCTCCTTCCCATTCAGAGGCTGAGGATATTTAGTTTCCAAGGAATCGAGTGACTCTGTCAGATTGAGATGTGATCGTTAAAATTTATCGGTGTGATTCCTCTTCTAATATCCTGTAAAAACAATTTACAAAATTCATCACAGCCAGTACAGGATAGAAATTCAGAACAGACAATTCTAGTTTCTGTGGAACATTCTTTCCTCTCTCATTCCCCAAAAGCTGTAAATCTCCATCCCACACACTCTCCCTCCATTCTCACTCTGCTGTAGCTAATATTCACCCTCCCAATTCTCCTGAAGGTGCTGATTGAGGCTGATTGACAGATCCATGCTCACTGCTTCCTGTCCTGGACACACACAGCTGAAAATCTCCATGCAGACTGCCAGTCTAACAGAAATATGGCTACATTCTCGACTAAAAATGTTTTAAATGGATTGTTTCAGTGAGTGAAGATACAGGGGGGTTGTGACTGATGATGATATTGAACTTGCTGCCAACGTGGGTGATCATAGAGTTTGACAGCATGGAAAGAGGCCCTTCGGCCCATCGTGTTTGTGCCGGCCATCAAGCACCGTTCTATTCTAATCCCATTTTCCACACGTGATGTGTAACCTTGCATGCTATGGCATTGCAAGAGTTTATCTAAATTCTTCTTCAATGTTATGATGATTCCCACCTCTACCACCCTTTCAGGCAGTGAGTTCCAGATTCCCATCACCATCTGAGTGAAAAAGCTTTCCCTCACATCTTCTATCAACCTCCTGCCCCTGAACTTAAATCCAGGCCCCTGGTTATTGACCTCTCTACTAAAGAGAAAAGTTCCTTTCTATCCCCCCTATCTGTGCCCCTCAGAATTTTAATGTTAGGCTGGATAACTTGGGGTTGTTCTCCTTGGAGCAAAGTAGATTGATAGAGGTGTACAAGGGTACATGGAGGTGTCAAAGTTTTCATGCTCTGTTTACACGTGTACAAGCTCTGACTATGGGTCATCCAGTCTCAAAACGTTGGTTCGATTCTCTCTCCACAGATGATGTCAAATCTGCTGAGATTTTCCAGCATTTACTGTTTTACTTTCCCTTTCTTTTTCCTTCTCTGTCACCGCTCTGCCTCATCAATAAGACATTGGGACTCAGAGGGTTGATGCAGTTTGATGGACAAGTTGTCTCCATTCTGAACAATGGGGAACAAGCTCCTCCCAGTCATTGACAATATTGCCCCCTAAAACGATGCCGGCTGCGCATGCGCCTTGTTGCATATATGCCCTGTTTTTTTTTACTTAAAACTCTCCTTTATTGTGAATCACGTCAAATCTTTTACACGTTTTGTGAACAGAATTCCCACTCACCTGATGAAAGCTCGTGGCTTGTGCTACCAAATAAACCTGGTGTTGTGAACGCGGCCCGAACATGAGGAGCTGCGGTACCGCTCGGTACAAACTGAGGTTTGTACAAACAGCTCTTTACAGAGGTTCACGGCTGACACAACCTGCTTCCGCAGCGTTTCCGTCCACCCGCGAGATCCCTCGCCCCCTCCGTACCGTCAATCACCGCTAATCTATCTATACTTTTCCAATTCAATCAAATCAAATCCAATTCACGGTCTCAACAAGTTGAGACATTTCAGATCCAGGCTGACAAGACAGGGCGAGCGACCAAACCACCCTGTCCTGGGCCTGATCTACATGAGCCAAGCTGATTGGAGAAGGGGGAGGTTCCTCCTCCAATACTTGAGCTCATTTGCATCTTAGCCAAAAGGCCGAGATGCCGCTTTAAAAAATTGCTTCATATGAAACATATGAAGCTTCAGTGTAACCTAATGACCCCAACCAAGCGCGGCCATGGGCTGCTGACCATACTACACTTGATCTTAGCCAAAAGGCCGAATCTCCGAGCCGAAAAAACAGCCCTTCCACGTCGCCATTACCCACAATGCGCATGCTCCAGTCAGAGCGGGCCCCGCCCCTCATTCACTTTGATTGGTTGGAGGCATCCAACGCCGGCATCTCCACATTATTGGTTGAAGGACCAGCCTCTCCCGGTCGGACCTCCAACCGCGCCCCTTCTCTTCCCATTGGTGCGCGCTGCCGTCAATCAGCCGGGCATTGTGACGGTGACTTGCTGCTTGTCCAATAATCACCGTGACAGAGTCTCAGTGTAACAATGACACACACAGGCTCCAATACAATCAGAGTGGGGATGGAGCACAGAGACAACACAGCAAAGCACTGACTTACTCTGAGTGTAACAATGACACACACAGACTCCAATACAGTCAGAGTGGAGATGGAGCACAGAGACAACACAGCAAAGCACTGACTTACTCTGAGTGTAACAATGACACATACAGGCTCCAATACAGTCAGAGTGGAGATGGAGCACAGAGACAACACAGCAAAGCACTGACTAACTCTCAGTGTAACAGTGACACATACAGGCTCCAATACAATCAGAGTGGGGATGGAGCACAGAGACAACACAGCAAAGCACTGACTTACTCTGAGTGTAACAATGACACACACAGGCTCCAATACAGTCAGAGTGGAGATGGAGCACAGAGACAACACAGCAAAGCACTGACTTACTCTCAGTGTAACAGTGACACATACAGGCTCCAATACAATCAGAGTGGGGATGGAGCACAGAGACAACACAGCAAAGCACTGACTTACTCTGAGTGTAACAATGACACACACAGGCTCCGATACAATCAGAGTGGGGATGGAGCACAGAGACAACACAGCAAAGCACTGACTTACTCTGAGTGTAACAATGACACACACAGGCTCCAATACAATCAGAGTGGGGATGGAGCACAGAGACAACACAGCAAAGCACTGACTTCAAAACAGAAAATGCTGCAAAACCTCAGCAAGTCTGACAGCAACTGTGGAGAGAGATTCCATGATGTGGAGATGCTGGCGTTCGACTGGGGTAAGCCCAGTAAGAAGTCTCACAACACCAGGTTATAGTCCAACAGGTTTAGAACATAGAACATAGAAAGCCACAGCACAAACAGGCCCTTCGGCCCACAAGTTGCGCCGATCACATCCCCACCTCTAGGCCTATCTATAGCCCTCAATCCCATTAAATCCCATGTACTCATCCAGAAGTCTCTTAAAAGACCCCAACGAGTTTGCCTCCACCACCACCGACGTCAGCCGATTCCACTCACCCACCACCCTCTGAGTGAAAAACTTACCCCTGACATCTCCTCTGTACCTACCCCCCAGCACCTTAAACCTGTGTCCTCTCGTAGCAACCATTTCAGCCCTTGGAAATAGCCTCTGAGAGTCTACCCTATCCAGACCTCTCAACATCTTGTAAACCTCTATCAGGTCACCTCTCATCCTTCGTCTCTCCAGGGAGAAGAGACCAAGCTCCCTCAACCTATCCTCATAAGGCATGCCCCCCAATCCAGGCAACATCCTTGTAAATCTCCTCTGCACCCTTTCAATGGCTTCAACATCTTTCCTGTAATGAGGTGACCAGATCTGCGCGCAGTACTCCAAGTGGGGTCTAACCAGGGTCCTATAAAGCTGCAGCATTATCTCCCGACTCCTAAACTCAATCCCTCGATTAATGAAGGCCAGTACGCCGTACGCCTTCTTGACCGCATCCTCCACCTGCGAGGCCGATTTAAGAGTCCTATGGACCCGGACCCCAAGGTCCTTCTGATCCTCTACACTGCTAAGAATGGTACCCTTCATATTATACTGCTGCTTCATCCCATTGGATCTGCCAAAATGGATCACCACACACTTATCCGGGTTGAAGTCCATCTGCCACTTCTCCGCCCAGTCTTGCATTCTATCTATGTCTCGCTGCAACTTCTGACATTCCTCCAAACTATCCACAACACCACCTACCTTGGTGTCGTCAGCAAACTTACCAACCCATCCCTCCACTTCCTCATCCAGGTCATTTATGAAAATGACAAACAGCAAGGGTCCCAGAACAGATCCCTGGGGCACTCCACTGGTCACTGACCTCCATGCAGTACAAGCCATAAGCTTTCGGAGCGCTGCTCCTTCATCAGATGAGTGGGAGTTCTGTTCACAAACAGGGCATATAAAGACACAAACTCAATTTACAAAATAATGGTTGGAATGCAAGTCTTTACAGGTAATCAAGTCTTAAAGGTACAGACAATGTGAGTGGAAGGAGCATTAAGCACAGGTTAAAGAGATGTGTATTGTCTCCAGCCAGGACAGTTAGTGAGATTTTGCAAGTCCAGGCAAGTCGTGGAGGTTACAGATAGTGTGACATGAACCCAAGATCCCGGTTGAGGCCGTCCTCATGTGTGCGGAACTTGGCTATCAGTCTCTGTTCAGCGACTCTGCGTTGTCGTGTGTCGTGAAGGCCGCCTTGGAGAACGCTGACCCGAAGATCAGAGGCCGAATGCCTGTGACCGTTGAAGTGTTCCCCAACAGGAAGAGAACACTCTTGCCTGGTGATTGTCGAGCGCTGTTCATTCATCCGTGGTCGTAGCGTCTGCATAGTCTCCCCAATGTTCCATGCCTCGGGACATTCTTTCCTGCAACGTATCAGGCAGACAACGTTGGCTGAGTTGCAAGTGTATGTACCATACACCTGGTGTATGGTGTTCTCACGTGAGATGATGGCATCCGTGTTGATGATCCGGCACGTCTTGCAGAGGTTGCTGTGGCAGGGTTGTGTGGTGTCGTTTTCACTGTTCTCCTGAAGGCTGGGAAGTTTGTGAGACTTACAGAGAGATTCCAGCCAACGTTTCGAGTCTGGATGACCCTTCGTCATGGATTGCCTTGATTTACTTTGGATTGACTTACTCTGAATGTAACAAACACAGTGTTTATTCCAATAATAAGTCAGGCTGCAGTATGTTAGTGAACACAGTATTGGATCCAATGTAATGATAGTACAGAGGGTATAGAATCCCTACAGTGCAGAAGGAGGTCATTGAGCCTATACCGACAACGATCTCACCCCCAGCCCTATCCCCGTAACCCATGTAGTTATCCTGCTAATCCCAAGGGCCAATTTAGCATGGCCAATCTATCTAATCTGCACATTTTTGGAGTGTGGGAGGAAACAAGAGCACCCGGAGGAAACCCACACAGACACGGGGAGAATGTGCAGACTCCACACAGTCAGCTGAGGCATGAATTAAACCCGGGTTCCTGGTGACGTGAGGCAGCAATGCTGACCACTGTGCTGCCAGGCTGCCTGTGTTTTGAGAAATCTCATTAATATCTGGAACTCAGATGGGGATATGGGTTGGTGTTTGGTGGGAGTCAGATTTACAGAATTTCAGAATGGATTCCTGTAATATCAGCAATCCAATTGCTATATGTTGGTAAGACTGAGAGAAGTATTTAAAGTGGAGACCATCGGTGTGTTTAAAGGTCGTGATGGAATTTATGAACTGAGAAAATATGTGAGAGCAAAGAAATCAATCTAGAAAATTGTAGTCACTTCACGGTGTTCCAGGAGAAGTGGCGTCTGGTTGTGGAGATGTCAGGTTTTACACAGCACATGGTCATTCTGAATGGAGAATCTCTGAGTTGTACAATTCACATCATTCAGGGGCCAGATTGTCTGCTCAGAAAGAGGAAGGTTTCCGTGACACAATGAAAAGCAACACACACACTCACAGACACCCTCACACACAGAGTCTCACACCCTGCAAATTATCTCCTGTCACTTTATTGTTTTTAGTCGTTTTGAAATAAATCCTGAATGAACTATAAAATCATTCAGAAGTACTTGTTGAGATTCCCCTGAAAGACATCTATACTGTTCATTTCACTCCCTGTAGTTGTGATTTCCATATTCTCGCCACTCTTTGTGTAGAGAAATTTATCCTGGATTTCCTATTGGATTTCTCAGTGACTGTTTTATATTGATTGTCTCCAGTTTCCCAGTAACTTCACTGCAGTGTTAATCTAAGCCTAGTTGTGACTAAAAAATAAACTTTACTTTTTGCTCTTCCCCACAAGAGGAAACACTATTTCTGTATCTAAGCATTTTATAAATTTGAGGACCTCTGCTCAGGTTACCCCTCAGCCTTCATTTCTCAAGAAAGAAGAACGAGCCTGTCAATCCTTTCCTGATAAAAAACCACACACGTTTTGAAAATCATTTATGGGATGTGGGCATTGCTGGCTTGGCCAGCATTTATGGCTAATCCCTGATTGCCCTTGAGAAGGTGGTGGTGAGCTGCCTTCTACATTAAAATCTCATCATTAAAATCCTCTCTGCACCCTTTCCAGTGCCTGGATATTTTTTTAAATAATACGGTGACCAGAATGGTATGCAGTGGTCAGTAAGATTCTTGATCAGAGAGTCACAGATTTTCCAAAAGTGGTTTGAGCTTATCCATGGTTTTAAATTAGATTCTTAGGAAGCAACAATTTAAAAATGATGCATAATAAACAGGGAAAAAAAACAAGACCTATGGCAGGTGAGTAACCGAGGCCCCAGCACTGATCCTGTGTTACCCAAATAGTCACTGCCTGCCAGTTGGAAAAAGACCCGTTTAATCCTACTCTTTGTCTCCTGTTTGCCAGTCAGTTTTCTACTCATCTCAGTACAACAGCCCCAATCCCATGTGCTTTACTTTTTGTGAAGAAGTTGCCGAGTTGGCGGATGATGGGAATCGGGTTCACGTTATCTATCTCAGGACATAATCATCAACAACTTGTATTTACACAGAGTGTTGTGGGGCTGGAGGAGGTTACTGAGATACTGAGGAACTTTTTTAAGTTCATTTTTACGGAATGTAGGCGTCACTGGCTGGGCCAGCATTTCTTTCCCATCCCTAACTGCCCTCCATTTCAGAGGGCATTTGAGAGTCAACCACATTGCTGGTCTGGAGTCACATGTAGGCCTGACCAAGTAAGGACAGCAGGTTTCCTTTTCTAAAGGGCGTTACTGAACCAAATGGGTTTTTACGACAATTGATTAAAGGTTGAGGTTTGTCATTAGACTTTTAATCCAAGATTTTAATTGAATACAAATTTCACCATCGACTGTGGTGGGATTTGAACCTGGGTCCCCAGAGCCTTACCCTGAGTCCAGTGATAATTCCACTGTGCCGCTGCCTCCCCTATTCATCCAATTGTTATTGTTTATCTCAGGGCGCAGAAACAACAGAATCCAACTTTGCTGGTCACACATGAAGTCGTCTATGTTTCAGCAGGCTGTAATACTGAGTAAATCCCTTCCCACACATGGAGCAGTTGAACGGTTTTGCCCCAGTGTGAACTCGCTGGTGTCTCTGCAGGCGGGGTGGATCAGTGAATCCCTTCCCACACAGGGAGCAGGTGAACGGTTCTGTCGCAGTGTGAGCTCGCTGGTGTTTCAGCATATAGGATGAATCAGTGAATCCCTTCCCACACACAGAGCAGGTGAACGGCTTCTCCCCAGTGTGAATGCGTTGGTGTCTCAGCAGGCCAGACGACTGAGCGAATCCCTTTCCACACACAGAGCACAGGAACGGCCTCTCCCCGGTGTGAATGCGTTTGTGTTTCAGCAGCTCATCACTTCTTTTAAAGGTCTTATTGCATTCTGAGCATTGAAAAGGTCTCTTATCAGAGTGAATGTGTTGGTGTTGATTGCAGTAGGAAAACTGAGCAAATCTTTTGCCGCAAATGGAGCAGGAGAACGGCTTCTCCCCTGTGTGAATGCGGCGGTGTCTCCGGAGGCTGGATGACTCAGTGAAAGCCTTCCCACACACGGAGCAGATGAATGACTTCTCCCCGGTGTGAATAGGCCGGTGACTCAGCAGATGCTGCAAACAAGTAAATGTTTTCCCACACACAGGGCAAACGTATGGCCTCTCCCCAGTGTGAGTGCCCTGGTGTCTCAGCAGACTAATCCTTCTTTTGAAGGTCTTCTCACATTTAAAGCATTTAAAATGTCTCTTCTGAAAATGAATCTGTTGGTGAACGGTGCAGTGGGAGGACTGAGTGAATCTCTTCCCACACTGGGAGCAGCTGAATGGCCTGTCCTTGGTGTGAACTTGTTGGTGCTCAGTGAGATGCACTGAGTCGCTGAATGACTCTCCACAGTGAGAGCAGCTGAACGGTCTCTCGTGTGTGTGAAGGAGCTGGTGCTCTGCAAGGCGGGAGGACTGGCTGAACCTCTTCCCGCAGTGGGAGCAGCTGAACGGTCTCTCGTCAGTGTGAAGGAGCTGGTGTTGGGCCTGTTCCTCAGAGGTTTCAATGCTTTGCCCAGAGTCAGAGCTTTGAAGAGGCTTCTGAATAATGTGATCGAGTTGGTGAGCCAGCAGGTTGGACGAACACATGAATTTCTTCCCACACACGGAGCAGGTGAATGAACTCTCACTATTGCGAGTTCGCTGTCGTGTCAGCATGTTTTCCAGCTGTATCAATCCCTTCCCACAGGAGGAGCAAGGAAACAGATTCTCACCAGTTTCCAACTGAGATGGTCAATTAAATCCCTTCAGATGTACAAATCTTCAGATCCCAATGAATTGATTGACTCTGTCTGACGTGAGATTTGTTTGTCCAGACTGCAAATCCTCCTCTTCTATTTCCTGCAAAATAAGTTTACAAAGAATTACGTGGCTGGCACGGTGGCACAGTGGTTAGTACTCCTGCCTCACAGCACCAGGGACCTGGGTTTGATTCCGGCCGTGGTTACCTGTCTGTGTAGAGTTTACACAGTAAGGAGTTTAACAACACCAGGTTAAAGTCCAACAGGTTTATTTGGTAGCAAACGCCACTTGCTTTCGGAGCACTGCTGTGTGGAGTTTGCATATTCTCCACTTGTTTGCGTGGGTTTCCTCCAGGTGCTCCGGTTTTCTCCCACAGTCCAAAGATATTCAGGTTAGGTGGACTGGCCATGCTAAATTATCCATTTTCCCCCCAGGGTGTGTAGGTTAGGGAGATTAGTGGGGTAAATAAGTTGGGTTATGTTGTTGGGGCCTTGGTGGGATGCTCTGTCGGAGAGTTGACTTGATGGGCCAAATAGCCTCCTTCCGAGCTGTGGAATTCTATGAATATATCTATCCTGGACTGACAGTGATGACTTTTGTAAATTCCCTTTGCAGGATATTGGAAAGGAGGATTTACAGCAAGAAAACACAAACCAAACATCTCGTTGAGATCTGACAGTCACTCGGATCATTAGGAGCTGATTGTTATTGTCTTTGAACAGGGAAGGAGAATTGTTTGTTCTGTCTGTGACAATACACAAACAGGCCATTCAGTTTATCGAGTCTGTACTGGAGTTTATACTCCACATGAGTCTCCTCTCATTCTGATCACCACATCTCAGCTTTTCACTTGATTTTTCCAATCCCTTTTCTCTCATAAGCTCATATATTTTCCTTTTGAAAGCATCTAAAGTATTTGTGTCAACCACTTCCAGTCGCAGTGAGTTCCAAATTCTAACAACTGTCTGAAGAAAGAAACATCTCCTATTTTCCTGTCTGATTTATTTGTTGTCTGTTCATGGTTCCCAGTAATGGAAAAACCAACAAGTGGAAACATTCCATTCACATCTACCTACTTATCCCATTCAGAAAGCCCGTATCAGAAGAGACAACATTTTTCTCTTGGTTTGAGCTTGTTGTGTGTAAATCCTCCCTTTCTAACCCCCTGGAACAAAAAATATCCAAAATCCATCACGATAGAAAATCCAGGTACAAGTAATTCAGAAAGCTATTATTTGTTATGAGGGGAATGGAGTAAAAGCAGGGAAGTTATGTTTCAGTTGCACACGGTGAGTCTGTATCTGGAGCAATGTCTACATTATCGATTTCCTTATTTAAGGAAAAATATAAATGCATTAGAAGTTCATAGAAGGTTTAGTCGACTAACACCTGGAATAGGTGGATAGTCTGATGAGGAGCAGTGAGACAGTCTCTGCTCGAGTTTAAAAGAGTAAGAGGCAACTTAATTTAAACCTTTCAGATCCTGAAAGGTCTTGGATGTGGAGAGGAGTCATCGAGGTTTATAGCATGGAAACAGGCCCTTCAGCCCAACTTGTCCATGCTGCCCCTTTTTTTAACCCCGAAACTAGTCCCAATTGCCCACATTTGGCCCATATCCCTCTATACCCATCATACCAGTGTAACTATCTAAATGCTTTTCAAAAGACAAAATTGTACCCGCCTCTACTACTACCTCTGGCAGTTTGCTCAAGACACTCTCCACCCTCTGTATGAAAATATTGCCCCTCTGGACCCTTTGTATCTCTCCCTTCTCACCTGAAATCTATGCCCTCTAGTTTTAGACTCCCCTACCTTTGCAAAAAGATATTGACTATCTAGCTGATCTATGGCCCTCATTATTTTATAGACCGCTATAGGATCACCCCTATGCCTCCTGCGCTCCAGAAAAAAAATTCCCAGTCCATCCAGTCTCTCCTTATAACCATCAAATCCCAGTAGCATCCTCGTAAATCTTTTCTGCACTCTTTCTCGTTTAATAACAACCTTTCTATAATAGGGTGACCAGAACTGCACACAGTATTCCAAGTGTGGTCTGACACAAGTCTTGTACAACTTCAACAAGACGTCCCAACTCCTGTATTTAATGTTCTGACCAATGAAACCAAGCATGCCGAATGCCTTCTTCGCCACTCTACCTATGAACCTGTACCCCTAGATCTCTTTGTTCTGTAACTCTCCCCAATGCCCTACCATTAACTGAGTAAGTCCTGTCCTGGTTCAATCTACCAAAATGCATCACCTCGCATTTATCAAAATTAAACTCCATCTGCCATTCACCAGCCCACTGGCCCAATTGATCAAGATCCCGATGCAATCCTAGGTAACCTTCTTCACTGTCCACTATGCCACCAATCCTGGTGTCATCTGCAAACTTACTAACCATACTGCAAACTTACTAACCATGCCTACTAAATTCTCATCCACATCATGAATATAAACGACAAATAACAGTGGACCCAACACCGATCACTGAGGCACACGGCTGGTCACAGGCCTCCAGTTTGAAAAACAACGATCTACAACCACCATTTGTCTTCTGTCATCAAGCCAGTTTTGTACCTATTTGGCTACCTCATCCTGGATCCCGTGAGATTACCCTTATGCAACAACTTACCATTTGATACCTTGTCAAAGGCCTTGCTAAAGTCCATGTAAAGAACATTAACTGCACTGCCCTCTTCTAACTTCTTGGTTACCCATTCAAAAAACTCAATCAAATTTGTGAGACATGATTTTCCACTCCAAAGCCATGCTGACTGTTTCTAATCAGTCCTTGCCTCTCCACATGCCTGTAGATCCTGTCTCTCAAAATACCTTCCAACAACTTGTTGGAAGTGTTGTTTACTCTTATGGGAGAATCTCGGGGTCACTGTTTAAACAAGTGTTGCGCATAGAGACAGAGATTAGATATTTTTCACACAGTGGGTCGTGAATCTTTGGATCTCCATTCCTCAAAAGTAGATATATATCTCTTGGGGCAAAAGGGATATTATGGGGGGATGGGTGGGACAAGGGTATTGAATTTGAGGATCAGCCATGACCATAATGAATGGCAGGGAATGTTCAAAGGGCTGAATGGCCTCCTTCCGCTTCTATTTTCTATGCATGTTTCTATGTAAACATGAGGAGCTTGGGGCTGAAGTGTAACCAAAAGGCCATAAGACATAGGAGCAGAATTAGGCCACTCGGCCCATCGAGGCTGCTTCACCATTCAGTCATGGGCTGATATTTTTCTCATCCCCATTCTCCTACCTTTTCCCCATAACCCCTGATCCACTTATTAATCAAGAACCTATCTATCTCTGTCTTAAAGACACTCAATGACCTGGCCTCCACAGCCTTCTGTGGCAAAGAGTTCCACAGATTCACCACTCTCTGGTGGGCCAGTGGGCTGACGAATGGCAGATGGAATTTAATTTCGACAAA
Source organism: Mustelus asterias (assembly GCF_964213995.1). Lineage (NCBI taxonomy): Eukaryota > Metazoa > Chordata > Chondrichthyes > Carcharhiniformes > Triakidae > Mustelus > Mustelus asterias. Next base: position 475,044 of record NW_027590147.1, read on the forward strand.
TGCGAAGTGATGCATTTTGGTAGATTGAACCAGGACAGGACTTACTCAGTTCATGGTAGGGCGTTGGGGAGAGTTACAGAACTAAGAGATCTAGGGGTACATGTTCATAGCTCCTTCAAAGTGGAGTCACAGGTGGACAGAGTGGTGAAGAAGGCATTCGGCATGCTTGGTTTCATCGGTCAGAACATTGAATACAGGAGTTGGGACGTCTTGTTGAAGTTGTACAAGACATTGGTAAGGCCACACTTGGAATACTGTGTGCAATTCTGGTCACCCTATTATAGAAAGGATAGTATTAAACTAGAAAGAGTGCAGAAAAGATTTAGTAGGATGCTACCGGGACTTGATGGATTGAGTATAAGGAGAGGCTGAATGGACTGGAACTTTTTTCTCTGGAGCGTAGGAGGCTGAGGGGTGATCTTATAGAAGTCTATAAAATAATGAGGGGCATAGTCAATATCTTTTCCCAAAGGTAGATAGTCAATATCTTTTCCCAAAGGTAGGGGAGTCTAAAACTAGAGGGCACAGGTTTAAGGTGAGAGGGGAGAGATACAAAAGTGTCCAGAGGGGCAATTTGTTCACACAGAGGGTGGTGAGTGTCTGGAACAAGCTGTGGGTACAATTGTATCTTTTAAAAAGCATTTAGATAGTTACATGGGTACGATGGGAATAGAGGGATATGCGCCAAATGTAGGCAATTGGGATTCGCTTCAGGGGTTTTAAAAAAAAGGGCGGCATGGACAAGTTGGGCCGAAGGGCCTGTTTCCATGCTGTAAACCTCAATGACTCTGGCTGAAGAAATTCTTCCTCATCTCTGTTTGAAAGGAACATCCCTTTAGTCTGAGGTTGTGCCCTCTGGTTCTAGTTTTTCCTACTAGTGGAAACATCCTCTCCACGTCCACTCTGTCCAGGCCACGCCGTACCCTGTAAGTTTCAATAAATTCCTCCTCAACCTTCTAAACTCCAACAAGTACAAAAGCCGTGTAACCGCTTCAGGTAAGTATTCCGGGATGCAACCTCTCATACTGAATATGTACATGACCCATTAACTTCTCTCGGCTGCAAACGTGAGGTGCAGCCTGGGAGTGGGTGAAGCTGTTTGAAAATCTGATGCTCAAATTTAGTCATTTTTCCGAGCACTAGGACCCGGTGGGAGCAGAAACACAAAGACCCGCCCCCTCACGGTTGCGTCACCAAGACACCAGCGCATGCGCTCTGCTCCCTGCTCAATCAAGATGGCGGCTGTTAACCTGAGCTTCGTCTCGGGAAAAAGACCTGAAGCTGCAAACACGGGACCTACGGGCTCATATTCGATGTTTGAGGCCTTTAACAGGTATTTAGAAACCGTCTACGTCCATCCGCCTGTTCGATTGCTCCCTCTATGTTTCTGCATCCTTACCGGCTGCTGATGAGACGGAGGAACTTCTCTCCAGTCGCTGTCACCCGCACTGCGCGTGCTGCAAACGCCTTTGCTTACCGCGCATGCGCACTTCTCCCATGGAACAGGGAACTCTTCCGATTGGTCCGGAGCTGCGCATGTTTCAGGTCCCGCCCTTCATTCACTCCGATTGGTTGGAGGACCAGCCGCTCCCGCTCGGTCCTCCAGTCCCGCCCTCTCTTCCGATTGGTTCGGAGCTGCCGTCAATCAGTCCCCTGGGCATTGTGATGTGGAGCATGCGCAGTGTCATTGCTGTCCTTGGCGCTTGTTTGTCCCGGAGAAGCGGAGTCAGCGTAAGGCGGTGGCTGGGAGGATTTGGAAACACTTTGTGGATCCGCAAACCCTTCAGAATCATTGTCAGCTCCCTGGTTTGCAGCTGCGGGGCTTCTCCCTCCCTCCCTCCCGGGAACAGGCCCAGGTTAACGGCCCCATCCTGGCTCAGCCACTGGAGGATGGTTCACATCAGAGGATGGGGGAGGGGGACAATAAATAAGAGGTTACACTTTGGCCTCAAATCAATGAGGACTCTGATCTCTGGGAAGGAAGGAAACCCTGGGAGGTGGGCGGGGGGGATTCACAAACACCCGCTGGAGGCCCCAACATCCCCAATAAGACCCATTGGTTTTATTGTCAGTCTGCAGACAGCAGCTGGAGAACTGAATCCACAGTAAGAATTTTAACAACACCAGGTTAAAGTCCAACAGGTTTATTTGGCAGCAAATGCCATGAGCTTTCGGAGCACTGCTCCTTTGTCCGATTGAGTGGATATCTGCTCTCAAACAGGGCATACAGAGACAGAAAATCAAGTTACAGAATACTGATTAGAATGCGAATCTTTACAGCTAATCAGGTCTTAAAGATACAGACAGTGTGAGTGGAGGGAGCATTAGGCACAGGTTAATGAAATGAGTATTGTCTCCAGACAGGACAGCCAGTGAGATTCTGCAAGTCCAGGAGGCAAGCTGTGGGGGTTACCGATAGTGTGACATGAACCCAAGATCCTGGTTTAGGCCGCCCTCATGTGTGCGGAACTTGGCTCTCAGTTCTGCTCAGCGACTCTGCGCTGTCGTGTGTCGTGAAGGCTGCCTTGGAGAATGCTTACCCAAAGATCAGAGGCTGAATGCCCATGACCGCTGAAGTGTTCCCCAACAGGAAATGAATGGTCTTGCCTGGTGATTGTCGAGCGGTGTTCATTCAGCCGTTGTCGTAGCGTCTGCATGGTTTCCCCAATGTACTATGCCTCGGGGCATCCTTTCCTGCAGCGTATCAGGTAGACAATGTTGGCCGAGTTGCAAGAGTAGGTACCGTGTATCAGGTAGATGGTGTTCTCACGTGAGACGATGGCATCCGTGTCGATGATCCGGCACGTCTTGCAGAGGTTGCTGTGGCAGGGTTGGGTGGTGTCGTGGTCACTGTTCTCCTGAAGGCTGGTTAGTTTGCTGCGGACAATGGTCTGTTTGAGGTTGTGCGGTTGTTTGAAGGCAAGAAGTGGGGGTGTGGGGATGGTCTTGACGAGATGTTTGTCTTCATCAATGACATGTCATTGATCAGAACTGAATCCAGACAGAGGAGAGGGAGGGAGGGAGAAAACTGGGAATGGAGGAAAAGAATGTTGGAGATGATGAGATGGGTTTGGATTTCAGCCCAGGGAGGAGGGAGAGTGTGTGGAATGGGGATTTACAGGTTTGGGGGAACAAGCGGAAAAAATGTTCCAGAGAAACTAGAATTGTCTGTTCAGAATTTCTATCCTGGACTGACAGTAGTTTTGTTATCTTCTTTTGCAGGATATTTGAAGGGAAACTCAAATCAAATTTCATACGAATATTTTACAATCATTCGATTTATCAGCACCTAAACTCAATTAGCCTTTGAATGTGGAAGGAAAAATGTTTGTTCTGCCTGTGGGAAAATATTTCAAACATCAGTGTGACTGGAGAAGCATCGAGACACATGCACACACTGGAGTGAGACTGTTCCAGTGAACTGACTGTGGAAAGAGCTTTACCCAGTTACGCAGCCTGAAAAACATCACACCATTCACTGTCGGGTGAAACCGTACACGCGTTCTGTGTGGACAAGGATTTAACAGATCATCCAATCTGGAGAGACACAAAGACACCAGCACCATGGAGAAACAGTGGAAATGTGAAGACTGTGGAAAAGTTTGTAAAACCCCATCTCAGCTGGAAATTCATCGACGCTGTCACACTGGGGAGAGACCATTCATCTGCTGTATGTGTGGTAAAGGATTCGCTCAGTCATTTAGCCTGGTGTCACACCAGCGAGTTCACACTGAGGACAGACCTTTTAAATGCTCTGACTGTGGGAACAGTTTTAAGAGTTCTGAGGGTTTAATTCACCATCAACGGGTTCACACTGGCGAGAGACCATTCAATTGCTCTCAATGTGGGAAGAACTTCAGGCAAGTATCTCACCTCACTGAACACCTACGTGTTCACACTGGGGAGAAACCCTTCACCTGCTCCATGTGTGGGAAGGGATTCACTTGTGCTTCCCACCTCACTGAACACAAGCGTGTTCACACTGGGGAGAGACCATTCAGCTGCTCTCAGTGTGGGAAACATTTCAGGCAGTATTCCACCCTCACTGAACACAAGCGTGTTCACACTGGGGAGAGACCGTTTGTTTGCTCCTTTTGTGGGAAAGGATTTGTTAAATCATCCCATCTTCTCAGACACCAGCGCATCCACACTGGAGAGAGACCATTCACCTGCGCTGAGTGTGGGAAGAGATTCACTACAACATCTCACCTCGGTGAACACCAGAGTCTTCACACTGGGGAGAAACCTTTCACCTGCTCCCTATGTGGCAAGGGATTCACATGTTTATCCTACCTCAGAAGACACAAAATTGTTCACTCCGATGAGAGACCCTGTAAATGTTCTGACTGTGGGAAGAGGTTTAAAAGCAGAAATGAACTGATGAAACACCAGCCTCTTCACACAGGGGAGAGGCCGTTTGCTTGCTCTGTGTGTGGGAAGGGATTCACTCAGTCATCACAGCTCAGCAACCATCAGCTTGTTCACACTGATAAGAGACTGTTTAAATGCTCTGACTGTGGAAAGAGCTTTAAAAGTGCAGGGAATCTGCAGAGACACCAAACCACTCCCACTGAGAGGGGCTGTTCAGCTGCTCTTCATCTGGGAACTGATTCACTACTTCATCCCAAATCACTGATCACCTGAGGGTTCACACTGGTGGGAGGCCATTCCTCTGATTTGAGTGTGGGAAGGGATTCACTGTCATCCAGCCTGCTAAAACACCAGTGCACTCCCACTGAGGGAGCATGTTCACCTGCTCCGTGTGTGACAGGGGATTCAATCAGTTCAGCAGCTTTATTTCACATCAACTTGTTCAGACCGAAAAATAAATGGTTTTGATGTTCTGATTGTGACGAGATTTAAAAGTGCAATGGATCTGCTGCAACACAAGCACAACACTGAGCAGAGGCAGTTTACCTGCTCCATGTGTGGGAAGGGATTCACTCAGTCATTGTATCTCAGTAAATATCAACTTGTTCACAATGAGAAGAGACTGTTTAAATGCTTGGACTGTGAGAAGAGGTTTAAAAGCTCCCTCCCTAACAGCACCGTGTACCTGTACCACAGGGATTGCAGTGATTGAAGAAGGCAGCTCACCACCACCTTCACAGAGTAATGAGGAAGGGGCAATAAATGCTGGCCTGAGCATTTGAAAAATGGAAAGAAGTCATCGGTGATTTTTCACTCAGTTATTAAGAAGCAACAGTTTAGATATGATACATAAAAGACATAAAACCTGTAATAGGTAAGATCCCGGTTGAAGGAAATACTGATCTCCGCTAATCGCTGGAGGTGATATTCTCCTCGGAAGGGTTTACTGATCCCGGATCAGGGGGATACTGATCTCCGTGTCTGGAGGTGATATTCTCCTCGGAATGGTTTACTGATCCCGGATCAGAAGGATGCCGATCTCCTGTCTCAGTCACCTTTAGCCACTTTGAAAAGCTCTTTGTTGTTTGAAGTGATTTCCCCACACAAAATTCCATTTATGTAGCTTATTTCTGTGGCGGCGGGGGAGGGGGGGGCGCGGGGTGGTGGTGTGGTGGCTCGTGTTGGTGTTTATGTCAATCATTTATTTAATTATCATTTGCAAGGGACAGATGTTCAGTGAATTCCCTGCTATTTCCATTCGAGTCAGAGAGGTTTACAGCATGGAAACAGGCCCTTTGGCCCAACTTGTTCATGTCGCCCCTTTTTTTAACCACAAAGCCAGTCCCAATTGCCCGCATTTGGCCCACATCCCTCTATACCCATCTTACCCATGTAACCACTTTTTAAAACACAAAATTGTACCCGCCTCTACTACTAATCTGGCAGCTTGTTCCAGATGCTTACCACCCTCTGTGAAAAAATTGCCCCTCTGGACCCTCTTGTATCTCTCCTCTCTCACTTTAAACCTATGCCCTCTAGTTTTAGACTCCCCTACCTTTGGGAAAAAATATCGACTATCGAGCTGATCTGTGCCCCTCATTATTTTATAGACCTCTATAAGATCACCCCTCAGCCTCCTTCGCTCCAGAGAAAAAAGTCACAGTTTATCCAGCCTCTCCTTATATCTCAAACCATCAAATCTCAGTAGCATCCTACTAAATCTTTTCTGCACTCTTCCTAGTTTAATAATATCCTTTCTATAATAGGGTGACCAGAACTGTACACAGTATTCCAAGTGTGGCCTTACCAATGTCTTATACAACTTCAATAAGATGTCTCAACTCCTGTATTCAATGTTCTGACCAATGAAACCAAGCATGCCGAATGCCTTCTTCACCACTCTGTCCACCTGTGACTCCACTTTCAAGGAGCTATGAACCTGTACCCCTAGATCTCTTTGTTCTATAACTCTCCCCAATGCCCAACCATTAACTGAGTAAGTCCTGCCCTGTTTTGATCTATCAAAATGCATCACTTCACATTTATCTAAATTAAACTCCATCTGCCATTCGTCAGCCCATTGGAAGTCTCTTCAGTCACTTTGTGGTTCATTGCTTGCTGCGACATCCTGTTTAACCTTTATGTCGTGAGTTTACATATAGGCCATGATCACCCCACCCTACCAAGTTTGTCTTGTTTCAGGTCTGTGCTGGAGAGACGCTTTTGGTTGGGATAAACAGTCGACACTGTCCTATAAATTCAATACATTTAAGACTGATTAAGTGGCAATTGTTTCCTGATTTCCCCATCCTTATTCACTTCTCACAAATGATTTCTGATTAACCCAGTAATTCCTAAACCACGAGCTTGTTTTAATTTCTTGATTACATATCATCGATATGTAATCAAGACGCTACTCGAATGATCAGAATCAGCAATACAAACCCTTGAGCTTCCAGCAAGACTAAATGTAAAATATGGTACAAGTACATTTTTCACTCAGTAATTAGAACATTTCATTTTTCTCAGCGCAGCAGCTGGCAGCATTTTAGATTCAATACCAATTGTTCACTTCTCTTCTAGCTGGGTCATCCAGGCTGGAAACGTTGGCTCTATTCTCTCTCCACAGAAGCTATCAGACCGGCCGAGATTTTTCAGCATTGTCAGTTTTTGAATTTCTTGATATCAGCTGGTCCAGTGATTATTGGCACAGTATCGCGCTGTTTTTACACATTTTTCCTGGCTATTTTCAAGTGACACAGTGTTCCAGCTGTTGGGTTTATGTTGTACCATCAAGTAGACTTTGCTTTTTGCTTCAATGACACGTCATCTCTGCTGAATGGATCTCAAACCAGTCTTTGTTGTGTGTGGGGTCATCTGGACCCGAAACGTCAGCTCTTTTCTCTCCTTACAGATGCTGCCAGACCTGCTGACATTTTCCAACATTTTCTCTTTTGGTTTGTTGTGTGTTCCACCTTTACCAAATGTTGCTGCTGCTGTGTCAGAAATTATTGAACTCAGCGACTTTCCAGTTGCATCAATATCAATGTTGATTGTTAAAATTTTAATTGATGTGTCTGTAAAATATTTCACTATTTTGTTCAATTTTCCTTGATAATTTCATTTCAGAATGGGAATGTCACTGTGAAGAACGTGTAAATCAGTAATTGTCAGCAAGGATTAATCAACACTTTCTAATTGGAGATGTTAATTAATGGACCCTTTTAAACATTGACTTCTGGATTTTGTATCAATTTAGGATTGAAGTAAAAGTTTATAATTTTATTGTAAACCAGTTCCTGAATTCTTGAATTTAGGAGAAAGATCACAGAATGTGCGTTTAAAAAGGGACATTGCAGCCCCGAAAATCAGTGACATTTCCAGAATATTAAACTCCAGCCACAGGGTTTGTTAACATCAGCAAAATCAAATCAGATATTGTCAGATTATCAATCCTGAATGTGATAAACAGCAGCACTAACAACAGCAGAATTCAATCCCTTCAGTCACTTTTGAACTCGCTGATGTCTCCGCTCTTTAGCTGCCTCCGTGAATCCCTTCCCCCACACACAGCAGATAAATGGCCTATCCCTGGTATGAATTCACTGGTGTACCATCAAGTTGGAGGACTTTGTGAATCCCTTCCCACATATAGAGCAGATAAATGGCCTCTCCCCAGTGTGAGCTCGCTGGTGTTCAATGAGGTTGGATGAAGATCTGAAATTCTTCCCACAGGCACTGCAGTTGAATGGCCTCTCCTGAGTGTGAACTTCCTGGGGTACTGGAGGCTGGATAACTGGGCAAATTCCTCCCCACACACGGAGCAGGTGTACGGCTTCTCCCTGGTGTGAATTTGCTGGTGCGCAGTGAGGTTGCCTGAGGACCTGAACCTCTTTCCACAGTGAATGCAGTCTTCTCCTCAGTGTGAATAAGCTGGTCCTCCAACCAATCAGAGTGAATGAGGGGGCGGGGCTTGGCTGTGAGTGAAGCATGCGCAGTCTAGTTAATGGCGACGGAGACAAGCTTTTGTTCCTTGGATCTGCCATCCGTAACGGAGAGAATGGCGAGACGAAGAGAACCACGGATCAGGTGAGTGACTGGATACGTAACGTAAACACGTTACATGAACCGCAAATACGGAAAAATCTCCCAGCGTTTCCCGCGAACCGTTGCCCCCTCCCTGCAGCAGGGGCCGCAGCTTTCTCACAGAGCTGGGTTCAGCGGCCGCTATCTTTATCCAGGCATTAGCAGCAGAGCGCATGCGCGGCTCCATCTTTGTTCGGGGCAGGAGCAGCAGAATGTGTGTATCGCCGCCACCTTTGTTGGGGGCAACAATTTTGATTATCTCCAAGTGAGAATCTCTATTCGCCTGCTTCACTCTGTCACTTCCAGTTTCTTACTGATGAGGCAGAACAATGATATATATCCAGGGCAGTGACCATTATTTGTATTTATATTGTGCATAAATAGAATTAAACTTTTAAAGACATTTCAGAGAAATGTTATGAAATAACAATTGACATTGAGCCACATGACGAGATATTAGGTTTTAAAGAGAATCTTAACTGAGAAAAGTGAGGTGGCGAATCAGAGAGGTTTAAGGAGGAAATTCCAGAGCTTCTGAAATAGGCAAAATCAGTAATGATGGAACGATTAAAATCGGGAATGCTCAAGTGGTCAAAATTAGATGAGTGCAGAGATCTCGGAGGGTGTGGGCCTGGAGGAGATTACAGAGATTAGGATGATTGCAACCATGGAGGAAAACAAGGATAAGAAATTTACAATCTTGGTGCATCTTAAAATGAAGCATTGTATTTCAGTGAGCATTTGTTTGTAGATCAGCATTCATCAATATATGTGCCATGGGCGGCACAGTGGTTAGCACTGCCACCTCACAGCGTCAGGGACCCGGGTTCGATTCCCGGCTTGGGTCACTGTCTGTCTGCGTGGAGCTTGCATGTTCTCCCCCGTGCCTGCGTGGGTTTCCTCTGAGTTCTCCGGTTTCCTCCCACAGTCTGAAAGACGTGTTAGTTAACTACCCAAACAGGCGCCGGAGTGTGGCGACTCGGGGAATTTCACAGTAACTTCATTGTAGCGTTCATGAAAGCCTTACTTGTGACTAATAAATAAACTTTCGCTTTAACTTTAATCTTTAAATGGGGGACATTTCTGCTCATCCAACCTTGGATGTCAGACAAGTTCGGATATATGAAGCTTGGAGGGGAACTTGCAGGTGATGGTGTCCACATACTCTTGCTGCCCTGGTCCATCCAGGTGGTGGAGGTTGAGGGATTAGGAGATTGTGGTTCAGTTCTCGGTCGAGAGAATGCCTCCCATTTGCCCCTGTCTCTTGCTGCTTTCTCTCTGTCTCTCTCTCTGTCTCTCTTGTAACATAGATTTCTCGGGCCCAGGGTGCTACATCATTGAATATGATGATGACATGTGGTTGAAAGGCAGAGCAGCTTCGACAGGCCGAATGGCCTCCTCCTGCTCCTATTTCTTGTGTTGTTGCAGAGGCCAGAACCTTGTGTAGACTCAGACCAGAGGCAGGCTTTCTTCCCTGAAGGACAGTAGTGACCATTTCACTTCTGACAAAGGATCAAACAGGTTTCATGGTCACTTTTTCCTTGTGCCAGCCCCATAAATAACCAGATTAATTCAGCTCAATTTCACAACCTGCCTTTTGTGAGTTCTTTCTCATCCCCTTTTTTCTGTTTAAAATCAATTTCAGATTATCTGAAGTGGAGGATTTCCAATCAGAAAACTCAAACCAAACATCCCATCAGGATCAGATGGAGTCACCCAATTTATTGTCAGCTGAATATTTGTGAGTTTTGAACATGGAAGGAAAAGGCACCGTTCACAGTGGGGAGAAACGGTGGGAATGTGGGGAGGGATTCAGATCCCCATCGGAACTGGAAACTCATCAGCCCAGACACACCAGGGAGAGGTCATTCACTTGCTCCAAGCGTGGGAAGGGATTCTCTCGCTCATCCAGCCTGCTGCAACACCAGCGAGTTCACACTGGAGAGAGACCTTTCAATTGCTCCGACTGTGGGAAGGGATTCGCTCAGTCAGGCAACCTGCTGAGACACCAGCGAGTTCACACTGGGAAGAGACCATTCACTTGCTCAGAGTGTGGGAAAGGATTCGCTCGGTCCCCTGACTTGATGGCGCACCAGCGAGTTCACACTGACGAGAGACCATTTAAATGTCCAGACTGTGGGAAGTGCTATAAAAGTTCCCGGGACCTGATACTCCATCAACGTGCTCACAGTGACGAGAGGCCATTCAGATGCTCTCATTGTGGGACTGGGTTCAAACAATCATCTCAACTCACTGAACACCAGCGTACTCACACCGGGGAGAGGCCATTCACCTGCTCTGTGTGTGGGCATGGGTTCAGTCGGTCATCTAACCTGCGGACACACCAGCGAATTCACACTGGGGAGAGACCTTTCACCTGTTCTGAGTGTGGGAAGGGATTCACTCAATTATCCACTTTGCTGAATCACCAGAGTGTTCACAACGAGAAGAGACCATTTCAATGTCCAGACTGTAGGAAGTGCTACAAAAGTTCCCGGCAACTGTTCCACCATCAACGAGTTCACACTGAGGAGAGACCTTTTAAATGCCCAGACTGTGAGAAGTGCTTTAAAGGTTCTGGGGAACAGATGCGCCATCAACGTGTTCACACTGACGAGAAACCATTCAGGTGCTCTCACTGTGACACTGGGTTCAAGACATCATCTGACCTCACTGTACACCAGCGAGTTCACACTGGGGAGAAACCATTCACCTGCTCCCAGTGTGGGAAGGGATTCACTCAGTCATCCTCCCTGCTGACACACCAGCGAGTTCACACCAGGGAGAGGTCATTCACCTGCCCCAAGTGTGGGAAGAGATTCACTCAGTCATCCAACCTGCTGAGACACCAGCGAATTCACAAGTAATTTCAATAAATTAGCTTTGTGTTAACAGTGTTTAATCTTTTAACACCTTTAACATATGTTATTTCCTTTTGAAGGGTTCTCATGCTCCCCTGTCTCTTCCATCCTCACCTCCAAGTGTGAGGAGCTCATGGAGCTTCTTTGTAAGATTGGGACAATCTGATCAGCTGCCTCTGCTGCTTCCCTCCCTTCCACTAGCCCACCGGGACAAACCATGTCTAAAGTTCCACCTTGCTCAAGCCCAGAACTTACAGCTTTCTCCAGTTTCTCTCCTATCTCCCTTCATGCCCTCTGCATCTTGTCCATGAGACCCACCTTGTGCTCCATTAACCCTATTCTCCTTAAACTGCTGATCATCCAACTTCCCCACATTAGGTGATATTGTTGACGGTTCTCTCTTTTCTCTCACACTGTCCCTCTCACTTTCAAATCCACTGTCATCACCAATCCTAAAAAAACACTCAATCCCACAATCTCACAGGTGGAGAAGGTGGTGAAGAAGGCATATGGCATGCTTGCCTTTATAGGACGGGGCATAGAGTATAAGAGTTGGGGTCTGATGTTGCAGATGTATAGAACGTTGGTTCGGCCGCATTTGGAATACTGCGTCCAGTTCTGGTCGCCACACTACCAGAAGGACGTGGAGGCTTTGGAGAGAGTACAGAGGAGGTTTACCAGGATGTTGCCTGGTATGGAGGGGCTTGGTTATGAGGAGAGATTGGGGAAACTGGGGTTGTTCTCCTTGGAAAGACGGAGGATGAGGGGAGACTTAATAGAGGTGTATAAAATTATGAAAGGCATAGATAGGGTGAACGGTGGGAAGCTTTTCCCCGGGTCGGTGGTGACGTTCACGAGGGGTCATAGGTTCAAGGTGAAGGGGGGGAGGTTTAACACAGATATCAGAAGGACATATTTTACACAGAGGGTCGTGGGGGCCTGGAATGTGTTGCCGGGCAAGGTGGTGGAGGCGGACACACTGGGAACATTTAAGACTTATCTAGACAGCTATATGAACGGAGTGGGAATGGAGGGATACAAAAGAGTGGTCTAGTTTGGACCAGGGAGCGGCGCGGGCTAATTGTTCTTTGTTTCTCGTTTCAAGGCTTCATTCTATGATCATCTTGCTGGTGCCAGTACAGAGTGAGACTGCGGATAGTTGGGAACCTGTCTCGGGGGCAGGGAATTCAGATGGTGGAAATGAATAGGGTTGGGAAGCATTTTCTGATCAGGGCCAGTGTGATCTCCTGGACTCGTTTCGATCGCCACAGGGGGTCGGAGAGGAATTTCCCAGATTTTTTTTCCCCATATTGGCCCTGGGGTTTTCACTCTGGGTTTTCGCCTCTCCCTGGAGATCACATGGTCTGGAATGGGGGGGTGGGGGTGAGTTAATAGGTTGTGATGAACAAAGCATCGTAGCTGTGAGGGACAGCTCGGTGGATAGGATATTAGGATGTAGATAGGCTGGAAAATTGGGCGGGGATCCTGGACTCAGGATTCAATCCTGGACCGGGGAGCGGCGCGGGCTTGGAGGGCCGAAGGGCCTGTTCCTGTGCTGTTTTGTTCTTTGCCAACTGCTACCCCATCTCCAACCTCTCTTTCCTCTCCAAAGCCCCTGCACTAGGTGTCCCCCAAGTGTTTATCCTTTGCCCCTCCTGTTTCTCATCTACATGCTGCCACTGGGTGACATAATACAGATAGACTGTTGTCTATCTTCTTCCTACTCAGCTTCTCTGAGCTGTGAACCAGGCAGCTGAAAGCTGATACTTATTAACTTTTTCTGGACACAGTCCCTTGTACATGATCAATGGTGTTCCTGAACTCTGGTTCACATGATCAGTCTCTGATGCATTTAATTCCATCTACGGGCGATCGAAGGGGTCTTCAACCTGACTCTCTGCCCCCTCTAGTGCAGCTATATTCGTGGCCAGGTGTCCCTGGAAAGGGAGCATGCAGTGTCCGAAGGCACCACTGAAGCCTTCCATGCCCGCTGGGCACTGCAGGGACTGGGGTGTATTATTGACCCCTTTAATCACATTTTAATTTGATGTTTTAAGTTTCCTTTCCGCTTTGTTTTTTGTTTCGGGCGGTTCCCCTCCTTTTAGGGAGCTGCCCCTTTTGAGTTGTCCCGAAGTTAAGCTGATTTTGTTTATTTGGTTGGACACGAGAAAGATGTCCCTGATTGATGTCGGTGGTGTGGAATCAGTTTCTGATTGGTTTCTTCATGGTGATGGTCACCTACCGATCATTTCCTGCAACCTCCTGGCTGGCCCTCTAATGTATCAGTTACTTTCGGAGTCTGCCCCACGTTATAACCTTTCCTGTCATTTTATTAAATTTTATGGCTTCGTACTGAGATAACGGGGGGGGGCCTAAAGATATCTTCTTTGTCACTTATTTGAGATAAGCAAGTTTATGGTGTCAAATCCCAATGGTTAACATTTGGGTTCATTGTCTCAAATGTCTAATTGATGTGTAGAAATCCTGTGGAGTTCTCATTGGGGCAGTGACTATCAGTATATTTTGGTTAAAGAAAGTGCTTGCTGGTTTTTGTAGTGGTTGCCAGAGCTTGGAACACAGTTAATTAAAAGGACACAAAGTGACACACAGCCTTAAACTAATACAGAAATTACAAAGTTACTTCAGATCTAAAATCCAAAGAAAGTGGCATCAAATCAGTGTGTAAAAGGTGAGAGAGCAGGAAACACAAATACAGTATGATACATTCAATTGATAAATGTTCAAAACGAATGAGTCAGAATTACTACTGTGTGATGAAAACTAAACTGAAACCTTTAATTTTTCAAACCAATGATGGTTATATAGTGTGAAGGAAAGTCACTGCTTCTTTTAAGATATTACAAGTTAAAAGGATACATTAATTTATGACACAGTGCTGAAGGTTTGAAACTTCACAGCTGGTTTCTTCACACAATATGGCCTCTAACTCAAGTATAACTGTTATTGTCAATGGCTGAGGAGTTAACAGTTCCAGACCTCAGCCTATCCAGAGTTGATGGGATCCACAGGACTCTGTAATTAAAGTATAAAAGTGTAGGTTTACACCGGCCTCGGGTCATGTGATGTATTTCATTTATCAAATAAGGATGCAGTTACAGACAAAGCCAGTTACATGATACTAATATATTATAATTAAGCAGAATATCACAGCAGGTTAATTGATTAATAAGCTTCAATTACTTGATGATTACACATAACCATGCTACAAACTATTAAATATGACTATTCCTACAGTCAAACAGTCCAGTCAAGCAACAGGCTGACACAGTCATACTTTGAATCATATCTTACTGCCAATGTCTCACAGGAACAAGGAGCAGGATTCGGCTATTTGGTCCCTCGAGTCTGCTCCACCATTTAATCAGATCAGGGCTGATCTGATAGTAACCTTAATTCTGCATCCTGCCTACCCCCAATAATCTATCACCCACTTGCTTGCCAAGAATCTATCTACATCTGCCTTAAAAATCTTCAAAGACTCTGCTTCCACCGCCTTTTCAGAGGCGTTCCAGAGGATCACGACCCTCTGAAAGAAAATATTTCACTTCATCTCCGTTTTAAATGTGTGAACCCTTATTTTTAAACAGGGACCCCGAGCTCGAGATTCTCACAGAAGAGGAAACATCCTCTCCACATCAACCTGTCAAGAACCTTCAGGATCTTCTATGTTTCGATCAAATTTATCTTACTCTTCTAAACTCCAGCAGACACAAACCTAGCCTGTCCAAGCTTTACCCATAATCCACACATTTCTAGCATTATTCTGGTCAATCGACTGCTTCCAATGTATTTACATCCTTGCTTAAACAAGATGACCAATACTGTACACCGTACTCCAGATGTGGTCTCACTGGTGCTCTGGATAACTGAAGCATAACCTCCATATTTATGTAATCAATTCCCCTCACAAATGATAGCTTTCCTAATTACTTGCTTTACCTGCTTACGAGCTTTTTGTGATTCATGCAAAGAACAAAGAACAGCACAGGAACAGGAACAGGCCCTTCGGCCAACGCTGATCACATTGTCCTATCGAGACCAACCACTTATATCCCACTATTCCCGCCTGTTCATGTGTCTATCCAGATAAGTCTTAAATGTCACTAACGTGTCTGCCTCAACCACCGCACTTGGCACTGCATTCCAGGCCCCCACCACCCTCTGTGTAAAAAGACTTCCCCCGCACATCTCCACTGAACCTTTCCCCCTTATCTTGAACTTGTGCCGCCTTGTAATTGTCATTTCTGCCCTGGGAAAAAGGTCCCAAGTGTTCACCCTATCCACACCCCTCATAATTATATAAACATCTATCAGGTCGCGCCTCAGCCTCCGTCTTTCCAGGGAGAACAATCCCAGTTTATTCAATCTCTAGAACACCCAGATCCCTCTGCATCTCAGAGCTCTACAATCTCTCACCATTTAGATAATCTGCTTCCCTTTTATCCTTCCTGCCAAAATGTGCTGTCCTACCAGCAGTTCAGACCTGAGTAGAGGGAGCAGTAAGAAGTTTAACAACACCAGGTTAAAGTCCATCAGGTTTATTTGGTAGCAAAAGCCACACAAGCTTTCGAAACTCTAAGCCCCTTCTTCACCTGAAGAAGGGGCTTAGAGCTTCGAAAGCTTGTGTGGCTTTTGCTACCAAATAAACCTGTTGGACTTTAACCTGGTGTTGTTAAACTTCTTACTGTGTTTACCCCAGTCCAACGCCGGCATCTCCACATCATGACTAGAGGGAGCAGCACAGAGGTGGACAGTGCAAGTGAGTCATCCTGGGAGTCCTCAACTTGAAATCCTTTTTATTCATTCGTGGGAAATGGGCATTGTTGGATGGCCAGCATTTATGGCCCAGCCCTTGTTGCCCTTGAACTGAGTGACTTGCGAAGCCATTTCAGAGGGAGTCACATGTAGGCCAGACCGGGTAAGGATAGCAGATTTCCTTCCCTAAAGGGCATTAGTGAACCAGATGGGTTTTTTACGATAATCAACAATGGTTTTATGGTCATCAATAAATTCTTAATTCCAGATTTTTTTCATTGAATTCAAATTCCACCAACTGATGTGGCAGGATTCGAAACCCGGTCCCCAAATCATTAGCTGAGTTTCTGGATTAATAGTTCAGCAATAATACCACCAGTCATCACCTTCCTTAGTTCAACATGGAGTGTAGGAGAACAAGTCAGGAGCAGCACTGGGCACCCTAAAACTGAGATTCCAACCTGGTTACTCTAACATGAGACTATAAGCATGCTGAACAGCAGAAGCAGCATGTTCCAGGCAGGGCCAAGCGATCCCACAAACAACGGATCAGATCAAAGCTGCAGTCCCCCCACATCCAGTCGTGAATGGTGGGGGACAATTAAACAAATCACAGAGAGAGAAAGCTCCACAAACATCACCATCCTGAATGACTGGGGAAAGAAGTGGATCAGTGCAAACAACTGTGATTTGTGTTTGGTGATCGCGGATGTGTTGCTGATGCCTTCCATGGATTCCAAGGCCAGGAAAGATACTCTGGAAGGTGTGGGGAGCTGGGACTTGCCCAGGAGAATAACTGAAGGTGTGAAAACTGAAATAATCAAGAGTTAGAAAGGAGAAAAGGCCACAAAAATGCAGCAATTGGTAACAAGACATTGATTAATCTTTTCTTATCCTGGAGAAATGAAGGTCCCAGCTTTGTGTCTTAAACAATATTAGTTAATTTGACATTTATCCACAGTAATAAACTCCAGCCCAGTTATAGTGATCACAAACATCAGTGAAAACACACCCCAACTGTCAGAATGAACATTGTTCAGTCCTGGATGTGAATAACAGCAGAATCCAATTCCTCCAGACACCTGCCAATTTGCTGGTGAGTTAGAAGATGGGTTGACTGAGTGAATCCCATCTCACACTCAGAGAAGGTGAACGGTCTCTCTCCATTGTGAGTGTGTTGGTGTCTCAGCAGGTGGGATGAGTGAGAAAATCCCTTCCCACACTCAGAGCAAGTGAACGGTTTCTCCCCGGTGTGAATGTGCTGGTGTGTTTGCAGGTTGGATGAGCGAGTGAATCCCTTTCCACAGTCAGAGCAGGTGAACGGTCTCTCCCCGGAGTGAACTTGTTGGTGTCTCAGCAGAATACTCGAGGTCTTAAAGCTCTTCTCACATTCAGAACATTTGAAAGGTTTCTTATCTGAGTGAACGAGTTGGTGTGATCTGAGGCTGGTTAAATAAATGAATCCTTTTCCACACAAGGAGCAGGTGAATGACCTCTCCCCAGTGTGAACTCGCTGGTGTTTCTGGAGGCTGGATAACAGAGTGAATCCCTTCCCACACACTGTACATCTGAATGGCCTCTCCTCATTGTGAACTCGCTGGTGTATCAGCAGATCACTTGTGGTTTTATAACTCTTCTCACATTCAGTACATTTGAAAGGTCTGTTATCAGTGTGAACCAGTCGGTGTGTAGCGAGGTGAGATGATCGTGTGAATCCCTTCCCACACACAGAGCAGATGAACGGCCTTTCCCCAGTATGAGTGCGTTTGTGTTCAATGAGATTCTGTGATCGCTTAAATAACTTCCCACAGTAAGAGCAGCAGAACTGTTTCTCGGTGTGAATAGATTGGTGCATGACCAGGTCCTCAGGGCTTTTAGAGTTGTGATCACCGTCAGAGTGGTTAAAAAGCCTCTCTTCAATGTGAACTTGCTGGTGGGTCAGCAGGTGGGATGACTGAATGAATCCTTTCCCGCACATGGAGCAGGTGAATGGTCTTTCCCCAGTGTGACTGCGCCGATGCATTTCCAGCAGCGATGGGTAACTGAATCCCTTCCCACAATCCCCACATTTCCATGGTTTCTCCATGGTGCAGGTGTTCTTATATGTTCAAGCCTTGTCCACACACAACATGTGTATTGCTTCGAAGTAAGGCTATTAAGGGTTATGGGACAAGGCAGAAAATTGGATTGTCATATCATATCAGCCGTGATCTCATTGAATGGAGGAGCAGACTCGATGAGTCCAATGGCCTAATTCTGATCCTAATTCTTATGGTGTTATTGTTCTCTGCTGTGAATTGTGTGATGTTTCTTTCAGGCTGTGTAACTGGTTAAAGCTCTTTCCAGTCAGTTCACTCTCACTCAGGTCTGTGTCTCGGTGCTTTTCCAGTCACACTGATGTTTGAAATTGTTCCCCACCGCCAGAACAGACAAACATTTCTCCTTCCACATTTAAAGGTCGATGATATTCAGGTTCTGATGAATTGAGTGACTCTGTCAGATCTTGATGTAATGTTTGGTTTCCATTTCCCATCTGCAATTCATCGCCCTTGTGGACCTTGTAAAAGACATTGACAGAGTCAGTATCACTGTCAGCACAGGACAGAAATTCACAACAAACAATTCTAGTTTCCATCGAATATTATTTCAAATCTTGTTTCCCCAAATCTTGTGATCCAATCGAACTTCCATCTGAACTAAACCAGAACTTTGTTTCCAGTGTTTGTGAGACACTCTGTCCCCTGAGTTGTGGAAGATATCGAGTGTTCCAGTCGACACTGTCTGCTCCCTCTCCAGGACCACACGAGCACAGACAAGAAAGTTAAAGTTTATTTTTATTAGTCACAAGTAAGGCTGACAGTAACACTGTAATGAAGTTACTGTGAAACCACAGAAGAGGGGCCCACAGCCAAGTTACCCTCTGCTGAACTACAAATTAACCAGCCCCAAGAGCAGGTCCAGGAAAAGATCCTCTGACCTCCCCAGTCTCCTCCACACTGGGCAGTTAACGAACAGGAGCGTGGGGCAGAACAGAATTGTAACTAAAAGTGGAGAAGCAGCTCCTTCAGGGGTTGCAATCTCTCACACTGAATATGTACATGGCTCATGGATTTCTTGAGGCTGCAAATTAATTTAAAAGAGGAGAAAAAAACAGTGATAAACACAAAGGCAGGTTGTGAAATTGAGCTGAATGAATCCGGTAATTTGTGGAGCCGGAACAAGGAAAAAGTGACCACGAAAGCTGCTGGATTGTGATTAAAAACTCAAATGGTTTGCTAATGTCCTTCAATTCAGGAAACCTGCCACCCAGTCCAGATCTACACAAGAATTCAACCTTAATGGGAGGAGAAAGATAGAGATGAAACAGGGAGGGAATGAATGGTAAGGACTTTATACATCTACAACTGGACAAGAACTTTGACAGAACCTGCCAAACCACAACCTTCACCAACTCAAAGGATGCAGGAAAACTATCACCACCAAATGTTGTTTTCAATCTCAAATCTCAAAACAACTTGTAATCCTGAGGTAACCTGTATCCTCCTGCATTTAAGGGGCAATTTAGCATGGCCAGTCCACCTAACCTGTACACCTTTGGGGTGTGGGAGGAAACCGGAGCACCTGAAGGAAACTCATGCAGTCACAGAGAGAACATGCAAACTCCACACAGACAGTCACCCAAAGCTGGAATCGAACCCCGGGTCCCTGGTGCTGTGAAACAGCAGTGCTGACCGCTGTGCCACCCTGTGCCACTGTACTGTGTTGCTCGGAAATAAGTTTTAGGATTTTGGCCGAGTGATTGTGAAGGCAGACCTTCTACCAAGTCAGAATAGTGCGTGATTCTGAAGAGTAAATGCAGGTTATGGGGTCTCCATGCACAGACTGCCCTTATCCATGTTGAGGAGAGGTTTGTAGTTTTGGAAGGTGCTGTCAAAGGAGGTTTAGCCAATTGCTGGTAATTCTAGTAATGTCCATGTTCCAGTTGTGAACTCGCTGGTGCCTCAGCAGTGTGGATGAACGACTGAATCCCTTCCCACACACTGAAAAATTTGAAATCTTTCTAAATGTAAATTTGATGAAAATCCCTGACAGAGCTACTTTTTCCTTGCTTGAAACACAGCTTTAAATGGTCCATTTGTTTCTAGAGTCGGTTCCATGAGCAACGCCTTCAAATAAACAAAATCAAAACACTGCAGCTGCTGGAAATCTGAAATGAAAAGAGAAAACGTTGGAAATATTCATCAGGTTAGACAGCATCTATGGAGACAGAAACAGAGTTAATGTTTGCAGTCACTGACGCTCCTCTAATAAAACACATACCAATAGCTGCTGTTTAATGGGGCCATGGATCCCACAATCCCCTGTGCCCCAGAAACCGCTCTATCCATCACACACATTTCCCATTATGATATTTCTGTGTCAAGAGGGCGAGCTGTTTAAAAGTTGTCAAGTTCCATTTTTGCGTGTTCATGTTCATTAAAGATACAGTTCGACTTCCCCCTCATTATGTATCAATTTCAGAAACTTCGGTTGAGAATTTCCATTCCCCTACTTTCTGTTGGATAATGAATACCTTGAGTACTTAGAAATCATAGAAATCCTACAGTGCAGAAAGAGGCCATTTGGCCCATCGAGTCTGCACCGACCACAATCCCACCCAGGCCCTACCCCCATATCCCTACATATTTTACCCGCTAATCCCTCTAACCTACACATCTCAGGACACTAAAGGGCAATTTTTAGAATGGCCAATCATCCTAACCTGCACATCTTTAGACTGTGGGAAGAAACCCACGCAGACACGAGGAGAATGTGCAAACTCCACACAGACAGTGACCCGAGCAGGGATTCGAACCCAGGACCGTGGAGCTGTGAAGCAGCAGTGCTAACCACTGTGCTACCGTGCCGCATAGGTTACAGTATAATTTGATTCCTAATGTTATTGACTGCACCCGTATCCCTAATTTTCACATCGCAGCAGAAAAAGCTCACTGTTCACATATGAGGAGTTTCGATGGCGTGCGCTTTACCCAACATTCCTCGCGGTCGGGAATGGTCCCTATCCACAGCACGGGAGAGAGGTGCGCATGCGCAGTCAGGCAGCGTTTGGCGCATGTGCAGCGTGGATGATGGCAAGGAGATACATTCCTCTGTCTCATCAGCAACCGGTAAGGATGCGGATACATGGAGGGAGGATTGGAACCGGCAGATGGACGGAGAGGGTTTCTAAATATCTGGTGAAGGTCTCAAACCTCTCATAGTAATCCGCAGGTCCCGTGTTTGTAGCTTCAGGTCTTTTTCCCGAGACGAGGCTCAGGTTAACAGCCGCCATCTTGATTCGGCAGGGAGCAGAGCGCATGCGCTGGTGTCTTGGTGACGCAACAGTGAGTGGGCGGGGCTTCAGCGTTTTCTGCTCCCAACCGGGTCCTCGTGACCGGAAAGCATCGCAAACTGAGCAACAGGTTTTAAACAGCTTCACCCACTCCCAGGGAAAAATGGTGTATGAAAGTAAGCTTGCAGGAACATAAAAACTGACTGTAAAAATTTCTACAGATATATAAAGAGAAAATGATTGACAAAATTTTAGAAATGGGAGAATTCATCACGGGGAATAAAGGGCCGAAGGGCCTGTACTGCGCTGTATTGCTCTATGTTCTGTGGTCTATGGATCTGTCAATCACCCTCAACCAGCATCTTCAGGAGAATTGGGAGGGTGAATATGAGATACAGCAGAGTGAGAATGGAGGGAGAGTGTGTGGGATGGAGTTCACAGCTTTGGGGAATGAGAGAGGAAAGAATGTTCCAGAGAAACTAGAATTGTTCTGAATTTCTATCCTGTACTGACACTGATCACTTTTGTAAATTCTTTTTACAGGATATTGGAAGGGGAGGATTTACAGACAAATTTCAAACCAAACGTCACATCAACATCTGACATCCTCACTCAATTCATCGGGACCTGAATATTTCGACCTTTGATTCTCGAAGGAGAAATGTTTCTCTGTTCTGTGCTTCAAAAACTTTAATCATTTGTGTGACTTGAAAAGCACCGAGACACACACACACCTGAGTGAGAGTGTTCCAGTGCACTGAGTGTGGAAAGAGCTTTAACCAGTTACACAGCCTGAAAATACATTGCAGCATTCACAGCGGGGAGAGACTGTACCCGTGTTCTGTGTGAGATTTAACTGATTGTTTAACCTGGAGAGTCACAAGGACACCTGCACCATGGAGAAACCGTGGAAATGTGGGGACTGTGGGAAGGGATTCATTTCCCCATCTCAGCTGGAAGCTCATCGACGCAGTCACACTGGGGAGAGACCATTCACTTGCTGTGTGTGTGGCAAGGGATTCAGTCAGTTATCGAATCTGCGGACGCACCAGCGAGTTCACACTGGGGAGAGGCCGTTCACCTGCTCTCAGTGTGGGGAGGGATTCACTCGGTTATCCAGCCTGCAGACTCATCAGCGAGTTCACACTGGGGAGAGACCATTCACCTGCTCTCAGTGTGGGAAGAGATTCACTCAGACATCCCACCTGCAAACGCACCAGCGAGTTCACACTGGGGAGAGGCCATTCACCTGCTCTGTGTGTGGGAAGGGATTCACTGACTTATCCAGCCTGCGGGGACACCAGCGAATTCACACTGGGGAGAGACCATTCACCTGCTCTCAGTGTGGGGAGGGATTCACTCAGTCATCCGCCCTGCGGAGACACCAGCGAGTTCACACTGGGGAGAAGCTGTTCACCTGCTCTCAGTGTCTAAAGGGATTCACTCAATTATCCCACCTGCAAACACACCAGCGAGTTCACACTGGGGAGAGGCCATTCACCTGCTCTCAATGTGGGAAGGGATTCACTGACTTATCCAACCTGCAGACACACCAGCGAGTTCACACTGGGGAGAAACCATTCACCTGCTCTCATTGTGGGAAGGGATTCACTCAGTCATCCACCCTGCGGAGACACCAGCGAGTTCACACTGGGGGAGGCCATTCATCTGCTCTCAGTGTGGGAAGAGTTTCAGAGCTTCATCCGCCCTGCTGAGACACCAACCAATTCACGAGTGATGACAGTGGTTGGATTCTGCTGTCATTGTTTCTGCTCTCAGTTACACCCAGGACTGCATTTTGTTCATTCTCACAGTTGGTCAATGGGGAGGGTCGGAGGGTTTCTTTCTGCTGGACTGGCCGGTCTCACAACTTTGCCTCCAGTGGGCTGATGCTCTTTGAGTCTTGTTGTGAATACCTGGTTTCAACTTTCACAAGGATCACAGAGTGACAGGGTGTGAGGAAGTTAAGACATGTTTAGTCAGCATTTATATTTGAAACACCGCCTAAATGCCCATCTAAGGCAGCGAGTTCCAGATCATTACCATTCGCTGCATCAAAATATTCTTCCTCACATCCCCCCCCGCATCTCTGACCCAAAACCATAAATCTGTGTCCCCCTCGTCCTTGTCCAATCAGCTAATGGGAACAGCTTTTCTTTGTCCACCTTATCTAAACCTGTCAGAATCTTGTCCACCTCTATCAAATCTCCCCTCAACCTCCTTTGCTCCAAGGAGAACAACCCCAGCCTGACATCGACAATAAAGAACAAACTAACAGAATATGTTAATACCTGAAATCAAATGGGAATGTTTAAATTCTGTTTTAAAGATATTGTGAATATATTGTCCTGGACAATAAAGAAATTGTAATAACTCACCTTGGGAGTGGTTGAATGGAATATATCAATCTGGTATCCACCTACAGTCTAGTGAAAGTCTGGAATGTGTAGCTGGAAATCCCTCCTAACAGCACAGTGGGTGTACCTACACCTCAGGCATTGTAACAGTTTAAGAAGGCAGTGTTGGGGTTGACCACGGCCGAGGCAGCTACATACAGCCACATATTCTGTTATAATTGAAGGACTGCAGATTGAATGTGAGGCATTATGGGACTGGACTATCTTGACCACATTCCTGTGACTGCTCAGTTTCTGCAATCACGAACCATTAAAGCTGCTTAGCAGGGCTCCAACAGAGGACCTGGTGAGAATATTTACTCAGAATGGGTTAGAATTAAACTTATTCCAGGACCGGCTGGTGTTCAGCGGCTGAGATTCCTGAATCTGTAAAAAGGGGTCTGACCAATCAACAAACGGTGATAGGAAGCTGACTAAGAAATTAAGAAGCCTTCTCAGGCATTGTTTAAATTATTTTATCATACATTTGTGACAAGAACTGTGAGAGACTTGTGACCCGATAGTCGGTGAAGTGATGGTATACTCCAAACAAGTAGCACTGGACTGAAAAATGGACCTCTGAGAGTAGATTCTGATGGTTATAATCTTACCCAAGCATGGCCAGCGAATAATCAGAGCTCGAGTGGGGACCGGACAGATCTCTTACCTGCCATTTGGAAACTAAGAACAAGAAACTTATAGATAAAATGATTAGAGAATAGAGCCAACGTTTTGAGTCTGGAAGACACTTTGTAAGAGCTCTTATGAAGTGTCATGCAGACTCTATTCTCTCTCCACAGATGCTGTCAGACCTGCTGAGATTTTCCAGCATTTTCTGTTTTTGTTTCAGATTCCAGCATCCGCAGTATTTCACTTTTATGATAAAATGATTAGTTCTGATTGGAATCCCCACGACCCTCCCGCAAAACAGAGGGAGTGGTGGCAAAGGGAGAAAAAGGATAAGGATGATAAAGTCTGGGTTCTGATTCTCTGAGCCCATGTAGAATAAACAAAATGAGTGAATCAGTTTATAAAGAACAGAAGTTACCCATCCCTAACAAAAACTGATCAAATAAAATAGGTTGAGGAATATAACAAAAAAATTAATAGATGAAGTTTAAAATCATTTGTTTTGTTTTAATCTTGTGTAAAGTGATGTAATTGTGTGCCAAGTTTTTTCTGCTCACTCCCTACCTCTTTAGGCTCTGTAGAAAAGTTAACCCTTTCAGCAGACAGTTCATTTGTTTTTAAATCGCCTGAAAACTCATGTCTATTTTAGTTTATAATTGAAGATTTATGGGAATTGGCTCAGATGGACTTTTGACATTTTTAAAGTATAAAAAAGTGATCTTGAGAACGCAATTTGGTAGAGAGAGGTGGAGGGAGAGATGTTTACAGAGAGGTGTTGAGAGCTGTTGGTTTTACAAGTTATCCACGTTTTTGGAGCGGTCACTTCATGTCCTGGTCTGAGAGGGATGGAGAGAAGTCTGTTCAATTGTTAATGTTAAACTTTCTCTATTCACTGTTAATCGACACTCTGTTTTTTATCTTTCTGACTTGTTACATTTTTAATGATTAATAAACTTTCTGAATTCACCATTTAAAGTGTTCTTTCTTGCCATTTGGTTAAGACATTGGAACCTTGAACATAGAACAAAGAACATTACAGTGCAGTACAGGCCCTTCGGCCCTCGATGTTGCACCGACCAGTGAAACCAATCTAAAGCCCCTCTAATCTACACTATTCCAATATCATCCATATGTTTATCCAATGACCATTTAAATGCCCTTAATGTTGGCGAGTCCACTACTGTTGCAGGCAGGGCATTCCACGCCCTTACTACTCTCTGAGTAAAGAACCTACCTCTGACATCTGTCCTATATCTATCACCCCTCAATTTAAAGCTATGTCCCCTTGTGTTAGCCATCACCATCCGAGGAAAAAGACTCTCACTGTCCACCCTATCTAATCCTCTGATCATCTTATATGCCTCTATTAAGTCACTTCTTAACCTTCTTCTCTCTAACGAAAACAGCCTCAAGTCCTTCAACCTTTCCTCATAAGACCTTCCCACCATACCAGGCAACATCCTGGTAAATCTCCTCTGCACCCTTTCCAATGCTTCCACATCCTTCCTATAATGCGGCGACCAGAACTGTACGCAATACTCCAAGTGCGGCCACACCAGAGTTTTGTACAGCTGCAACATGACCTCATGGCTCCGAAACTCAATCCCTCTACCAATAAAAGCTAACACACCATACGCCTTCTTAACAACCCTGTCAACCTGGGTGCCAACTTTCAGGGATCTATGCACATGGACACCGAGATCTCTCTGCTCATCCACACTACCAAGTATCTTACCATTAGCCCAGTACCCTGTATTCCAGTTACTCCTTCCAAAGTGAATCACCTCACACTTTTCCACGTTAAACTCCATTTGCCACCTCTCAGCCCAGCTCTGCAGCTTATCTATGTCCCTCTGTAACCTGCAACATCCTTCCGCACTGTCCACAACTCCACCGACTTTAGTGTCATCCGCAAATTTACTAACCCATCCTTCTACGCCCTCATCCAGGTCACTTATAAAAATGACAAACAGCAGTGGCCCCAAAACAGATCCTTGCAGTTCACCACTAGTAACTGAACTCCAGGATGAACATTTCCCATCAACCACCACCCTCTGTCTTCTTACAGCTTGCCAATTCCTGATCCAAAATCAGCCTCAATCCCATGTCTCCGTATCTTCTGCAATAGCTTACCATGGGGAACCTTATCAAACGCTTTACTGAAATCCATATACACCACATCAACTGCTTTACCCTTATCCACCTCTTTGGTCACTTTCTCAAAGAACTCAATAAGATTTGTGAGGCACGACCTACCCTTCACAAAACCGTGCTGACTATCCCTAATCAAATTATTCCTTTCTAGATGATTATAAATCCTATCTCTTATAATCCTTTCCAAAACTTTGCCCACAACAGAAGTAAGGCTCACCGGTCTATAATTATGAGGGTTGTCCCTACTCCCCTTCTTGAACAAGGGGACAACATTTGCTATCCTCCAGTCCTCTGGCATTTTTCCTGTAGGCAATGACGACATCAAGCTCAAAGCCAAAGGCTCTGCAATCTCCTCCCTCGCCTCCCAGAGAATCCTAGGATAAATCCCATCCGGCCCAGGGGACTTATCTATTTTCACACTTTCCAGAATTGCTAACACCTCCTCCTTATGAACCTCAATCCCGTCTAGTCCAATAGCCTGTATCTCAGTATTCTCCTCGACAACATTGTCTTTTTCCTGAGTGAATACTGACGAAAAATATTCATTTAGCACCTCTCCTATCTCTTCGGACCCCACGCACAACTTCCCACTACTGTCCTTGACTGGCCCTAATCTTACCCTAGTCATTCTTTTATTCCTGACATACCGATAGAAAGCTTTAGGGTTTTCCTTGATCCTACCTGCCAAAGACTTCTCATGTCCCCTCCTGGCTCTTCTGAGCTCTCTCTTTAGGTCCTTCCTGGCTAACTTGTAACTCTCAAGTGCCCTAACTGAGCCTTCATGTCTCATCTTTACATAAGTCTCCTTCTTCCTCTTCACAAGAGATTCAACTTCTTTAGTAAACCATGGTTCCCACGCTCGATCACTTCCTCCCTGCCTGACAGGTACATACTTATCAAGGACACGCAGTTGCCATTCCTTGAACAAGCTCCACATTTCAATTGTGCCCATCCCCTGCAGTTTCCTTCCACATCCTATGCATCCTAAATCACACCTAATCACATCATAATTTCCTTTCCCTCAGCTATAACCCTTGGCCTGCAGTATATACCTATCCCTTTCCATCGCTAAAGTAAACGTAACCGAATTGTGGTCACTATCACCAAAGTGCTCACCTACCTCCAAATCTAACACCTGGCCTGGTTCATTACCCAGTACCAAATCCAATGTGGTCTCACCTCTTGTTGGCCCATCTACATACTGTGTCAGGAAACCCTCCTGCACACATTGGACAAAAACTGACCCATCTAAATTACTCAAACTATACCTTTTCCAGTCAATATTTGTAAAGTTAAAGTCCCCCATAACAACTACCCTGCTACTTTCGCTCCTATCCAGAATCATCTTTGCAATCTTTTCCTCTACATCTCTGGAACTTTTCGGAGACCTATAGAAAACTCCCATCAGGGTGTCCTCTCCTTTTCTGTTTCTAACCTCAGCCCAAACTACCTCAGTAGACGAGTCCTCATCAAACGTCCTTTCTGCCACCGTAATACTGTCCTTGACTAACAATACCACACCTCCCTCTCTTTTACCACCTTCCCTGATCTTACTGAAACATCTAAACCCCAGAACGTGTAACAACCATTCCTGTCCCTGCTCTATCCATGTCTCCGAAATGGCCACAACATCGAAGTCCCAGGTACCAACCCATGCTGCAAGTTCACCCACCTTATTCCGGATGCTCCTGGTGTAGAAGTATACACACTTCAAACCACCTTCCTGCCTGCCGGTACACCCCTGTGACCTTGAAACCTTATTCATGACCTCAATATGGGCATGGGCAATAAATGCTGGCCAGCCAGCAATGCCCATGTCCCCTGATTGAATAATTGAAAAAGAGGAGCACCAGTAGTTAAAGTTTATTTATTAGTGTCACAAGTAGAAATCATAGAAATCATAGAAACCCTACAGTGCAGAAGGAGGCCATTCGGCCCATCGAGTCTGCACTGACCACAATCCCACCCAGGCCCTACCTCCACATATTTTACCCACTAATCCCTCTAACCTACGCATCCCAGGACTCTAAGGAGCAATTTTTTTAACCTGGCCAATTAACCTAACCCGCACATCTTTGGACTGTAGGTTTACATTAACACTGCAATGAAGTTACTGTGAAAATCACCTAGTCACCACACTCCGGTGCCTGTTCGGGTACACTGAGGGAGAATTTAGCATGGCCAATGCACCTAATCAGCACGTCTTTCAGACTGTGAGAGGAAACTGGAGCACCCGGAGGAAACCCACACAGACACCAGGGGGGGTAGGGAGAATGTGCAGGCTCTGCAGACAGTGAAGGTTTACCAGGCTGATTCCAGGGATGGTGGGACTGATGTATGAGGAGAGATCAACTAGGTTAGGATTGTTTTCGCTGGAGTTCAGACGAATGAATGGGGATCTCATAGAGACTTATAAAATTCTAACAGGACTAGACAGGGTAGATGCAGGGAGGATGTTCCCGATAGTGGGGGAGTCCAGAACCAGGAATTACAGACTGAGGATTCAGGATACACCATTTCGGACGGAAATGAGAAGACATTTCTTCACCCAAAGAGTGGTGAGCAAATGGAATTCATTACCACAGGATGCCAAAGTTGATGCCAAACATTGAATGTATTCAAGAAGCGGCTGGATAGAGCACTTGGGGAAAAAGCAGGATTAGGCGATTGAGTTGGATGATCAGCCATGATCGTGATGAATGGCGGAGCAGGCTCGAAGGGCCAAATGGCCTCCTCCTGCTCCTATATTTCTATGTTACTATGCACCATGGACTGCGAGACCCGACCTGGTCGAACAGCCGAACGTTGTATTGGAAGGTTTTATTTTCACTTTTCAAAAGCATTGTGTTGGTCAAGTATGACAAAGAACGGGACAAACATTTCAAAGCGCATTGGTTCCCAAAGCGCAGTACTATTCAGGTTCTCAGGCCAGGTCTACACTTGATTAGTCAAAGCAAACAGTACAGACCCTTCAAAATGATTATTCCCATCAAATCCCTCCAGTGCAGAAGGAGGCCATTCGGCCCATCGAGTCTGCTCTTGACAGAGCATCATACCCAGGCCCGTTACCTATTCCCGTAACACCGCATACTAAGCATAGCCAATCCAACTAAGCTACACATCTTTGGACACTACGGGGCAATTTACAATGGGCAATCCACCCAATCTGCACACCTTTGGACACTAAGGGACAATTTACCATGGCCAATCCACCCAGCCTGCATATCTTTGGATACTATGGGACAATTTTGCATGGCCAATCCACCTAACCTGCACATCTTTCGGACACTAAGGGGCAATTTAGCATGGCCAATCCCCCTAACCAGCACATCAATGGACAGAATGGGACAGATACAAAGAACAGCGCAGAGCAAGAAATCCGAAAGGGCGGCTAAAAAGGAGCTGGAAAAGAAATTGGCTGGAGATTTCAGAATCAATCCCAAAGGTGTTACAATTATGTTCGGAAAAAAGAGGCCCATGGTAAAAAGATAAGCGGGATATTATCCATGAGGTCTACACGGTGGCACAGTGCTTCGCACTGCTGCCTCACAACTCCAGGGACCGGGACTCGATTCCTGGCTCGGGTCACTGTCTGTGTGGAATCTACACGTTCTCCCCGTGTCTGCGTGGGATTCTTCTGGGTGCTCTGGTTTCCTGCCACGGTCCAAAGATGTGCAGGTTAGGTGGATTGGCCATGCTAAATTTCCCCTTAGTGTCCAAAGATGTGCCGGTTAGGTGGATTGGCCGTGCTAAATTGCCCCTTAGTGTCCAAAGATGTGCCAGTTAGGTGGATTGGCCATGCTAAATTGCCCCTTAGTGTCAGGAGGATTAGCAGAGTAAATGTGTGGGGTTACAGGAATAGGGCCTGGGTGGGATTGTGGTTGGTGCAGACTCGATGGGCTGAATGGTCTCCTTCTGCTCTGTAGGGATTCTCACGAGGCTGGGTGGCCTTTACAAAATCCTGGGACATTCATGGCACAGGAGGGCATACCAGACTACCGAGGTCCCGTGTGGCCCATACTTCCTTTGAGCAACCTAAGTGTTAGTAACAATCACAGGGAGGACAAACGAGGTAAGTGAATGTCTTCCAACTTTTATTTAAAATGGCACCAATCAGAAAAGTACATTTGTGGAGCAGCCTTTCCGAAAGCAACAATCTTGTGACTGAATTGATTACAGAAGTAGGGAGGTTATGCTTCAGAGCATTGGCGAGGCCACATCTGGAGTATTGTGGACAATATTGGTGAAGCCACATCTGGAGTATTGTAGATAGTATTTGTGAGACCACCGGGAGTGGGTTCGACAGGAGTTTTGGCTTATGATCGGGGACCTTTGACCTGTGTTCCGAATCTCAGCAATCACTGGAGACAGACAGAGAGAGGGAGACAGAGAGAGAGAGAGGGAAGGAGACGGAGAGAGGGAGACGGAGAGAGGGAGATGGAGAGAGAGGGAGGGAGGGAGAGGGAGGGAGAGAGAGGGAGGGAGAGAGAGGGAGACAGAGAGAGGGAGAGAGAGGGAGGGAGACAGAGAGGGAGACAGAGAGACGGAGGGAGACAGAGAGACGGAGGGAGACAGAGAGGGAGAGAGAGGGAGAGAGAGGGAGACAGAGAGATAGAGGGAGACAGAGAGAGGGAGACAGAGAGAGAGAGAGGGAGATGGAGAGAGGGAGACGGAGAGAGGGAGACAGAGAGAGGGAGACAGAGAGAGGGAGACAGAGAGAGGGAGGGAGACAGAGAGACGGAGGGAGACAGAGAGAGGGAGACAGAGAGAGAGACAGAGAGAGAGAGAGAGAGAGGGACAGAGATATAGAGGGAGACAGAGAGAGCGGGAGACAGAGAGAGCAGGAGACAGAGAGAGAGGGAGACGGAGAATGAGGGAGAGAGAGAGAGAGGATGAGAGAGAGAGGGAGACAGAGACAGAGAGGGAGGAAGACAGGGAGACAGAGAGGGAGTGAGACAGAGACCGGGAGAGAGACCAGGAGAGGGACTGAAAGAGGGACTGGGAGAGAGACCGGGAGAGAGAGAGAAAGACGTGCTGGTTAGGCGCATTGGCCATGCTGAAGTCTCCCTCAGTGTACCCGAACAGGTGCCAGAATGTGGCAACGAGGGGATTTTCACAGTAGCTTCATGGCAATGTTAATGTAAGCCTACTTGTGACACTAATAAATAAACTTTAAACTTTAGAGAGTGAGGGAGAGAGAGAGAGAGAGAAAGAAGTTTAAAGTTTATTTTTTAATTCATGTTACAAGTAGGCTGACATTCACACTGCAATGAAGTTACTGTGAAAATCCCCTAGTTGCCACACTCTGGTGCTTGTTCGGGTACACTGAGGGAGAATTTAGCTTGGCCCAATGCACCGTAACCAGCACGTCTTTCAGACTGTAGTAGAAAACCGGAGCAACCGGAGGAAACCCACGCAGACATGGGGAGAACGTGCAGACTCTGCACAGACAGTGACCCAAGCCGGGAATCGAACCCGGGTCCCTGGCACTGTGAGGCAAAAGTGCTAACTTCTGTACCGCCGTGCAAGACACATCAAGGGAGATAGACAGAGGGAGGGAGACAGAGAGAGAGGGAGAGAGACAGCGAGAGAGAGAGAGAGGGAAGGAGACAGAGAGAGAGAGAGGGGGAGGGAGACAGAGAGGGAGAGGGAGACAGAGAGAGGGAGGGAGGGAGACAGAGAAAGAGAGAGAGAGGGAAGGAGACAGAGAGAGAGGGGGGAGGGAGACAGAGAGAGAGAGAGAGGGAAGGAGACAGAGAGAGAGGGGGAGGGAGACAGAGAGAGAGAGGGAGGGAGACAGAGAGAGCGAGAAGGAGGGAGACAGAGAGAGGGAGACAGAGAGAGGGAGACAGACAGAGAGAGAGGGAGGGAGACAGAAAGAGAGGGAGAGAGACAGAGAGAGAGAGCGAGAAGGAGGGAGACAGAGAGAGGGAGACAGACAGAGAGAGAGGGAGGGAGACAGAGAGAGAGACAGAGAGGGAGACAGAGACACAGAGAGGGAGACAGAGACACAGAGGGAGGAGGAGAGAGAGGGGGGGGGAGACGGAGAGGGGAGACACAGGGAGAGGGAGAGGTGGGGAGACACGGGGAGATGGAGAGAGGGGGAGAGACGGAGAGAGGGAGAGAGACAGAGAGAGACAGAGAGGGAGAGAGACAGACAGAGGGGGAGAGACAGAGAGAGGGAGAGACAGAGGGAGGGGAGGGGAACACTGGAGAACCTGGGATTGGAGGAGTGCAGAGATCTCTGAGGATTGTGTGGGCCTGGAGGGGATTCCAGGGATGTGCTTCCCGCTGGGACACGGAGTGCTGGATGAGGTGAAGTTTCTGAGGGAGGAATGATGGACGGTGATATCCGGGAGAGATGTGGAATAGTCGAGTCCGGAGGAGACGGAGGTTTCTCTGCAGCCTTCGATGGGCCAGTCGAGCCGAGGCACGGTTGCCTTTATTTTTTCGCCCTCTCGGTCGGGACCGAGTAGGAAGCTTCTGGAAGGCGATGTCAGGGGGGCTTTCACACGCTCTGCTGCTCCTGGCATTTCTGCCCCTCGGAGTAGGGGTCAGTCTCGATGTGAAGGATGAGTCCCAGACCCACCGGCCTCACCTCTTCCTCCTCGACTACTCCATCTGAAATAGCAGCAGACAGAGCGGGGTCATCGGGAGAGAGTTAACATCACCCACACAGACACAGACAGAGGCACACACAGAGACACACAGACACAGACAGAGCGGGGTCATCGGGAGAGAGTTAACATCACCCACACAGACAGACAGAGGCACGCACAGAGGCACACAGACACAGACAGAGCGGGGTCACTGGGTGAATTAACATCACACACACAGATACAGTCAGAGAGACAGAGACACACACACACAAACAGAGCGGGGTCACTGGGAGAGAGTTAACATCACCCACACAGATACAGTCAGAGAGACAGAGACACACACACAAACAGAGCGGGGTCACCGGGAGAGAGTTAACATCACCCACACAGACACAGTCAGAGAGACAGAGACACACACACAGACAGAGCAGGGTCATCGGGAGAGACTTAACATCCATCATACACACAGACATAGTTAGAGAGACAGAGAGACACACACAGAGACACACAGACACAGACAGAGCGGGGTCACTGGGTGAATTAACATTACACACACAGATACAGTCAGAGAGACAGAGATACAGACACAGACACACCGGGAGAGAGTTAACAACTCTCACACACACACACACACACACACAGAATTGGGTCACTGGGAGAGAGTTAACAACTCTCTCTCACACACACACACACAGAGACAGAGAGACACAAACAAACAACACGGACATACACACAGATACACATACACACACACAGATACACACTGGCAGACATACTGACAGACACACACACACAGACACAGACACACACAGACAGATACACACACTGGCAGGCACACACACAGACACAGACACACACAGACAGATACACACACTGGCAGGCACACACACAGACACACTGACAGATATACACACTCAGATACACAGACACACACACACACACACACACACACATACATACAGAGACACACACGCGATACACACGCACACAGACACACACTGAGACTCACACAGCGCATGCAGTGACACACACACCCATGGTGACATACATGCATACACAGAGAGACACAGACACACAAAAAGATACACACATACAGAAACACACACAGACATACACACACATATAGAGACACACAGATAGACAAAGACACACACACACACAAAGAGACAGACACAGCCAGACAGACACAGAGGGAGACAGGGACACTCTCTCTCTCTCACACACACACTCGCACTCACACTCACACAGATGGTTCCAGGGATAAGGAACTTGAGTTATGGGGATAGATTGGAGAATCTGGACTGTTCTCCTTGGAGGAGGAGAAGGGAAGGTTTCCAATCCTCTCTCCAGCCCCTCCTTACCTGTCCCTGTGAGTCTCCCTGCATCCTGCTGATCCAGGGAAGCAGCTCCAGTTGAGTTCGGAAGAAGCTGCGGTCTGGCCGCCCCTCGCTGGCACAGCGGATCTCCTGGGTGCCCCCGGTGAGTGGCTCTCTGACCCGCAGGCTGACCTCGGCCGCCCAGACCAGCCGCTCCTTTTGGTGGCCCCGGGACGTCCTGAGCCGAGTACGCTGGCTGTCCAGGCGCACCAGCCTCTCCCTCACCTGCTCTGGCCGGATGCCCAGCCCCTCCAGGGTCACCTCTGGGTGCAGGAGGGCATCGGCCCCCTCCTCCCCCAGCCAGAGGGGGAGCGCCAGCACGTAGGGAATGGGCACCTGGAGCTCTGCCCGCTGCAGCGTCTCCATACCAGGGCAGGCAGAGGGCAGCACAGGGAGAGAAAGAGCGACGGGCAGAGAGCGGGCCAACTTTCTCCTGGGGAGCCGACATGCAGACCCTGCCCTTTAAATAAGGAACTCCCTCCCCCTCAGTCTCTCACTCCCTCCCCCTCTCTCTCTCACTCCTTCCCCCTCTCTCTCTCACTCCCTCCCCCTCTCTCTCTCACTCCCTCCCCCTCACTCTCTCCCTCCCTCCCCCTCACTCTCTCCCTCCCTCCCCCTCACTCTCTCTCCCTCCCTCCCCCTCACTCTCTCACTCCCTCCCCCTCACTCTCTCCCTCCCTCCCCCTCTCTCTCTCTCCCTCCCTCCCCCTCACTCTCTCCCTCCCTCCCACTCACTCTCTCTCATTCCCCCTCTCTCTCTCATTTCCCCTCTCTCTCACTTTCCCTCCCTTTCCCCCCCTTCCCCTCGCATCCCCTCCTTCCCTTTCCCTCCCTCCCTTTCCTCTCTTTCCCTCCCTCTCTTTCTCTCCCTCTCTTTCCCTCCCTCCCTCTCCTTCCCTCCCTCTCCCTCCCTCTCCTTCCCTCCCTCTCCCTCCCTCTCCTTGCCTCCCTCTCCCTCCCTCTCCTTGCCTCCCTCTCCCTCCCTCTCCTTCCCTCCCTCTCCTTCCCTCCCTCTCTCTCCTTCCCTCCCTCTCCCTCCCTCTCCTTCCCTCCCTCTCCTTCCCTCCCTCTCCCTCCCTCATTCCTCTCCCTCCCTCTCTTTCCCTCCCTGCCTCTCCCTCTCTCTCTCTCGTTCCTTCTCTCTGTCTTGTTTCCTCTCTCTCTCTCTCTCTCTCGTTCCCCCCCTCTCTCATTTCCCCTCTCTCTTGTTCCCTCTCTCTTGTGTTCCCTCTCTCTCGTTCCCTCTCTCTTGTTCCCTCCCTCCCTCTCTTGTTCCCTGCCTCCCTCCCTCTCCCACCCTCCTTCTCTCCCCCTCCCTCTCATTCCCTCTCTCTCTCTCTTGTTCCCTCTCTCTCTCTTGTTCCCTCTCTCTCGTGTTCCCTCTCTCTCGTGTTCCCTCTCTCTCGTTCCCTCTCTCTCTTGTTCCCTCCCTCCCGACCTCTCTTGTTCCCTGCCTCCCTCCCTCTCCCGCCCTCCTTCTCTCTCCCTCCCTCTCATTCCCTCTCTCTCTCTTGTTCCCTCTCTCTCTCTTTCGTTCCCTCTCTCTCTCTTTTGTTCCCTCTCTCTCTCGTTCCCTCCCTGTCTCTCTCTCGTTCCCCCTCTCTCATTCCCTCCCTCCTTTCGTCCCCGTCCTTCCCTCCTTTGCTCTCCCTCTCCATCTCCCTCCCTGTCTCTCTCATTCCCCCCTCTCTGATTCCTCCCCTCGCTCTCTCATTCCTCCTCTTTCTCTCATTCCTCCTCTCTCTCTCGTTCCCCCCTCTCGCTCTCTCTCTCATTCCTCCTCTCCCTCTCTCTCTCTCTCGTTCCCCCCTCCCTCTCGTTCCCCCCTCTCGCTCTCTCTCTCGTTCCTCCTCTCCCTCTCTCTCTCTCGTTCCCCCCTCCCTCTCGTTCCCCCCTCCCTCTCTCTCTCGTTCCCGTCTCTCTCTCTTTGTTCCCCGTCTCTCTCTATCTCGTTCCCCCTCCCCCCCCCCCCCCTCTCGTTCCCCCTCTCTCTCTCTCTTTCTCCCTTTTGACACATTTGTAAGACATTTCACATTGCCCTCACAGGTTCGTTAAATGAAGGGGAGGGGAGGGGTGGACGGGTGAGGGGAGAGTGGGGGGAGTGGCCTCTCAGGAGGCTGACAGACTGCAGAAGGCACAGGGGTCGCTCAGCAGAAACACATTGATGTCACTTTTCAAAGCCTCCAGCCAAGGATTTGCCATTTTCAAATTGTTCACTCCCCCTCCTATTCCAAATCGAAATTGGAGTTCAGAAGAATGAGGGGAGATCTTATAGAAACATATAAGATTATGAAGGGAATAGATAAGATAGAAGCAGGGAAGTTGTTTCCACTGGCGGGTGAAACTAGAACTAGGGGGCATAGCCTCAAAATAAGGGGAAGCAGATTTAGGACTGAGTTGAGGAGGAACTTCTTCACACAAAGGGTTGTGAATCTGTGGAATTCCTTGCCCAGTGAAGCAGTTGAGGCTCCCTCATTGAATGTTTTTAAGGCAAGGATAGATAGATTTTTGAACAATAAAGGAATTAAGGGTGATGGTGAGCGGGTGGGTAAGTGGAGCTGAGTCCACAAAAAGATCAACCATGATCTTATCTTAAGGAAATTTGGCATGTTAGTAACAACTCTCACCAACTTTTACAGATGCACCATAGAAAGTATTCTTTCTGGTTGTATCACAGCTTGGTGTGGCTCCTGCTCTGCCCAAGACCGCAAGGATCTACAAAAGGTTGTGAATGTAGCCCAATCCATCACGCAAACCAGCCTCCCATCCACTGATTGTGTCTACACTTCCCGCTGCCTCGGCAAAGCAGCCAGCATAATGAAGGACCCCAAGCACCCCGGACATTCTCTCTTCCACCTTCATCTTTCAGGAAAAAGATACAAAAGTCTGAGGTCACGTACCAACCGACTCAATAACAGCTTCTTCTCTGCTGCTGTCAGTCTTTTGAATGGACTTACCTTGCATTAAGTTGATGTTTCTCTACACCCTAGCTATGACTGTAACACTACATTCTGCACTCTCTCCTTTCCTTCTCTATGAACGGTATGCTTTGTCTGTATAGCGTGCAAGAAACAATACTTTTCACTGTATCCCAATACATGTGACAACAATAAATCAAATCAAATATTGAATGGCGGAGCAGGCTTGAGAGGCCAGATGGCCTGCTCCTGCTCCTGCTCCTAGTCCCCCCACCCACCTCCTCGCACTCCAGGCACGCTCGACACAGAGCCCTCCACCCACTCCTGTTCACCCCCTCAACACCGCCCAGTGTAACCCAAACAGACGCCGGAGTGTTGTGACTCAGATTTTCACAGTAACTTCATTACAGTGTTAATGTAAGCCGACTTGTGACAATAATAAATAAACTTTAAACAGTGTTTTGGCCTCAACTACTTTCTGCGGCAAAGATTTCCACAAATTCACCACTCTCTGGCTGAAGAAATTTCTCCTAATCTCTGTTCTAAAGGATCGTCCCTTTAGTCTGAGGTTGTGCCCTCTATTTCTAGTTTTTCCTCTTAGTGGAAACATCCTCTCCACGTCCACTCTATCCAGGCCTCGCAGTATCCTGTAAGTTTCAATAAAATCCCCCCTCGTCCTTCTAAACTCCAATGAGTTCAGACCCAGTGTCCTCAACCTTTCCACGTACAACAAGCTCTTCATTCCAGGGATCATTCCTGTGAACCTCCACTCGACCCTTTCCAAGGCCGGCGCATCCTTCGTTAGGTACGGGGCCCAAAACTGCTCACAATACTCTAGGTGTGGTCTCACCAGAGCATTATACAGCCTCAGATACCCGCCCCCGAACCGGTGAAAAAGTATCTTCTCAAATACCCTCTAAATTTCCTGCTCCTGAGCTTAAATCAATGTCTCCCCTGCTTATTGACCCTTCAACTAAGGCAGCCTGGTGGCGCAGTGGTTAACTGCGCCAGGAACTCAGGTTCGATTCCCAGCTTGAGTTACTGTCTGCACAGAGTCTGCATGTTCTCCCCGTGTCTGCATGGGTTTCCTCCGGGTGCTTTAGGGTGGATTGGCCATGCTAAATTTTCCCTTAGTGTCCAGATGTGTAGGTTCGGGGGATTGGCCATACTAAGATGCCCCTTAGTGTCCAAGGGTGTGCAGGTTAAGTGGATTAGCCGTGCTAATTTGCCCCTAGTGTCAGGGGATTAGCAGGGCAAATGTATGGGGTTATGGGGATAGGGCCTGGGTGGGATTGTGGTCTGTACAGACTCGATGGGTCAAATGGCCTCCTTCGATACTGTAGGGATTCTATGATTCTAGGTGGCCCCCCTCCCCCGCTTGGCGATGGAATTGATGAGGCCAGCTTGGAGGTAGGGTGGTGGGGGGAGTTACGGGCCAATAAACACGGCACTGACAGCAGGCTGGCTGGTAGCAGCTGGGTGTTGAATCCTTGGCCGAGGTGCAGAGTCTTGGCTCAGGCTGACTCGGAGGAATCTCTGGACTGTTTGCCCCTCCCCCTTCCCCCCTCCCCGAGCCGGGCTCGATGCAGTTCCTCACCTCACTGTGACAAATATTCTCTGGCTGGGAATGAGCTGAGTTAGGAGCTGCAGATTCAGGGAATTCATAGCGAGAGACACTCACGTGTGTGTGTGCATGTGTGTGTGTGTGTGTGTAACAGAAATGTGTGTGTAATGTAGATCCCACTGTGTGTCAATCTGTAAAAGTAAAAGTATTTATTAGTGTCACAAGACAGCTTACATTAACACTGCAATGAAGTTGATAGATTGAGTTGTATGGAGAGGCTGGATAGACTGGGACATTTTTCTCTGGAGTGTAGGAGACTGAGGAGTGATCTTATAGAGGTCTATAAAATAATGAGGGGCACAGATCAGCTAGATAGTCAATATTTTTTCCCAAAGGTAGGGGAGTCTAAAACTAGAGGGCATAGGTTTAAGGTGAGAGGGGAGAGATACAAAAGGGTCCAGAGGGGCAGTTTGTTCACACAGAGAGTGGTGAGTGTCTGGAACAAGCTGCCAGAGGTAGCAGTAGAGGCGAGTACAATTTTGTCTTTTAAAAAGTGTTTAGACAGTTACAGGGGTAAGATGGGTACAGAAGGATATGGGTGAAACGTGGGCAATTGGGACTAACTTGGGGGTTTAAAAAAAGGGGTGGCATGGACTAGTTGGGCCAAAGGGCCTGTTTCCATGCTGTAAACCTCTATGGCCCTGTGAAAATCCCCTAGTCACCACACTCCGGCATCTGTTCGGGTACACTGAGGGAGAATTTAGCACGGCCAATGCACCTGACCAGCACGTCTTTCGGACTGTGGGAGGAAACCGGAACATTCAGAGGAAACCCACGCAGACACGGGGAGAACGTGCAAACTCCACACAGACAGTGACCCAAGCCGGGATTCGAACCTGGGTCCCTGGTTCTGTGAGGCAGCAGTGCTAACCACTGTGCCATCGTGCTGCCTCTCTTCCGCTCCCTCTCACTCTCTCTTTCCCTCTTAATCACTCTCATTCACCGTATACTCTCCGTACTTCACTCTCC
Organism: Mustelus asterias; assembly: GCF_964213995.1. Lineage (NCBI taxonomy): Eukaryota > Metazoa > Chordata > Chondrichthyes > Carcharhiniformes > Triakidae > Mustelus > Mustelus asterias. The sequence continues at coordinate 515,136 of NW_027590147.1, forward strand.
TTCACATCCAGCAGTCTCATTCACTGCTCTCTCTCTCTCTCTCAATCAGTCTCTCAATCAGTCTCTCTCTCTCTCAAACACCCTCTCTTTCTCTCTCTCTCTCAACTGCTCTCTCTCTCTCTCTCTCACTCCCTTATCTCACCCTTCCTCTCATTCCCTGCTAACTGTGTGTACGTCTTTGTGTGTGTGTGTGTGTGTCACACTGTCTGTATATCTCTGTGTGTCACTACGTGTACATCTGTGTGCGTGTGTCATACTATGTATATGTTTGTGTTTCACACTGTGTGTCTATCTGTGTGTGGGTGTCACACTGTGTGTATATCTGCATATGTGTCACACCATGCATACCTATATGTGTGACACTGTGTGTATATCTGTGTGTCGCAGTGTATGTCTATCTGTGTGTGGGTGTTACACTGTGTCTGTGTATATCTGTGTCTGTGTATATCTGTGTGTGTGACACTCTGTATATATCTGTGTGCGTGTGTCACACTGTATATCTGCATATGTGTCACACCATGTATACCTATATGTGTGACACTGAGTGTATATCTGTGAGTGTCACATTGTGTGTATCTATGTGTGTGGCACACTGTGTATATCTGTGTGTGTCTCTCACTGTGTGTATATCTGTGTGTGTGTCACTGTGTGCATATCTGTGTGTCACACTGTGTGTCTATCTGTGTGTGAGTGTCACACTGTGTGTATATCTGTGTGTGTATATCTGTGTGTGTGACACTGTGTGTATATCTGTGTGTGTGTGTGTGTCACACGGTATGTGTCACTGCGTGTATATCTGTGTGTGGGTGTCACACTGTGTGTCCATCTGTGTGTGGGTGTCACACTGTGTGTATATCTGTGTGTGTAACACTGTGTGTATATCTATGTGTATGTGTCGCACTGTGTATGTGTCACTGCATGTAGATCTATGCGTGTATATCACACTGTGTTTCTATCTGTGTGTGTGTAACACTATGTATATATCTGTGTGTGTGTATATGTGTGCATGACACTGCGTATATCTGTGTGTGTATGTCACACTGTGTGTATACCTCTGTGTGTGTGTCACACTTGTGTATATCTTTTGTGTCACTGTGTCTCTGTCTGTGTGTGTCACTGTGTGTATATCTATGTGTCACTGTGTGTATATCTGTATGTGTGTCACTATGTGTATATCTGTGTGTGTCACTGTGTCTCTATCTGTGTGTGTGTGTCACAGTGTCTATATCTATGTGTCACTGTGTGTATATCTGTATGTGTGTCACTATGTGTATATCTGTGTGTGTCACTGTGTCTCTATCTGTGTGTGTGTCACAGTGTCTATATCTATGTGTCACTGTGTATATATCTGTATGTGTGTCACTATGTGTATATCTGTGTGTGTCACTGTGTCTCTATCTGTGTGTGTGTGTCACTGTGTGTATATCTATGTGTCACTGTGTGTATATCTGTGTGTGTGTGTCACACTGGGCCCGATTTTACCATTGCCTCGCGCCTGTTTTCGGGCGTGAAAACATGATGAAGTCGGGTGTGAGGCCATTAACGCGATCCGTGCCCGCATCCGTGCAGGTGGCCACTTTACTGAAACCCGGGAATGGCGGCGATCCGCTTCACGCCCAAAACAGGCGCAATGACGATTTAAATGCATTTGCACGCATTTAAATTGAATTAACGAACTGCCCGCCCAACTTTATCAGCATTTCCCCCTTTACCACCGAGTTTGCAAATCTGGAACAGCGTCGTAATGAACCTTCTAAATAATAGTCTGAGTCGGGCGCTCCAGCTGCTGAAGAGCGCGTTCAGAGCTTCCAACGGCTCTCTGACTCAGATCAGTGGTGGGGCGGGGGCGGAGGCGGGGGCGGGGGAAGGAGGGAAGCCAGACCATTCTCTGGGGGTCGGGGGGTGGGGAGGGATGAGTGAGGCCAGATCGTTGCCTGAGGGGGAGGGGGTGAGTGAGGCCACACCATTCTCTGGCGGGGGGGGGGGGGTGGGCGGGGGGGAGGGGAGTAAGGCCAGTTCTTTGTTTGATTTATCGGCATTTGATTTCTTTATTTATTTTTCAGTGATTTTTGTGTTAAAATTCGGAGGTTTTTTCCAAAACCGTAAGTAGGCCCAGGAGAAGCCTGGGAAGGCTTTTGGAGGGTTTAAAAGCAGGTCACACTTTTGAGCGGGCGGTGTCGGGAGTGGACAGCGTAGTGAGCAGGGAGCAGAGTGTGAGCTGTAAGGACTTTGGCTCACAGGGCTTCGGCGGAGGCGAGGAAGGTTGTTTGTTTTTCTTCTGTTCCCCTCCTTTTTGTTTGATCTTCCAAAAACTAAAAAGGAAATGGCACGTATGAGTGGGAGGCCAGTGTACTGCATTCGGTGTGAGATATGGGAGTTCCTGGAGACGACTTGCCTCCCGGAAGTCCATATCTGTGCCAGATGTGTGGAACTGCAACTCCTGAGGGATCGTGTAAGGGAGCTGGAGCTGCGGCTCGATGACCTCAGTTTAATTAGGGAACATGAGAGATTAATAGATAAAAGTTATAGTCAGGTAGTGACACCAGGGTCTCGGAAGGAAGACACGTGGGTCACAGTTAGGAGGGGTAATAGTTAGAAGGGTGATGTGCCAGAAAGTACCCCAGTGGCAGTCTCCCATAAAAGAAAGGGATGGACAACAGATGGGATAAGGGAAGGGAGTGAGCAGTCTGTGGAGGGATCCCCTGTGGTTGTCCCCCTCCAAAATAGGTATATTGTTTTGGATTCTATGGAGGGGGATGACCTTCCAGGGGTAAGCCACGAGGACCAGATCTCCTGCACGGAGACAGGCTCAGGGGTCCGGAAGGGAAAGAAGGGGTTTAGGAGAGCGATAGTGGTGGGTGCTGATTCACCATCAATCAAGCAAAAGACTAGTTGTATGCAAGACAAATAGGCTTTTATTCACAAGAACTTGGAGCCATCCCTATTGGAGATCTGGTCTGTACTAAAGGCTAGAGGGAGGAGCCACCGCCTTTATACCCGGACCAGGGGGAAGAGTCTTGGGCGGAGCCGACAGGGATGTACCACAAATACAGGTAATAATAGATACTAACTAACAGTGGTTAACCACAACAGATAACAGATAACAGTGGTTTACCACATTCACCCCCTGTTTAAAAAAGAGTCCATCGGGGGTGAGGCAGAATGAACAATATTTACAGGTTCAGTCTATCCGGGGGCTTGCTCTGCCACTGCGATCGCCGTAGTGCCGGTTCCGATGTAGGTTCAGGTCGCGGTGTTGTTTCAAGCACCAGGAAGTTGTTGTCATCCGTAGTCTCGTCCGATCGTCGAGTGCGTGGTGACGACTCCTGGGGCTCAGATGAGCTGTATACGGGGGTGAGAGGAGTGAATAGTGGTTCTGATGTGGTAGGGACAAAGTTGGGGATTGGGGGTGAGGGGTTGGGGGCCATATTCGTCCCTGAGTCACCTGCGGGTGCGAGGTCACGGATAAATACCGTGTCCTCCCGCCCATCAGAGTACACCACATAGGCGTACTGGGGGTTGGCGTGGAGGATTTGAACCCTTTTGACCAGGGGGTCAGACTTACGAGTCCTGACATGCTTCCGAAGCAGGACAGGGCCCGGGTATGCCAGCCATGATGGTAGTGAAGTCCCCAAGGAAGACTTCCTGGGGAACATGTACATCCGTTCGTGGGGAGTGGCATTGGTTGCCGTGCACATGAGGGACCTAATGGAGTGTAGTGCCTCCGGTAGGACCTCTCGCCAGCGGGTGACTGGAAGGCCTTGAGACCGTAGCGCCAGTAAAACGGTCTTCCAGACTGTTGCGTTCTCTCTCTCTACCTGTCCTTTTCCCCGGGGGTTGTAGCTAGTAGTCCTACTTGTGGCTATACCTTTGGAGAGCAGGTACCGTCGCAGTCCTTCACTCATGAAGGAGGATCCCCGGTCGCTATGGATATAGCTAGGGAAACCGAACAGAGCGAAGAGGCTGCGCAGGGCCCTGATGACCGTGGCTGAGGACATTTCTGGGCAGGGAATAGCGAAGGGGAAACGTGAATACTCGTCAATGACATTGAGGAAATATATGTTGCGATCAGATGAGGGGAGGGGGCCTTTGAAGTCAATGCTTAGGCGTTCGAAGGGGCGGGTGGCTTTTATGAGGTGTGCCCTGTCTGGTCGGTAGAAGCACGGCTTGCATTCCGCACAGACCTGACAATTCTGAGTTATGGACCTGACATCCACAACGGAGTAGGGCAGGTTTCGGGCTCTAATGAAGTGAAAAAACCTGGTGACCCCCGGGTGGCAGAGGTCGTTGTGGAGAGCCTGTAACCGGTCCACCTGCGCCCTGGCACATGTTCCACAGGACAGGGCGTCAGGTGGCTCATTGAGCTTCCCAGGGCCGATACAAGATATTGTAATTGTAGGTGGAGAGTTCGATCCTCCACGGCAATATCTTGTCATTCTTGATCTTGCCCCACTGCGTATTGTTGAACATGAAGGCAACTGATCGTTGGTCTATGAGTAGGGTGAACCGTTTACCAGCTAAATAGTGGTGCCAGTGCCGTACAGCTTCCACTATGGCTTGGGCCTCCTTTTCGACAGAGGATTGTCGGGTTTCAGGGCCTTGGAGGGTTCGTGAAAAGAAGGCCACGGGTCTGCCCGCCTGGTTAAGGGTGGCGGCTAGGGAGAAGTCAGACGCATCGCTCTCCACTTGGAATGGGATGGATTCATCTATAGCGTGCATCATGGCCTTCGCGATGTCAGCTTTGATGCGGTCGAAGGCCAGACAGGCCTCTGCCGTCAGGGGAAAAGAGGTGGATTTTATGAGCGGACAGGCTTTATCCGCATAGTTGGGGACCCACTGTGCATAGTACGAGAAGAAACCCAGGCATCTTCTCAGTGCTTTGAGGCTAGTGGGGAGGGGAAGTTCCAGGAGGGGACGCATACGGTCGAGATCGGGGCCGATGACCCCATTCTCCACTACGTACCCGAGGATGGCGAGGCGGTGTGTACGGAACACGCACTTCTCCTTATTGTAGGTCAGGTTAAGGAGGCTAGCCGTGTGCAGGAATCTGTGGAGGTTGGCATCGTGGTCCTGCTGGTCATGGCCGCAGATGGTGACATTATCCAGGTACAGGAAGGTGGCCCGCAGTCCATTCTGGTCTACCATTCGGTCCAGTTCGCACTGGAAAACCGAGACCCCGTTGATGATGCCAAAAGGGACCCTAAGGAAGTGGTAAAGACAACCATCCGCCTCGAACGCCGTATATTGGCGGTCCTCCGGGCGGATAGGGAGCTGGTGGTACGCCGACTTCAAGTCAATAGTGAAGAACACCCGATATTGTGCAATCTGATTGACCATGTCAGATATGCGGGGGAGAGGGTACACGTCCAGCTGCGTATATCGGTGAATGGTCTGACTGTAGTCAATGACCATTCTGTGTTTCTCCCCAGTTCTAATGACTACCACTTGTGCTCTCCAGGGGCTGGTACTGGCCTCGATGATCCCCCCCGTGAGGAGCCACTGGACTTTGGACCTGATAAAGGCCCCGTCTCCAGCACTATACCGCCTTCTCTTGGTGGCGATGGGCTTGCAGTCAGGAGTGAGATTCGCAAACAAGGAGGGAGGGGCGATTTTAAGGGTCGAAAGACTGCAGGTGGTGCGCGGTGGGCAATTTAGATGCCGCTGATTGCAAACGGAGAGCGGGGGAAAAGGCCCATTAAACTGTATAGGGACACTCTTCAGATGGGTAATGAAATCTAGCCCCAGGAGTACAGCAGCGCAGAGATGTGGCAGCACGAGGAGCCTGAAGTTATCGTATACTGTGCCCCGCACCTTCAGGGTCACCACACAGTACCCGAGGACATTTACAGAGCGGGACTGCGATGCCATGGAGATTGGTTACTTGACGGGCCACACGGGAAGGGTGTATCGATGCACTGTATCAGGGTGGATGAAGCTCTCCGTACTCCCACTATCAAACAAACAATGCTCCCTGTGCCCGTTTACCTCAATGTCCATCATGGACTTAGCGAATCGATGAGGCTTGGACTGGGCCAGGGTAACCGATGCCACCGTTGAATCCTGCAGATAGCCATAGGGGGCTGATGAGGGTGGAGAGGCGGCCCCTGCTGGTCGCTCGCAGCCGAAGTCATGCAAGATGGCGGCCCCCGCGGGTTGCCGGCGGCCGATGACGTAATCCAAGATGGCGGCCGCCGCGGGTCGCACGTGGCGCTCGTGGATTTGGAGGTGGACTTACGGCAGACTTTAGCATAGTGTCTCTTCTTCCCACACACGGAGCAGAACGACTCCCTCGCCGGGCAGCGTTGTCGGGGTGCTTACCCAGGCCGCAGAAGTAGCATTTCGGGCCTCCAGAGGCTGCTGCAGTGGTCAGATCACCGGTGAGACATGGTGTGGCGTAAATTTGTGGCCCTGCCGAGTACAGTGGTAGCGACGGCTGCAGTGTCCACGATGCGCCCACGTGGTCAGGTAAGTAGGCCTCAAGATATTGGGAGGTCACCTCTAAGGATTCAGCCAGTTCCACCATTTTCTTTAAGTCCAGTGCACCCTGTTCCAGTAGCTGTTGTTGCCTATAGGTCGTCCCGATGCCCGTGACAAAGGCACCCCTGATTCAGTCCTCTGTGTATTGGGTGGCAGTCACAGTCTTGCAGTTGCAGTTCCGGGCAAGCAGCCGCAACGCGCGCAGTAATTGGTCAACCGATTCTCCTGGCTGCTGTCTGCGCGTAGCTAGGAGATGTCTCGCGTAGACTTCATTCGGCCATTTGTTATACTGGCCCTTTAAAAGTTCGATAGCGTCCTTGTAACTTTCTGCCTCCCAAATCCTAGAATATACTACATTGCTTACCCGGCTGTGGAGCACCCGTAGTTTGTCGGCATCTGTACGGACAACAGTGGAGGCGCGATGTAGGCTTCAAAGCGTTTCAGCCAGTGATCAAACGTGTTTGACGCTCCTACAGTTTGAGGATCCAGATTCAGTCTGTCGGGTTTTAACATCTGTTCCATTTTTAAAATCTTGTGAATAAAATTGATGCACCATCAATCAAGCAAAAGACTAGTTGTAAGCAAGACAAGTAGGCTTTTATTCACAAGAACTTGGAGCCATCCCTATTGGAGATCTGGTCTGTACTAAAGGCTAGAGGGAGGAGCCATCACCTTTATACCCGGAACAGGGGGAGGAGTCTTGGGTGGAGCCGACAGGGATGTGCCACAAATACAGGTAATAATAGATACGAACTAACAGAGGTTAACCACAACAGATAACAGATAACAGTGGTTTACCACAGGGATGCAATGGTTAGAGGCACGGACAGGCGTTTCTGTGGGAGCAAACAAGAATCCAGGATGGTAGTCTGCCTCCCTGGTGCCGGGGTACTGGATGTCTCTGAGAGGGTAGGAAGCATATTAAAAAAGGACGCTAGTTAAACGGACGTAATTATACACATTGGTGAAAATGATGTAGATAGGAAGAGCGGGGGGGCGGGGGGGCGGGGGGGGGGGGGTCATACGAGAGAAATTCAGGGAGATGGGTGCTAGGCTAAAAAGTAAGGCCTCCAGGGTAGCAATCTCTGGACTGCTCCCGGTGCCTAGTGCTAGTGAGGCTAGGAACAGGGAGATTCTACAGTTGAACGCATGGCTAAAGGACTGGTGCAGAAGGGAGGGTTTTAAATTCATAGATAACTGGGAAGTCTTCAAGTCAGGATGGCAACTTTACAGAAAGGATGGGTTACACCTTAACTGGAAGGGAGCAAATATCCTGGCTGGGAGTTTTGCTAGAGTGTTTCGGCAGGATTTAAACTAGTGTGGCAGGGGGGTGGGGAACAAAAGAGTAGGTCAGTAAATACTGAGGCTGGGGTTGAGCTGGGGGCAGGGCAAGGCTAGCTAAGAAGAGGAGCACTCTGGAGGAGGATGACCTGAGTGAGCCTGGAGGTCTGGAGTGCATCTGCTTCAATGAGAGGAGCGTAACGGGTAAGACAGATGAACTTAGGGCCTTAATGCTTACGCGGAATTTGGATGTGGTTGCGGTGACGGAAACTTGGTTAAAAGAAGGACAGGACTAGCAGCTGAATATTCCGGGGTATAAGTGTTTTAGGTGAGACAGAGGAGGGGTTAAAAAAAGTGGGGGAGTAGCGATATTACTTCGGGAGCATATTACCGCTGTGCAGAGGGTGGACAACTTAGAGGGGTCATGTACTGAGTCGCTGTGGGTGGAACTCAGAAACAGGAAGGGTGCAGTCACTATGCTGGGGGTGTACTACAGACCACCCAACAGCCCACGGGAAGTGGAGGAAAGGATATATCAGGAGATTCTGGATAGGTGCAGAAAAAATAGGGTTGTTGTAGTGGGGGACTTTAATTTCCCCGGTATAGACTGGAAAGTGCTTAGAGCTGGGGTTCCGGACGGGGAGGAATTTGTAAAATGCATACTGGAAGGTTCTTTGGAACAGTATGTAGATAGCCTGACGAGAGAGGGGGCTTTATTGGACCTAGTTCTGGGAATTGAGCCCAATCAGGTCGTCAAAGTTTCGGTAGGGGAACATTTGGCAAAAAGTGACCAGAACTCTGTTAACTTTAGGACAGTAATGGACAAGGATGAGTGCTGTCCTACAGGCAGGGTGCTAAATTGGGGGAAGGCTGACTATAGCCGGATTAGGCAGGAATTGGTGGACGCTGAGTGGGAGAGGATGTTCGAGGGTATGTCCGCGTCTGGCATGTGGGAGCCTTTTAAGGAACTATTGACAAGGCTGCAGGATAGGCATGTGCCTGTAAAAAGGAAAGATAGGAAAGGTAGGATTCGAGAGCCGTGGATAACCAGGGAAATTGAGGATCAGAATAAAATGAAAAGGGAGGCGTACGTTAAGTCCAGGCAACTGAAAATAGATGGAGCTCTGGAGGAATACAGAGAGAGTAGGAAAGAACTCAAATGGGGAGTTAGAAGGGCAAAGAGAGGGCACGAGATGTTCTTGGCAGGCAGGATTAAGGAGAATCCTAAGGCATCCTATTCCTACATTAGGAGCAAAAGAGTTGTCAGGGATAAATCGGACCTCTCAGGGACAAAGGAGGGGAATTATGCTTAGAACCCAAGGGAATAGGGGAGATCCTAAATTAATACTTTGCATCGGTATTCACGAAGGAGAGGGGCGTGTTAACCGGGAGTGTCTCGGAGGGAGGTGTTGACACGTTAGAGAAAATCTCCATTACAAGGGAGGAAGCGTTAGGTTTTTTTAGGGAACAATAAAACTGACAAAGCCCCAGGGCCTGAAGGCATCTATCCTAGACTGCTCCGGGAGACGAGAGATGAAATTGCTGGGCCTCTGACGGAAATCTTTGTCGCTTCTTCGGAAACAGGTGAGGTCCCTGAGGATTGGAGGATAGTGAATGTGGACCCGTTGTTTAAGCAGGGTAGCAGGGATAACCTAGGAAATTATAGGCCGGTGAGCTTGACGTCCGTGGTAGGGAAGTTGTTGGAGAGGATTCTTAGAGACAGGATGTATGTGCATTTGGAACGGAACAATCTCATTAGTGACAGACAGCGTGGTTTTGTAAGAGAGAGGCCGTGCCTTACAAATTTGTTGGAGTTTTTTGAGGAAGTGATAAAAACGGTTGACGAAGGAAGGGCCATGGATGTCACGATATGGATTTCAGTAAGGCATTTGACAAAGCCCCACATGGCAGGTTGGTTAAGAAGGTTAAGGCTCATGGGGTACAAGGAGAAGTGGCTAGATGGGTGGAGAACTGGCTTGGCCATAGGAGACAGAGGGGAGCAGTCGAAGGGTCTTTTTCCGGCTGGAGGTCTGTGACCAGTGGTGTTCCGCAGGGCTCTGGACTGGGACCTCTGCTGTTTGTGATATATATATATATATATATATATATATATATATATATATATATATATAAATGATTTGGAAGAATGTGTAACTGGTGTTACCAGCAAGTTTGCGGATGACACGAAGATGGCTTGACTTGCGGATAGCGATGAGCATTGGCGGGCAATTCCAGCTAGGCTGGAAAATTGGGCGGAGAGGTGGCAGATGGAATATAATCCAGATCAATGTGAAGTGATACATTTTGGAAGAAATAATGTCGGGAGGAGGTATACAATAAATGGCAGAGTCATCAGGAGTATAGAAACACAGAGGGACCTAGGTGTGCAAGTCCACAAATCCTTGAAGGTGGCAACACAGGTGCAGAAGGTGGTGAAGAATGCATATGGTATGCTTCTCTTTATAGGACGGGGTATAGAGTATAAAAGCTGGAGTCTGATGATGCAGCTGTATAGAACGCTGGTTGGGCCACATTTGGAGTACTGCGTCCAGTTCTGATCTCCGCACTACCAGAAGGACGTGGAGGCGTTAGAGAGAGTGCAGAGAAGGTTTAGCAGGATGTTGCCTGGTGTGGATGGTCTTCGCTATGAAGAGAGATTGGTTAAACTGGGGTTGTTCTCCCTGGAAAGACGGAGAATTAGGGGAGATCTAATAGAGGTGTACAGGATTATGAAGGGGATAGATAGGGTGAACGGGGGAAAGCATTTTCCCAGATCAGAAGTGACGATCACGAGGGGTCACGGGCTCAAGCTGAGAGGGATGAAGTATAACTCAGATATGAGAGGGATGTTTTTTACACAGAGGGTGGTGGGGGCCTGGAATGCACTGCCAAGTAGGGTGGTGGGGGCAGACACGCTGACATCGTTTAAGACTTACCTGGATAGTCACATGAGCAGCCTGGGAATGGAGGGATACAAATGATTGGTCTAGTTGGACCAAGGAACGGCACAGCCTTGGAGGTCCGAAGGTCCTGTTTCCTGTGCTGTACTGTTCTTTGTTCTTTGAGGGCGGGTGTGAGGGTGGGGGAGTAGTGTGGGTGAGAGGGTGGGGGAGTAGTGTGGGTGAGAGGGTGGGGGAGTAGTGCGGGTGCGAGGGTGGGGGAGTAGTGTGGGTGAGAGGGTGGGGGAGTAGTGTGGGTGCGAGGGTGGGGGAGTAGTGTGGGTGCGACGGTGGGGGAGTAGTGTGGGTGTGAGGGTGGGGGGGGAGTGTGGGTGCGAGTGTGGGGGAGTAGTGTGGGTGCGAGGGTGGGGGGGGATTGTGGGTGCGAGTGTGGGGGAGTAGTGTGGCTGCGAGGGTGGGGGGGGAGTGCGGGTGGGGGGGAGTGCGGGTGCGGGGGTGGGGGATGGGAGTGTGGGTGCGAGGGTGGGGGGTAGTGTGGGTGTGAGGGTGGGGGGGGAGAGCGGGTGCGAGGGTGGGGGGGGAGTGCGGGTATGAGAGGGGGGGGAGTGTGGGTGGGGGGGAGTGCGGGTGCGAGGGTGGGGGGGGAGTGTGGGTGGGGGGGAGTGCGGGTGCGAGGGTGGGAGGGGAGTGCGGGTGCGAGGGTGGGGGGGGAGTGTGGGTGGGAGAGGGGGCAGTGTGCACGCGAGGGGAGCGAGTGTGGGAGCCGCAGCAGAGTTTAGATGTCAGATGGGTAGTGATGAGGTGAGATGGAAATTTTATGGTGGGAGGATAATTTTGTGGAGAAAAAGAAAGATTGTAGGGGTGAGAGAGGCAGTGTTGAGTTGCGTGGGGGCTGTCGAGGCGAGAGGGGGCGTGCTGAGATCAGAGAAAGTTGAGGGGAGAGGGTATTGCTGAGATGAGATGTTGGTGTTTTGAGATGAGAGGGATTGTTTGGTCCTGAGAGGGGGAATGCCGAGGGGGGAGAAGGGGAAAGGCTGACGGGAGAGGGAGGGGAACTTGGAGGGAGAGGGGAGGGTGGACATGGGTGGCAGTTTTGCGTTGAGATGGAGAGTGTGGAAGTGAAAAGGAACTTTTGAGGTGAGAGGAAGTGAGTTGAGGTGAGGAGGGGGGTGTGTAGGGGTGAGGAGGGGGGTGTGTTGGGGTGAGTGGAGGGGGAGTTTTGGGATGAGAGAGGAATGTCCCGGTGAGTGGGGGGTGAGCTCAGGTTAGCGGCGAGGGTGTTGAGATGAGTGTGGGATGGTTGAGGTGACAGTGCGAGAGTTTAGAGTGGGGCTGTTGAGGTGAACGGTGAGTTCTGAGTTGGGGGCAGTGTTTAGGCGAGAGGGGAAGATTCGACATTGGGGTGGGCCAGTGCAGGTGAGAGTGGGTGAGGTTTATGGTGTGAGGGGTTTTGTTGAGGACAGAGTGGGTGAATGTTGAGGTAACACGTGGTGAGTGTTGATGTGAGGGGTGAGTATTGAGGGCAGACGAAGTGGTTTAAGGTGAGAGGGAAATATTCAGGTGAGGGGGAAGTGTTTAGGTCAGAGGGGAGTATTGCGGTGAGGGGCAGAGCGTTGAGGACAAAGGGGTGGGCGGATATGAGACTAAGTGTTTAAGGTGAGTGGGGGCGGGCTCTGTTGAGATTGTTTGTGTTGAGATGACAGGGCGAACTTTGAGTTAAGGCGGGATTGTTAATGTGACTGTCAGAGCATGGTGAGGTGAGACTGGGAGTGTGGAGAAGGGGAGGAGCGTGGAGGAGAGAGGGAGGGGGGAGCGTGGAGGAGGGAGGGAGGGGGGAGCGTGGAGGAGAGAGGGAGGGGGGAGCGTGGAGGAGAGAGGGAGTGGGGAGCGTGGAGGAGGGAGGGAGGGGCGAGCGTGGAGGAGGGAGGGAGGGGCGAGCGTGGAGGAGGGAGGGAGGGGGAGCGTGGAGGAGAGAGGGAGGGGGGAGCGTGGAGGAGAGAGGGAGGGGGGAGCGTGGAGGAGGGAGGGAGGGGGGAGCGTGGAGGAGGGAGGGAGGGGGGAGCGTGGAGGAGGGAGGGAGGGGGTAGCGTGGAGGAGGGAGGGAGGGGGGAGCGTGGAGGGGGGAGGGAGGGGGGAGCGTGGTGGGGGGAGGGAGGGGGAGCGTGGAGGGGGGAGGGAGGGGGAGCGTGGAGGATGGAGGGAGGGGGAGCGTGGAGGAGGGATGGGGGAGCGTGGAGGGGGTGGGAGGGGGAGCGTGGAGGAGGGAGGGAGGGGGGAGCGTGGAGGGGGTGGGAGGGGGAGCGTGGAGGAGGGAGGGAAGTGGGAGTGTGGAGGAGGGAGGGAGGGGGAGCGTGGAGGAGGGAGGGAGGAGGGAGGGAGGGGGGAGCATGGAGGAGGGAGGGAGCGGGGACCGTAGAAGAGGGAGGGAGGGGGGAGCGTGGAGGAGGGAGGGAGGAGGGAGAGAGGGGGAGCGTGGAGGGGGAAGGGAGGGGGGAGCGTGGAGGGGGGAGGGAGGAGTTTGGAGGAGGGAGGGTGGAGTTTGGAGGAGGGGGTGCGTGGAGGAGGGAGGGAGGGGGGGCGTGGAGGAGGGAGGGAGGGGAGAGCCTGGAGGAGGGAGGGGAGAGCCTGGAGGAGAGACGGAGGGGAGAGTTTGGAGGAGGGAGGGAGGGAGGGGGTAGCATAGAGGAGGGAGGGGTGAGCCAGAGGAGAGAGCGAGGGGAGAGCCTGGAGGAGGGAGGGAGGGAGGTGGAGCGAGGAGGAGGGGGGATTGTGGGTGTGGAGGAGAGAGATTGTTGAGGAGAAAGGGGGTGTGGCAGTGAGAGGGAGAGTGATGAGATGAGAGGTGGTGTATTGTGACGAGGGGGGTTTGTTGAGGTGAGAGGGGGAAAGTTAAAATGAGATGGTGGGAGTTGAGGTGAGGCAATGTGCTGAGATGAGAAGGGAGAGCGGACGTGATGGGGGGAGAATGTTGTGGTGAAACAGAGGGTGGGATTTGTCCCCCGCGCTCACCCCTAAATTGGATAATCCCGCCAGAGGTAATGGGATCTTCACACGGTCTGTGCCCATCTGCTCCGACTCCCATGCGGTGTGGGACGGGAGATTTATCTCTTGGGGATCTTGAGGTGAGAGTGTGAAGCTGGGTGAAGAGTGTAGAGATCAGATGGGTAGTGTTGTGGTGGTTGGGGTAATGTACAGGTGAGCAGGGAGGATTGTTCTGAGGGGGGAATATGTTAAGGTGGGAGGGGGAGAGTTGTGTTGAGTGGTGGAGTGTTGAGTTGAGAGGTGGTGTTCTGGTGAGAGGGCTGATGTTGTCAGTGGGAGAATGTAGATGTGAGAAGTTGAGTGTTGAGGTGAGAATTGGCCTGTTGCGATGAGAAGGAATATGTTGCGGTACGGGGATGTGTGTTGAGGATTGGGGAAGTGTGTTGAGATGGAGGAGAGTGTTGAATTGAGGGTGTGGTTTTGAGGGGTGAGAGTGTTGAGGTGAGTAGGGGAGTTTTGACATGAGAGGGACATTGTTCCATTGAGGCACGGCAGTGTTAAGGTAATGGGGCATGTCGAGCTGAGAGAAGGAATGTTCATGTGAGAGGGCTGTGTTGATGTGTGAGGGGGAGTATTAAGGAGAGCGGGGAGTGTTTAGATAGGAATGGTCGCTGAGATCAGAAGGGGTGGGTTTTGAGATAAGGGAGGTGTGGATCGCAGGCGGTGAATTCGGATGTGAGAGGGAGAATTTAGATGTGAGATGGATAGTGTTGAGGAGAAAGGGTGTAATGTCTGTGTGATAGAGATTGGGTAGAGAGGGGAAGGGGAGTATGGAGGTGAGCAGGGGGGGGGGGTGTTGAGAAAAGGGTGTGTATTGAAGTGACAGGATAGTGTTGGTGTGAGAGGGAGCGTGTTTTGGTAATGGGGAGTCCTGAGTTGAGAGCGAGAGTGTTAATGTTGTCATGTGAATGAACCTTTAAGAATGTTTTGTTGAATCTTGCAGCTTACATGGAGGTGGAGATAAGCTGTGGCAGTCAGGTCATCATTTTTTTTCCTTTTGGTCTTTTAGTTTAGTTTTGGGAAGCAGTTTAGTGGAAGCTAAGAAGCAATCTCTTTCTCCCTCGTCCTGTCCTCTTTTTAAAAAGCTGTGTTTTGCAAACAGAATCGGCTACAACCTCTTCTGAGTTTCTTCTCAGGGGATTTTGAGCATTCAGCCCAGGAGGCTGGACACATGTAATAATTCGGCACTTACCTCTGCTGTATTGTGGTGATTTAGAGGGTTTTGTGGATTGGCTGTTGGCTTTGGTTGGAACACACTCGAGATATTTCCTTCAGAGTTATACATGATAGTGTTTCTTGTTTGTAAATGTTAAAAGTTCTTGCTAATTGTCTTCCTATACATGTCAACAATATTCTTAATTAAACTTTGTTTTGAATAAAAGTTCCTTGTGGGTCAGTTGACTCACACTTGATGTGAAACCTCTCGTGCTCCTTCTAGCCAGATTCAAGGTAAAGCGTTACAGGTCACTGGAGCTTCATGGAACACCTGGAAGTATCCAACCTGACTGATAACAACTGGGGGCTCCGGGGTTGAAATCTGTCTGTTTTGATTGATTTGGGATTAGTGAACTCAAAGACAGAGTGGTGCGTAGATTTGTGTTTTCTTTTCAGGTGTTGTATTGAGTTTAAATAGGGAGTGTGGTTTGGATTGATGGCTCTTTCAGAGGCTCAGAAGTTTCTGCGGGTGGAGAAATTCATGCAAGTTACCTTACAGATGGTGACTAAAGCAAAGCTTTTGGAATTGGAAACACATTGACGTTGACATTATCTGACAGATTACGGAAAGAAGAGATAATTGTAGCGATAGCACAGGATTTGGAATTGTCAGAAGCTCAGTCAGAATCGTTGGAAATGGCGAGAATTCAGTTACAAATGAAACTGACTGAATACAAAAAATAATTAAAACTCTTTGAATTGCAGGCAAACGGAATGGAAAGGGAGGAACAGTAAGCAAAATAATTAAATCTATATGAATTACAAGCAAATGAGAAAAAAGGAGGCAAGGGAAAGGGAGAAGGAAAAATAGACTTTGAACTTCAGACACTGGCCTTCAAATATAAACATCGGGTGCGATTGGCGGAGTAAAGGGCAAAGTACAGACTGAGGGTAGTGATGAGGATAGTGAGAGAATGAGGGGCAGAACATCAATCAGGAGATAGGAAAGGCCGATACAAAAGGAAAGGTTTCAATAATCATGGGGGACTTCAATATGCAGGAGGACTGGGAAAATTAGGTAGGTAGTGGATCCCAAGGAAAGGAAAGTGTGGAATGTCTAACAGATGGCTTTTTAGAGCAGCTTGTGACAGAGCCGACTAGGGAACAGGCAATTCTGGATTTGGTGATGTGGAATGAGGCAGATTTGATTAGGGAACTTAAGGTGAAGGAACCCTTAGGGAGCAGTGACCAAAACATGATAGAATTTACCCCGCAGTTTGAGAGGAATGAGCTGGAGTCAGATGTAACGGTATTACAATTAAATAAAGGTAGCTACGAGGACATGAGGGAGGAGCTGGCCAGAGTTGATTGGAAAGGGAGCCTGGCAGGGAAGACAGTGGAACATCAATGGCAGGAGATTTTGAGAGTTATTCCGGAGGCACAACAGAAATTCTTCCCTAGGAGGAAGAAACATGCCACAGGGAGGACGAGGCATCCATGGATGATGGAGAAGTCAAGGACGGCATAAAAGCAAAAGAAAAAGCATAGAAAGTGGCAAGGATTAGTGGGAAGGCAGAGGATTGGGAAGCCTTTAAAAGCGAGCAGAGGACAACTAAAAAAGCAATAAGGGGGGAGAAGATGAAATATGAGTGTAAGCCAGCTTGTAATATAAAAGAAGATAGGAAGAGTGTTTTTCAATATATAAAAGGTAAGAGAGAGAGGCAAAAATAGCCATTGGACCACTGGAAAATGAGACTGGAGAAGGAGTAATAGGAAACAAAGAAATGGCAGAGGAACTGAATAGTTACTTTGCATCAGTCTTCACGGTGGAAGACACCAGTGGGATGCCGGAGCTCCAGGAGAGTCAGAGTGCACAGGTGGGTGTAGTGGCCATCACTAAGGAGAAGGTTCTGGGGAAACTGAAAAGTCTGTCGGTGGATAAATCACCTGGACCGGATGGACTACACCCCAGGATTCTATTCGAGATAGGTGAGGAAATTGTGGAGGCATTGGTGGTGATCTTTCAGGAATCACTGGAGGCAGGGAGGATACCAGAGGACTGGAAAGTAGCTAATGTAACACCGCTGTTTAAGTAAGGAGGTAGGCAGCAGACGAAATTATAGGTCGGTTATTAGTCGTTTAGGGGATGAGAAGGGAGATGTAATAACTGGAAATTAAAAAATGGCTGTGGCATTAAACAGGTATTTTGTGTCGGTCTTCACAGTGGAAGACAGAAATAACATGCCAAACATTGATGACCGGAAGGCTATGGCAGGTGAGGCTCTAGAAACTATCATTATCACTAAAGAGGTAGTGTTGGGCAAGTTAATGGGGCTAAAGGTAGACAAGTTTCCTGGCCCTGATGGAATGCATCCCAAGGTATTAAAATAGATGGTGGGGGAAATAGCAAATGCAGCAGTGGAAATTTACCAAAATTGGACTCTGGGGTGTTCGTCGCAGATTGAAAAACAGCAAACTGTCTCTGTTTCTATCCCTGAACCTGTTAGAAACTCTTTCAAAATTTGTCACACTCCATTATTTGTGCCCTTCCCTCTCTCTGTCTCTCTATCACTCTCACTGTTGCTCTCACTGCCCCCTCTCTCTCTATCTGTCACTCTTTCTGTCTCTGTGAGGCTGTTTGTTATGTGTAGTTTGAATGTCCAATAGGAAGAGTCAGGGGTCTTGTGGTTGTAGTTTCCTCTCAGGGTTTAATGAGTCGAAGAATTGCAGTAAGGGGAGCTTTCAGCAGATTTTTCAGCTGCTGCCTGAAGTGAGTCTGTGTCACAGCATAAATGGCAGTGTTTGTGCAGCAACTCAGGAGTTGCAGCATGAAGCCCAAATCCATAACAAAGTAATCTAACCACACTAACCGGAAGCCCAAATTATACATCTGACCCCATATTGAAAAGACCATTAATGTTGACCATAAGAGGATGAAATTGGCTGAGATAACAAACAGTAAAATGATGGATTTCCTTCGACTCTCCATCTCTAGGTCTCTGGGAATCTCCCCACTGCTGTGAGCCCGGAGTCTCCTGCGGGCTCTGCTGTTCACTAACATGTGTCTGACGGTGAAAGCATTGAGCAGCAGAATCAGGACGAATGGGACCATCGGGGTTAGAATGTGGTGGAGGATCTCGATTGTTACCCAGACCGGAGAGAACGCAACATCCATTGTGAAGCCACAAAACGAGGGGTTGTTCATCAGCCAATATACATTTAATAACATAAAATACCAGAAAATGTTCTTTAAACAGCTCAGCACCGTCACTGTTCCCAGAACCACAGCCGCCGATTTCTCACTGCAATATTTACTCTTCAGCTTGGGGCAGCAAATGGCCACAAATCGATCAAAGGTGAAAGTGACGGTGAACCAGACAGAACAGTCAGTGGCTGCATAAAGCAGGACGGCGTGAATATTACACACGGGGAGCGAGTACAGGAAAGAAAACTGTTCCCAATAAACAATGGGAATGTGTCTCAATATCAGGTCGAGGATAACGACCAACAGATCCCCCACTGACATGGCCACCAGGTAACGAGTAACACATTTGGACAGACCACAGTTTCTGCTCGTCAGTGTCACAATTGTGATTATGTTCACTGTCAGGAAGGAAAATAAAGAATGAAATTAGATATGATTCAGGGGAAGAAATTACAATTCAGACTGAGGACGGGTGAAAATAAAAATAATGTGCACAGACACAGAAGAATTAAATCTATGCTTTTAGAAAATCCAGCACGTCTTTTGCAGTGTGAGAGGAAAGTGGAGTACCTGGAGGAAACCCCCACAGACACGGGGAGAAGGTCCAAACTCCACACAGACAGTGACTCAAGCCTGGAATTGAACCCAGGTCCCTGATGCTGATAGTCAGCAGTGCTAACCACTGTGTCACCATTCTGCTCCATGGTAGTGACACAATGGTATACACTTGAGTGAGTGTTTTCCGGGGAGTCCACAACATTGACCCTCACTCAGCTACGGGTGAATAGCCCCTCTACCTTGTGGGGGATTTGGAGGGTAAGAAGGCTGAGGGAGTAAACCCTGTCAGAAAATCCGGAGTGGAGTCCTGTAGGTGGTTATCTGTCGTCTCTCAGACAGCTTACTGACAACCTCTGCAGCAGAGCTGGTGCCAAACAGTACTGGCTTCACCCTTGCCTCTGGACAATACTAAAAGTTGGCAGAGGGAGATCCTGATGCCTCAACAGTTCCGACTCTATTATACTTACACAGGACTGTACCCTGGAGAGGAGACCACAGCATTGTGGCCACCGGTAGCACAACACAGGAAGAAACAGTCATCTCACACAGAACACAAGTAGCAGGGTTTGCTTTCATCAGTGGGAGAAAACTTCAGGGTTCAGTGAATAGCTACCGTCTCGAGTGCCCAGTGCGTTTGCTGCTCTTCCACTATGGCCTACAGGACCACTGAAGCTTAGTGAGTCCTCTCTCAGCAGGAAAGTTGCTAATCTATGCACGAAGTAAGAAAAACCCAAACCAAGGCCGGTACCAAAGAAAAGCCAAGCAGCCGGCCTTAATGACTATCGTCCGGTGACTCTAACATTCAATATTATGAAATGCATCAAAGATTACTCATGGCATAAATCAAATCCAGCCTCCCAGATTGTGTGGATCCACTACAGTTCACCTACCGCCACAACATCCACAGACGCCATCTCCCTCACCCTACAGTGAACCCTGGAACACAGACTCATGTTTAGCGACTTCAGCTCAGCCTTTATCATCATTATTCCTCCAAAGCTCATGTCCAAATTCCGTGTCCTGGGGTTCGGCTCCTGCCTCTACAATTTGATCCGGAACTTCCTGACACGCAGAAAGCAATAAATAAGGAAAGTCAACAACACCTCCTCCACAATCATCCTCAACAGCGGTGCCCCACAAGGCTGTGCCCTCAGCTCCTTACTATCCTCCTTATACGCCGATGACTGTGTGGCCAAATTCCCCTCCAACTCGATTTCCAAGTTTGCTGATGACACCAGTGGGTCGGATCTCAAACAACAATGAGATCGAGGACAGGGAAGAGCTGGAGAATCTGGTGAACTGGTGCGACCACAATAATCTCTTCCTGAATGCCAACAAAGCAAAGGAGATAGTCATCGACTTCAGGAAGCAGAGTGGAGTACATGCCCCTGTCTAAACATTGGGATGAAGTTCAAATGGTCGAGAGCATCAAGTTTTTATGGGTCTAGATCACCAACAACCTGTCCTGGTCCCTCCATGACGATCCAGATAGTCTAGGGGCCGCAGCTCTTCGCGAGCAGCCCCCGACCGGATAGAGGGCCCCCGCTTCCCCATATCCCAGACCAATCATCCACCCTTCCCCCACACCAATTACATGCAGAGAGGCAGCGAGAACCCCCTCCCTACCCCACTGTGCATGCAGAGAGGCAGCGAGATTCCCCTCCCTAACCCACTGTGCATTCACAGAGGCAGCGAGATCCCCCTCCCTATCCCACTGTGCATGCAGACGCAACGACACCCCCTTCCTACCCCACTGTGCAGCAGAGAGGCAGCGAGACCCCCTCGCTACCCCACTGTGCATGCAGAGAGGCAGCGAGAACCCCCGTCCTACCCCACTGTGCATGCAGAAAGGCAGCGAGACACCCTCCCTACCCCACTGTGTATGCAGAGAGGCAGCCAGACCCTCCCCTACCCCACTTTGCACGCAGAGAGGCAGCGAGACCCCCTCCCTAACCCACTGTGCATGCAGAGAGGCAGCGAGGAACCCTCCCTGCCCCACTGTGCATGCAGAGAGGCAGCGAGACCCCCTCCCTACCCCACTGTGCATGCAGAGAGGCAGCGAGACGCCCTCCCTAACCCACTGTGCATGCAGAGAGGCAGCGAGGCACCCTCCCTGCCCCACTGTGCATGCAGAGAGGCAGCGAGACTCCCTCGCTACCCCACTGTGCATGCAGAGAGGCAGCGAGACCCCCTCCCTACACCACTGTGCATGCAGAGAGGCAGAGGGACACCCTCCCTACGCAACTGTGCATGTAGAGAGGAAGCACGCCCACCCTCCCTACCTCACTGTGCATGCAGAGAGGCTAAGGGACACCCTCCCTAACCCACTGTGCACGCGGAGAGGCAGCGAGACCCCATCCCTGCCTCACCGATCGTGTGCAGAGTGGCTGGAGGACCCGCTACACTCACCAATCTCGTGCAGAGCAGCAGTGAGGGTGCGCTCCCTACTCCACCAATCACATGCAGCGTGGCATTGGGCCACTCTCCTGAATGGATCAGCCCGCTCCCCAAGGGCCCATCTGCCTTCAGGACCTGCCCCTTCAACTCCCACCCCTGCAGGTCCCGCTCCTGCACGCCATGGCCCGCAGGCGCCGCTATCTTCAGGCTCCGCTCTGTAGACCCTGCCACCTCAGGCACCACCCCCTGGTACTGCCCGGTGGGCATTGCCCAAGGGGAACCTTCCTTTGCCCTCGACCTTGCCCGGTGTCCTCAATGGCCTTCGCTTCTACCGGCGAGGCCATCACAACTCGTCCTCATACATGTGGCCAGCTCTTTTCCTCACTGGACACAACCTCTCCCGGTGAGGCTGCAAAGGTAAGCGTGCCCGGACGATTACATCCCAGGCTCGCTAATTTTAATTAAATTTGTTTTAATATAAATTTCAATAATTTATTCAGCCTCTTGCCAGAAATGGGCAGGAGACTCAATCCGCCCCATTTCCGTTGTGGGTGAAGGTTGCAAGAGGCGTGAAATGGGGCGTGGACCTGAGTTCTCGGCTGTTACGCCATCCATGGGCAGGCAGTGGTTGTTATCCTGCCCCCGACTGTGTGTGTGTTGCGTGTGTCTATATTGTCTTTACCAGTATGCATGTGTGTTTGTGTGTGAGCAACAGAGTACCTGACGAGTATTCCTAAGTGTGCGTTATTCTGGAGTGTTACAGCAATTTTGGATCTTGAATTTGTGTGTGTGCGAGTAAGTGTCTAATCTGATTGCTTCTATAAGGAAATGTCTGTATTAATATATGTGCGTTCGCGTGTGTCTGTGTGTTTGTGTTCCTGTGACTCTAGGAGAGTTTGTGATGGTGCAAGGGATAGCATTGTTGCCTCATAGCACTAGGGGCCCTGGATCAATTCCAGTCTTGGCTGCTGTCTGTGCAGAGTCTGCACATTCTCCCTGTGTCTGCGTGAGTTTCCTCCAGGTGCTCCGGTTTCCTCCCACACTCTGAAAGTTGTGCTGGTTAGGTGCATTGGCCATGCTAAATTCTCCCTCAGTGTACTTGAACAGGTGCTGGAGTGTGGCGACTCGGGGATTTTTATAGTAACTTCATTGCAATGTTAATGTTCGCATACTTGTGACACTGACGCATAAATTTAAAATTTTATGAAATATGTTCTCTCTCTGTGAGATCCTGCTGTGCATATATGACTAATAAAATTGATTCTGTAGCGTGGTGATTTGGTGGGTGAACTGGTGTTATATGCAGAGGGTAAAAATGATTCTGTCTCAATCTTTTACTCACGATGGAATAACGTTTGAGGTCACATGTCTATGGAAAGTCACAGCACACAGAAGACATCCCAGCCCATAGGCCCTCAGACAATTGTCAGTGGCTGAAAGAATTAATAACCGGAGACTGAGATTCAACAGAAACAAGAAGAGCAGCAAACCGAGTACAGTAAATGTCAAGGAAATCAATACAGTTAAACAGCCTTTCTAGAATTCGGTGCTGGACACAGGGGACGGGACTTTACAGCCTCACTCTTCCCAAAGCTGCAAAATCCCACCCGTGTTCAACAGACCTTCCCATGCTCCGCCCCTCGCCTGCTCCGATTCCCGTGGCGGTCGGGCCGGTACAATTCCAGCCAGGGACTTACCCGGAACACCAACAATCGCCAGGAGGGGATAGTAAATGCATTGAATCGCCTTCAGTAGATATTCAATCCGATAAACTGATGTTACCCACGAATAATCTGCAGTAAACCAAGAAATCCAATAGAATAAACTCCTGTCCTTGGTTGGAACATTCCAATCCATTGTTCCCAGATTCTGATCCATTGTTGAAACATTCCAATCCATTGTTCCCAGATTCTGATCTCTCCTCTCCCTGCCTCTCTCTCCACAGCCGCTGATCTCTGTTAGTGTCGGAGTTGTCGCTCCCGCTGCCTCAATGGGACAACACATTGAACGAAATCCCTTATTAATAGAAGAGGGAAATCCCCCCAGACACACTAATCGGATCCATGGAGACTCACATCAATTCCAGTCACTAAACAAACAGCTTCACTTAACCCCCTTCAATCCAACACTTTTTATACCCGAAGTAGAAAATTTACAGCCGAGATGGGATGTTGCGGGTCAGGGAGTTATGGAAAGTTGGAAATAATGGAGGGTCGGACCGTAAATCTTTCAGTATTCCTTCTATGTAACAGAGCTCCCTCTGCTAGTGTTCATTTTGAGATGACTAGGATATAAAAGCAGGGGTATACTGCTGAGTTTTTATAAGACTCTGTTCAGACCACATTCAGAATATTGTCAGCAATTTTAGGCCCCATATCCGAGGAAGGATGTGTTGGATTTGGAGAGGGTCCAGAAGAGGTTCAGAAGAATGATCCGGGGAATGAAAGACTTAACGCATGAGGAGCGTCTGAGGACTTTGGGTCTGTACTCGAAGGAGTTTGGAAGGATGAGGAGGGGGATATCATTGAAACTTAAAGAATAATGAAAGGCCTGGATAGAGTGTACTTGGGGCTGATGTGTCATTAGTAGGAGAGGCTAGGGCCCGAGGGCACAACCTCAGAGGAAACGGATGACCGTTTGGAACTGGGATGTGGACCTGCCGGCGTTGGACTGGGGTGGGCACAGTAAGAAGTCTCACAGCACCAGTTTTCCACTCACCTGATGAAGGAGCAGCGTTCCGAAAGCTCGTGGGACTTTAACCTGCTGTTGTGAGACTTCTTACTTTCGAAATTTGACGAGGAGGAATTTCTTCAGCCAGAGGCTGGCGAATCTGTGGAATTAATTGTCACACAAGGCTGTGGAGGCCAGGTCATTGAGTGTATTTAAGAAAGAGATATCTAGGTTCTTAACTGGTAAAGGGCTCTAGGGTTACGGGGAAAAAGCGGGAGAATGGGTTTGAGAAACTTATCAGCCAGAATTGAATAGTGGAACAGGCTCAATGGGTCTAATGGCCTAATTCTGTTCCTATATTTTATTGTCTTATGGGTATCATGGATGTGGCTTTTAGATGAGGTTAAAGTTAATCAGGGTTGATATAGTCTGCTAAATCCAGGCTGTAGCCGATCTTATGTACAGCTTATGTACAGAACAACCTTAGTAAGGGACTTCACACAGATCAATCTCTCAGTGTTATGTACAGTACAATCTGAGTAAGAGGAGCAGATTGGGAAGCAGATCCTGGAGAGATGTGATAATAACAGAGTGGTCGTGATGGGAGATTTTAATTTCCCAAATATCGATTGGAATATCCCGAGGGTAAGGGGTTTATGTGGGGAGCAGTTTGTTAGGTGTGTTCAGGAGGGCTTCCTGACACAGTATGTGGATAAGCCTATAAGAGGAGAGGCTGAACTTGATTTGGTATTAGGGAATGAACCTGGGCAGGTGTCAGATCTCTCAGTGGGAGAGCACTTTGCGGATAGTGATCATAACTCTATCTCCTTTACATTAGCATTGCAGAGAGATAGGATCAGTCAAGCTAGGAAAGTGTTTATTTGAAGTTAGGGTAATTATGAGGCTATTAGGCAGGAAATTAGAGGCATAAATTGGAAAGAGGTTTTCTCAGGGAAATGTACAGAAGAAATGTGGCAAATTTTCAAGGAAAATTTGTCTGGAGCTCTACACAGCAACGTACGAATGGGACAGGGGTGTTATGGTAGGTTACAGGAACCATGGTGCACGAAAGCTGTAACGAATTTAGTCAAGAAGAAAAGAAAAGCCTACAAAAGGTTCAGGGAGCTAGGTAATGTTAGAAATCTAGAAGAGTATACGACTAGTAGGAAGGAACTTAAGAGGGAAATTTGAAGAGCAAGAAGGGGTCATGAGAAGGTCTTGGTAGACAGGATAAAGGAAAACCCCAAGGCGTTCTACAAGTATGTTAAGAGCAAGAGGATAAGATGTGAAGGAGTAGGACCTATCAAATGTGACGGAGGGAAAGTCTATATGGAACCGATAGAAATGGCAGAGGTACTCAATGAATATTTTGCTTCAGTATTCACAGTGGAAAAGGATCTTGGTAGTTGCAGTGCAGACTTGCAGTGGACTGAGAAGATTGAGCATGTGGACATTAGGAAAGAGGATGTCTTGGAGCTTTTGAAAAGCATCAAGGTAGATAAATCGCTGGGACCGGATGGGATGTACCCCAGGTTACTCTGGGAGGCGAGGGAAGAGATTGCTGAGCCTCTGGCGATTTTCTTTGCGTCATCAATGGAGACGGGAGATGGTCTGGAGGATTGGAGGATTGCGGATGTGGTTCCGTTATTGAAGAAAGTGAGAAGCGATAGTCCGGGAAATTATAGACCAGCGTGTCTAACTTCAGTGGTTGGTAAGTTGATGGAGAAGATCCTGAGAGGCAGGCTTTATGAACATCTGGAGAGGAATAGTATGATCAGAAATAGCCAGCACGGCTTTATCCAAGGCAGATCATGCCTTACAAGCCTAATTGAATTTTTTTGATGATGTAACTAGACACATAGACGAGGGAAAAGCGGTAGATGTAGATTATATGGATTTCAACAAGGCTTTTGATAAGGTACCCCATGCAAGGCTCATTGAGAAAGTGAAGGGGCATGGGATACAAGGGGACATTGCTTTGTGGATTCAGAACTGGTTTGCCCACAGAAGGCAGAGTGGTTGTAGATGGGTCTTTTGCAGCATGGAGGTCGGTCACCAGTGGAGTGCCCCAGGGATATGTTCTGGGACACTTGCTCTTTGGGATTTTTATAAATGACTTGGATGAGGAAGTGGAAGGATGGGTTGGCAAGTTTGCTGATGACACAAAGGTTGGTGGTGTTGTGGATAATGCAGAGGGATGTCAGCAGTTGCAACGAGACATAGATAAGATGCAAGACTGGGCGGAGAAGTGGCAGATTGACTTCAACCCAGATAAGTGTGTGGTGGTTCATTTTGGCAGGTCGAATAGGATGAACGAATATAATATTAAGGGTAAGACGCTTGGCAGTGTGGAAGATCAGAAGGATCTTGGGGTCCGGGTTCATAGGACGCTCAAAGCAGTGTTGCAGATAGAGGCTGTGGTTAAGAAGGTACATGGAATACTGGCCTTCATCAATAGAGGAATTGAGTTTAGAAATCGGAAGATAATGCTGCAGCTGTATAGGACCCTGGTCAGACCACACCTGGAGTACTGTGCCCAGTTCTGGTCGCCTCATTACAGAAAGGATGTGGAAGTCATAGAAAGGGTGCAGAGGAGATTTACAAGGATGTTGCCTGGATTAGGTGGCATGCCTTTTGAGGATAGGTTGAGGGAGCTCGGTCTTTGCTCCTTGGAGAGGAGAAGGATGAGAGGTGACCCGATAGAGGTGTATGAGATGTTGAGGGGTATTGATAGAGTGAATTCTCAGTGGCTTTTAACCAGGGCTGAAATGGTTGCCACAAGAGGTCACAGGTTTATGGTGCTGGGGAGTAGGTACAGAGGAGATGTTCGGGGTATGTTTTTCACTCAGAGGGTGGTGGGTGCGTGGAATCGGCTGCCGGTAGTGGTGGTGGAGGCGGATTCCATAGGGTCTTTTAAGAGACTTTTGGATAAATTCATGGAAGTTAGTAAGATAGCGGGTTATAGGGAAGCCTAGTCGTTAGGGACATGTTTGGCGCAACTTGTATGGAATGGCCTGGTTGTGCTGGAGCTTTTCTCTTTTCTATGTTCTAAGAGTCATCAGATAGAACTATATCTCAGTGTTAGGTACAGAAGAACGTTATCAAGAGGTTTCACATCAAACATTCTCAACATTTTCTATTGTGAGGTTGTAAGGAGGCAAGAGTGAGTTGAGCAGAGTGTGGGAGAAGGACACCGGGACACCTAAACAGAGTCAGCAGCACCTTGAGGAGATTGTGAGAGCAGGACAGTGGGACACTGGGACAGACAGTCAGCACCTTGAGGAGAGTGTGAGAGGGACACTGGGACACCGGGACAAACAGTCAGCACCTTGAGGAGAGTGTGAGAGGGGGATACTGGGACACTTGGACAGACAGGCAGTACCTTGAGGAGAGTCTGAGAGGGGGACACTGGGACACCGGGACAGACAGTCAGCACCTTGAGGAGAGTGTGAGAGGGGGACACTGGGACACCGGGACAGACAGTCAGCACCTTGAGGAGAGTGTGAGAGGGACACTGGGACACCAGGACAGACAGTCAGCACCTTGAGGAGAGTGTGAGAGGGGGACACTGGGACACCGGGACAGACAGTCAGCACCTTGAGGAGAGTGTGAGAGGGGGACACTGGGACACCGGGACAGACAGTCAGCACCTTGAGGAGAGTGTGAGAGGGGGACACTGGGACACCGGGACAGACAGTCAGCACCTTGAGGAGAGTGTGAGAGGGGGATACTGGGACACTTGGACAGACAGGCAGTACCTTGAGGAGAGTCTGAGAGGGGGACACTGGGACATGGGACAGGCAACAGCACGTTGAGGAGAGTGTGAGAGGAGCACACTGGGACACTCGGACAGGCAAGCAGCACCTTGAGGAGATTGTGAGAGGGGGAAACTGGGACACCGGGACAGACAGTCAGCACCTTGAGGAGAGTGTGAGAGAACAAAGAAAAATACAGCACAGGAACAGGCCCTTCGGCCCTCAAAGCCTGCGCCGCTCATGTGCCCAACTGGACCATCTGTTTGTATCCCTCTATTCCCAGTCTGTCCATGTGGCTATCTGGATAAGTCTTAAACGATCCCAGCGTGTCCGCCTCAATCACCTTGCTTGGCAGTGCATTCCAGGCCCCCAACACCCTCTGTGTAAAAAACGTCCCCCTGACATCTGTGTTGAACCTTGCCCTCCTCACCTTGAACCTGTGACCCCTTTTGTTCGTCACCTCCGACCTGGGAAAAAGCTTCCCACCGTTCACCCTATCCATGCCCCTCATAATTTTATACACCTCTGTTAAGCCGCCCCTCATCCTCCGTCTTTCCAGGGAGAACAACCCCAGTTTACCCAATCTCTCCTCATAGCTAAGACCCTCCATACCAGGCAACATCCTGGTAAACCTTCGCTATACTCTCTCCAAAGCCTCCAAGCCCTTCTGGTAGTGTGGCGACCAGAACTGGACGCAGTATTCCAAATGCGGCCGAACCAACGTTCTATACAGGTGCAACATCATATGCCAACTTTTATATTCCATGTCCCGTCCAATAAAGGCAAGCATGCCATATACCTTCTTCACCACCCTCTCCACCTGTGCTGCCACCTTTAAGATCTGTGGACTTGTACACCCAGGTCCCTCTGTGTGTCTATACTCCTGATCGTTCTACCATTTATTGTATAGCTCCCCCTTACATTAGATCTACCGAAATGCATCACTTCGCATTTATCTGGATTAAATTCCATCTGCCATTTCTCCGCCCAATGTTCCAGCCTATCTATATCCTGCTGTATTCTCTGACAATGTTCATCACTATCCGCAACTCCAGCAATCTTTGTGTGGTCCGCAAACTTACTGATCACACCAGCTACATCTTCTTCCAAATCATTTATATATATCACAAACAGCGGAGGTCCCAGTACAGAGCCCTGCGGAACACCACTAGTCACAGACCTCCAACCGGAAAAAGACCCCTCCACTGCTACCCTCTGTCTTCTATGGCTAAGCCAGTTCTCCACCCATCTAGCTAGCTCATCTTTTATCCCGTGAGATTTCACCTTTTGCACCAGCCTGCCATGAGGAGGACACTGGGACGGACAAGCAGCACCTCGAGGAAAGTTTGAGAGAGGGACAATGGGACAATGGGACAGACAGACAGCACCTTGAGGAGAGTGTGAGGGGGGGACACTGGGACACCGGGACAGACAGTCAGCACCTTCAGGAGAGTGTGAGTGGAGGAAACAGGGAAGGATCAGCGGCACCTAGAGGAAAGTGTGAGAGGAGGACAGTGGCACAATGGGACAGACAGTCATCACCTTGAGGAGAGTGTGAGAGGGGGACACTGGGACACCGGGACAGACAGTCAGCACCTTGAGGCGAGTGAGAGAGGAGGACACTTGGACACTGTGACAGACAGTCAGCACCTTGAGAAGTGTGAGAAGGGGACACTGGGACAGACAGTCAGCACCTTGAGGCGTGTGAGAGAGGGGGACACGGGGACAGACAGTCAACACCTTGAGGAGAGTGTGAGAGCGGGACACCGGGACACCGGGACAGACAAGCAGCACCTTGAAGCGAGTGTGAGAGGAGGAAATTGGGACAGACAAGCATCACCTTCCGGAGGGTATGAGAGGAGGGCACCAGGACACCGGAACAGACAAGTAGCTCCTTGAGGAGAGTGTGAGAGCGGGGCACTGGAACAAACAGTCAGCACCTTGAGGAGAGTGTGAGCGGGGGACACTGGGACACAGGGACAGACAGTCAGCACCTTGAGGAGAGTGTGAAAGGAGGACAGTGTGACACTGTGACAGACAAGCAGCACCTTGAGAATAATGTGAGAGGAGGACACAGGGAGACCGCGTGATACAAGCAGCACCTCGACGAGAGTGTGAGAGGAGGGCACTGGGGCACTGGGACAGATAGTCTGCACCTTTAGGAGAGTGGGAGAGGGGGACAGTGGGACACTCGGACAGACAGTTAGCACCTTGAGGAGAGTGTGAGATGGGGACATAACGGATTCAAGCGACTGGTAGAGTTGTGCAGCACTGGGACCGAGACCGTTTGTTTATGTCCCGTGGTGCTGTGGATTCTCTTCAATATGTGACCCATTGTATATCTCACAAAAGCAGCCAGCATAATTAAGGACCCCACGCATTCCGGACATTCTCTCTTCCACCTTATTCCATTGGGAAAAAGATATAAAAGTCTGAGCACATGTACCAACCGACTCAAGAACAGCTTCTTCCCTGCTGCCATCAAACTTTTGAATGGACCTACCTCGCACTCAGTTGATCTTCCTCTACGCCCTAGCTATGACTGTAACATTACATTCTGCACTCTCGCCTTTCCTTCTCGATGAACTATGCATTGTCTGCATAGCGCGTAAGTAACAATGTTTTTCACTGCATGCTAATACATGTGACAATAATAATTCAAATCAAATCACCCAGCCTGAGTCAGGAAAGTCGGCCCAATCAAGAATGGAAGTGCTGTCAGATACTTTACCAAATGGCAATGCGCCACTTTTTACCACACTGAGACGTTATGGCCATGAGAACCGTCGTCACAAATCGAAGAGAATTTTATTTAATTATCCAGAGTGTACATTTTGGCAGGTCAAATGGGATGAAGGAGTACAATATAAAGGGAAAGACTCTTAGTACTGTCGAGGATCAGAAGGACCTTGGGTCCGGGTCCATAGGACTCTAAAATCGGCCCCGCAGGTGGAGGAGGTGGTTAAGAAGGCGTATGGTGTGCTGGCCTTTATCAATCAAGGGATTGAGATTAGGAGTCCGGAGATAATGATGCAGCTATATAAGACCCTCGTCAGACCCCACTTGGAGTACTGTGCTCAGTTCTGGTCGCCTCATTACAGCAAGGATGTGGAAAAGATTGAAAGGGTGCAGAGGAGATTTACAAGGATGTTGCCTGGATTGAGTGGCATGCCTTAAGAGGATAGGCTGAGGGAGCTCGGTCTTTTCTCCTTGGAGAGACGTAGGATGAGAGGAGAGGGTGGAAATGGCTGCTCTGAGCGGATATAGGTTTAAGGTGCTGGGGGGTAGGTACAGGGGAAATGTTTGGGGGAAGTTTTTCACACAGAGGGTGGTGGGCGAGTGCCGTCAGTGGTGGTGGAGGCAAACTCAATATGGTCTTTTAAGAGACTCCTGAATGAATACATGAGACTTAATAGGATGGAGGATAATAGGTAGGCCTAAAAGGTAGGGATATGTTCGGCACAACTTGTGGGGCCGAAGGGCCTGTTTTGTGCTGTAGTTTCTCTTTCTATTTTCTATACCAATCCTGATTAATATTAACCTCATCTAAAACCCAAAACCATGAAACCATAATACAATAAGATATAGGAACAGAATTAGGCCATTCGGCCCACCGATTCAATTATGGCTGATAAATTTCTCATACCCATTATCCCGCTTTTGCCCCGGAAACTTTGATCCATTTACAAGTCAAGAACCTATCTATCTCTTTCTTAAATACACTCAATGCCCTGGACTCCACAACCTTGTGTGGCAATGAATTCCACAGTTTCACCACCCTCTGGCCGAAGAAATTCCTCCTCATCACATTTCTAAAGTAAGAAGTCTCACAACAGCAGGTTAAAGTCCCACAGGGTTATTTGGAATCACGAGCTGTTGGAACGCTGTTCCTTCCTCAGGTGAGTGGGCAACTGATGTTGTGAGACTTCTTATTGTGCCCACCCCAGTCTAACACCAGCAACTCCACATCACATTTCTAAAGGGCCATCCCTTTCCTCTGAGGCTGTGCCCTCGTGTACTAGTCTCTCCTACTAACGGAAACATCTTCCACAAGTGCACTCTATCCAGCCTTTCATTATTCTGTAAGTTTCAACGATATCCCTCACCTCATCCTTCCAAACTCCGTCGAGTACAGACCCAAAGTCCTCAGACGCTTGTCATACGTTAAGTCTTTCATTCCCTAGATCATTCTTGTGAACCTCCTCTGGACCCTCTCCAAGGCCAGCTCATCCTTCCTTAGATACGGGGCCCAAAATTGCTGACAATATTCTGAATTTGGCATGACCAGAATCTTATAAAACCTCATCAGCACACCCCTGCTTATGTATTCTCGTCATCTCGATATGAATGCTAGCAGACGGACCTCTGATATATCGAATGAGTATTGAAAGATATACAGTCTGACCCTCCATTATTTCGAACTTTCCATACCTCCGTGACCCTCAAAACCCCATCTCGGCTGTAAATTTTCTAATTTGGATATAAAAAGTGTTGGATTGAACGGGGTTAAGTGAAGTTGTTTGTTTAGTGACTGGAATTGATGTGAGCCTCCATGGATCCGATTAGTGTGCCTGGAGGGTTTCCCCTCTTCTATTAATAAGGGATTCCATTCAATGTATTCTCCCATTGAGTTAGCGGGGGCGACAACTCCGACACTAACAGAGATCAGCGGCTGTGGAGAGAGGGGGAGGGAGAGGAGAGATCAGAATCTAGGATCAATGGATTGGAATCTTCCAGCAATGGATCTGAATCTTAGTACAATGAACCGGAATGTTGCAACAATGGATCAGAATCTGAGTAGAATG
The DNA here is from genome assembly GCF_964213995.1 of Mustelus asterias. Lineage (NCBI taxonomy): Eukaryota > Metazoa > Chordata > Chondrichthyes > Carcharhiniformes > Triakidae > Mustelus > Mustelus asterias. Next base: position 547,381 of record NW_027590147.1, read on the forward strand.
AATTGGAATGATCCAACAATGGATCACAATCTGGGAACAATGAACCGGAATGTTCCAACAATGGTTCAGAATCTGGGAACAATGAACCGGAATGTTCCAACAATGGTTCAGAATCTGGGAACAATGAACCGGAATGTTCCAACAATGGTTCAGAATCTGGGAACAATGAACCGGAATGTTCCAACAATGGTTCAGAATCTGGGAACAATGAACCGGACTGTTCCAACAATGGATCAGAATCTGGGAACAATGGGTTGGAATGTTCCAATTAAGGACAGGGATTTATTCTGGTGGATTTATCTGTTTACTGCAGATGCTTTGTCGATAACATCGGATGCTCGGACTATATGTCTACTTTACGCGATTCAATGCTTTTACTATCCCCTCTTGGCGATTGTTGGTGTTCCGGGTAAGTCCGTGGCTGGAATTGTACCGGCCCCACTGTCATGGCAATCGGAGCAGGTGAAGGGTGGAGCATGGGAAGGTTTGTGGAACACGGCTGGGATTTTGCAGCTTTGGGAAGATTGAGGCTGTAAAGTCCCGTCCCCTGTGTCCAGTTCCTAATTCTAGAAAGGCTGTTTAACTGTATTGCTTTCCTTGTCATTTACTGTACTCGGTTTGCTGCTCTTGTAGTTTCACTTGAATCTCTGTATCCGGTTATTATTTCTTTCAGCCACTGACAAATTGGCTAGGATGTCTTCTGTGTGCTGTGACTTTCCATAGACATGCGACCTCAAAAGCTATTCCATCGTGAGAAAAAGATTGAGACAGAACCTTTTTTACCCTCTGCATATAACACCAGTTCACTGCTAATCACCCACCCAGTCACCAGGCTGCAGATTTCATTTTATTGGTCATGTGTGCACAGCAAGATCTCACAGAGAGAGAACATGTTTTGTAAAGTTTAGTCATTAGTGTCACAAATATGAGAACATTAACATTGCAATGAAGTAACTGTGAAAAGCCTCAAGTCACCACACTCCAGCGCCTGTACACTGACAGACAATTTAGCATATCCGTCGCACCTAACCAGCACAACATTCAGAGTGTGGGAGGAAACGGGAAAACCAGGAGGAAACCCACGCAGACACAGGGAGAACGTGCAGAATCTGCACAGACAGTGGCCAAGCCTGGAATTGAACCACGACCTCTATCCCCTGTGCCACCACAAGCTCTCCGAGAGTAACAGGAACACAAACATACAGACACACCCAAACGCATATACATTAGTACACACATTTGTTGATAGAAGCAATCAGATTTTAACACTTGTTCCCACTCACACACAAATTAAAGAATAGGATAACGCATACTTAGGAACACTGGTACGGTGCTCTCTTGCTCACACACACACGCATATTGGTACAGACAGCACACACGCACACACACGGGGGGGGGGGGGGGAGGGGGGGGGGTTTACAACTACTCCCTGTCCATTGACGGCAAGGTGAGCAAGTGAAGCCGCGTGACAGCCTAGAACTCGGGTCCACGCCCGATTTCTCGCCTCTTGCAACCTTTACCGGGAACGGATATGCAGCGGATTCAGTCTCCTGCCCATTTCTGGCGAGAGGCTGAATAAATTACATGGAACATAATACAGCACAGAACAGGCCCTTCGGCCCACGATGTTGTGCCGAGCTTTATCTGAAGCTATCCCCTGCACATGCGCAGTTTCCCCTCTCCCTCAGGGCCGGGTGCCTGGAAACCTTGGCTCGTGGAGGTGCCGGGGGAGGGGGCACAACGGGTGGGGGCGGGGCTCCCATGTCCGCGCGTCTGGGCCTGCGCACTGGGATCCATCCAAGGATGTTGGCGCGGAGCAGAGTGATTGCTGTAGGCTGATTGAGGCAGGGCTCCATTGTGCCGTCACAATGACTCAGAGGGGCGTTCCCAGCACACAGTGTCCCATTGGCAGCAATATCACTGGTTACAGAAGCAGCACACTGCGGATTGGACACCAGCTCAGCGCGGCTGGCGGTCAAGCCCCTCCCACCCCCACGTGGGCTCGGGTTCCGCCCCCTTATTGTCTACATGCGGCAGATTGACCAATGGCAATGCGTGGAGGACCAGATCAGCCCTGGTCCTCCAGCCAGTCAGAGTCCGGGCCTTGTGTCAATGGCTGCACGAATGTTCGTCCATTGTTTGTCCAACAAACTGCTGCTCATCCTCCTCCTCTCTCTGAACAAAGATTGAGCTTCAGATAGATTCAAACTTCCTCCTGTGGCCAACATCTGTGAGTAAAACACTTTATTTTTGCATTCTGGGAAAAATTGGGGACTTGCAGCAACTGAAGGAAAAGGAAATGAATCCAGTCTCTACATTTCACACATTTTTAGTCCAGTGATTTGATTTATTATTGTCACGTGTATTAACATACAGTGAAAACTATTGTTTCTTGCGCACTATGCAGACAAAGCATACCGTACAGAGGGAAGGAAAGGAGAGAGTGCAGAATGTAGTGTTACAGTCACAACTCGGGTGCAGAGAGAATCGAGTTTTCAAAGCATAGAACAAGTGTAAAAGATAAAATTAGAAGGTATGCTTGGCACAGTCTGCAAGAAGTCACCTTGCTCCGGTGCCATCTCGAGTATATCTGTCTGGCCGCCTGCATGGAGATTTTCAACTGTGTCCAGGACAGGAAGCAGTGAACATGGATCTGTCAATCAGCCTCAATCAGCACCTTCAGGAGAATTGGGAGGGTGAATATTAGATACAGCAGAGTGAGAATGGAGGGAGAGTGTGTGGGATGGAGATTCACAGCTTTTGGGGAATGGGAGAGGAAAGAATGTTCATTAGAATCATAGAATTGCTGCATCTTATCAACTGTCCCTGAGCTTTCACAATGAATCCCACTTCTGAGGACACCCTTATCTCTGACTTGTCTGTACTGCTGGCAGTCTCACAAAGCAGCTGCCTGTGTGCTGATACGGGAGGCCCTGCTCGGCAAGTTTAATGCTCCATGACTGTGTCTTGAATGAATGCTCCATAGAAACTAGAAATGTCGATTTGAATTTTGATCGTATTCTGAATTGTGATGTTTTTTTTCTAAATTGACTCACAGGATATTAGACAAGGGGAAATCAGACAGAAATCTACAACGTCACATCTAGATCTGACAGAGTGACTCGATTTCTTGGGACCTGAATATCATTGGCCTTTGAACCTGGCAGGAGAAATGTTCGTCTGGCCTCTTGGCTTCAAAAGATTGTAAACATCGCTGTTACTAGAAATGCACTGAGATACACACACCCGAGTGAGAGTGTTCCAGTGCACTGAGCGTGGAAAGAGCTTTAACCAGTTACACAGCCTGAAAATACATCGCAGCATTCACAGCGGGGAGAGACTGTACCCGTGTCCTGTGTGAGATTTAACTGATTGTTTAACCTGGAGAGTCACAAGGACACCCGCATCAGGGGGAAACCGTGGAAATGTGGGGACTGTGGGAAGAGATACAGAATCCCATCTGAGCTGGAAATTCATCAACGCAGTCACACTGGGGAGAGACCATTCATCTGCTCTGTCTGTGGGAAGGGATTCAGTCAGTTATCCTACCTGCTGAAGCACAAAGTCACTCACACCCAGGAGAGACCCTTTAAATGCTCTGACTGTGGGAGTGGTTTCAAAAGCTCTCAGTATCTGGTGTCCCACCAGCGAATTCACACTGAGGACAGACCGTTCACCTGCTCTCATTGCACAAAGAGGTTTAGAACATCATTCAACCTGCGGAGACACCAGCGAGTTCACACTGGGGAGAGACCGTTCGCCTGCTCGGTGTGTGGGAAGGGATTCACTCATTCATCCCACCTCAGCAGACACAATCTCACTCACCAATGAGAGACCCTTTAAATGCTCTGACTGTGGGAGTGGTTTCAAAAGCTCTGGAGAACTGGTTTCCCACCAGCGCATTCACACTGAGGAGAGACCGTTCAGCTGCTCTCACTGCTCAAAGAGGTTTAGAACATCATACAACCTGCAGACACACCAGCGAGTTCACACTGGGGAGAGACCGTTCACCTGCTCTCAGTGTGGGAAGGGATTCACTCAATTATCTAGCCTGCTGAAACACAATCTCACTCACACCCAGGAGAGACCCTTTAAATGTGGGCGTGGCTTCAAAAGTTCTCGGGAACTCATGTCCCACCAGTGAGTTCACACCAGGCAGAGGCTGGTCACCTGCTCTGACTGGGAAGGGATTCACTCAGTCAGCAAACTTGGTGAAACACCAGTGAGTTCACAAGTGATTACAGTTCTGGGATTATTCTTGTGAATCTTTCTTGCCCCTTCTCCAGTGCCTCTATTTCCTTTTTCTCAATGGAGATCACAAATAGAACGTAGAACAGTACAGCACAGGAACAGACCCTTCAGCCCACCATGTTGTGTCGAACATGATGCCAAATTAAACTATTCCTTTCTGCCTGCCCTTGGTCCATTATTCCTCTATTCCTTGCATATTCATGTGCTTATTTAAAACCCCCTTAAATGCTCCTATCGTATCTGCCTCCAGCACCACTCCTAGCAGCGTGTTCCAGACACCTACCACTCTCTATGTAAAAAAACTTGCCCGGATTAAAATCCATCTGCCATTTCTCCGCTCATATCTGCAGCTGAACTGCATCCCACTGTATCCTTTGACAACCTTCTACACTATCTACAACTCCATCTCGTTTTGTGTTGTCTGCAAGCTTGCTAACCCACCCATCCACATTTTAATCCAAGTCATTTATATGTATCCCAAAGAGCAGAGGTCCCAGTACTTCATGCAACCTGCAGATACACCAGCGAGTTCACACTGGGGAGAGGCCGTTCACCTGCTCTGTGTGTGGGAAGAGATTCACTCAATTATCCAGCCTGCTGAGACACAAAGTCACTCACACCAATGAGAGACCCTTTAAATGCTCTGACTGTGGGAGCGGATTCAAAAGCTTTCAGGGACTGGTGTCCCACCAGCGCATTCACACTGAGGAGAGACCGTTCAGCTGCTCTCACTGCTCAAAGAGGTTTAAAACGTCATCCAACCTGCAGGAACACCAGCGAGTTCACACTGGGGAGAGACCATTCCCTTGCTCTGTGTGTGGGTAGGGATTCACTCAGTCATCCAGCTTGCTGAGACACAAAGCCACTCACTCCAAGGAGAGCCCCTTTAAATGCTCTGCCCGAGAGGCTGGCTTCAGAAGCTCTCAGGAACTGATGATCCCCGAGCACATTCACACCGGGGAGAGGCCGTTCAGCTGCTCTCACTGTTCAAGGAGGTTTAGAATATCATCAACACTGCTGAAACAGCAGTGAGTTCACACCGGGGAGAAACCATTCACCTGCTCTGTGTGTGCGAAAGGATTTACTCGGTTATCCAGCCTGCCCAGACACAACATCATCACACCCAGGAGAGACCCTTTAAATGTGGGCGTGGCTTCAAAAGCTCTTGGGCACTAATGTCCCACCAGTGAGTTCACACCAGGCAGAGGCTGGTCACCTGCTCTGACTGGGAAGGGATTCACTCAGTCAGCAAACTTGGTGAAACACCAGTGAGTTCACAAGTGATGACAGTTCTGGGATTATTCTTGTGAATCTTTCTTGCCCCTTCTCCAGTGTCTCTATTTCCTTTTTCTAAATGGAGATCACTAATAGAACACCACTAGTCACTGACTTCCAGTCAGAAAAATACCCTCCACCACTACTCTCTGACTTCTATGGGCAAGTCAATTCTGAATCCAAGTGGCCAAGTCACCGTGAATCCCATGCATCTTAATCTTGTGGATGAGCCGACCATGAGGGACCTTGTCGAAAGCCTTACTAAAATCCATGTTCACAACATCCACTGCTCTACCCTCATCGATCACCTTTGTCATCCCCTCGATAAAATCAATCCAGTCAGTAAGATGTTGACGGTGCTCCCACTGCAGTCCTGTGATGAAAATATAGACTGGTTGGTGAAATGTAGATAACAGGTAGAATTGATATCTGATGAGGACTTTATACTTTAGAATTGAATACAGGGCTCATTGTTACTAACGGGGAAAGAAGGGTTAAAACCCTTACCCAGAACCCTTTTCACACACACGTGGACATCTCTGAATCTGACGCACACCAAATGGAACGTTACACAAGGGGCTGGAATTCACTGGAATTTCTTAACAACCTTTCAATAGAAATGTCCTGGTACCGACTGTGACAAAGGACACAACAGACAGCAAGAACCAGGAGGAACCTTTAACCCAGAGAATGTTAATAACCTTGTTCAGGACACCGGTGCCAGGCACAGGAGGATCCCAGGAAAAACGGAACATTTAATTTCTGTCTGTTTCACAATTCTAAATGACTGATTCTTTATCAAAGGAATGTTTAAAAACAGCATTGTGATATTCCAAGGTCAGTGTGTCTGGGAAAGGGGCACACTGATGTGTTCTTATTTTAAACAGGAGGATCCATTGAAAAGCAGCTCTGGACGATACGAGCACCTCCTGACCTACTTTCAATTCATTTTAAATCACCCATCACTTTCCGTGGAATATTCTTTATTCTTTCCTGGGATGTGGACACTGCTGGCAAAGCCCCAGCACACGTTGCTCAGCTCCTAATGGCCCCTGAACGGAGTGACTTGCTCGGCCATTTCAGAGGGGCAGCTAAGAGTCACCCACATCGCTGTGTGGGTCTGGATTCACATGTAGGCCAGACCGGGTAAGGATGGCAGATTTCCCTCCCTAATAGGGAGCATTAATAGGGTGAACCGGATGGATTTTTACAACAGTCGATAGTTTCATGGTCACCGTTTCTGAGACTAACTTTATATAATTCCAGAATGATTCACTGAATTCAAATCCCACCAGCCGGATCCTTTGCTGGGTCTCTGTATTACTCGGCCAGAGACATTCCCACCACCTCCCCGTGAATGGAATATTCCACACAACGCTTGAGTTAAGTGGGAAGTAGAAAAGAGAGAGGCTTTGACCTTAGGATGACCTCATCACCAACTACAGAAACCTTAAAGCTGACCATTCTGTAAAAGTTTATAAACTTTATTTTTATAAAACACAGAGTAAGAAACAGGTGAAAAGTAACGATGGACGTTCTGACTGACATCAGAAACATTGATTGACCGGATAAACACTTACTACATCACAGAGCGATCCTCAACCATTAAAGAATTGACCCACAATAAGGAATGAGAGAGCCTTATAAAAAGGGGCAGGAGTTTACACAGAGAGGTGACACCCACAGCTGCTCAGGATGATGGCATTCAGTTCAGGAAGGGGATAAAGTGAGAAGCTTTTGTGATTCAAGACAGAAGTATTGAACAATCTGGAATCAGTGCTTCTCGAGCTTGCTGACCAGCCGAACACTTCAATTAATCTCATCATAAAAGCTCCCAGTGTAAATAACATGGATTTGACTGGCAAATGTTTAAGTGTTGGCTTAGAGACACAAGTTTTGATTTCCCATTTGAGCCTGGGGCACCTTTCTGTCTCTCTATTGCTCGTGTCAATGACAGCCAGGCGACGGAGCTGAGGGCTGAATTTTGCTGAGATGAACGGTGCCTGCACCCCAGTTGGGAAACTGCCCTGGGCGTCGCACTAATAGAGAGACAGGAAGGTGCTGGAGGACTGACTGGGAAATGGGCCTCCAACCAATCGGGGCTCGGGAGGGGATCGCCGAGGCTGATGGTGACGTGACCCTGGGTTCAGTGTCCCTGTGTTCAAAGCGGGGAGTCACAGGAACAGGGTACAGAGGAGCTGAAGAAACACGATTTGTGTCCAGAACATTGTGAATATCCTTTTACTCTGGTTGTCTTTGATCCTCAAGTCATTTTCTGTTTGTTTTAACCATGTTCTGTTTCATTAATAAACTTTTATCAGTAAAAATATTTGATTGTTCTGGACTTTTCCTGATGAGATTGATGCACTTTAGGGAAAGTGGGTGAGAGGGGTTGGCAGGCTCTTTAACAGAAAGTGAGTCAGAGGGGGAGATGGGATTTTATTTTTGGAATGTGTAGCTGGAAATCCCTCCCTAACAGCACTGTGGGTGTACTTACACCTCAGGCATTGTAGCAGTTCAAGAAGGCAGTGTTGGGGTTGACCATGGCCGAGGTAGCTACATACAGCCACATATTATGTTATAATTGAAGGACAGCAGATTGAATGTGAGGCATTATGGGACTGGACTATCTTGACCACATTCCTGTGACTGCTCAGTTTCTGCAATCACGGACCATTAAAGCTGCTTAGCAGGGTCCTGACAGAGAACCTGGTGAGAATATTTACTCAGAATGAGTTAGAATTAAACTAGGGCGGCACGGTGGCTCAGTGGTTAGCACTGCTGCCTCACAGCACCAGGGATCCAGGTTTGATTCCTGGCTTGGGTCACTGTCTGTGCGGAGTTTGCACGTTCTCCCCGTGTCTGCATGAGTTTCCTCCAGGTGCTCCGGTTTCCTCCCACAGTCCAAAGATGTGTGGGTTGGGTTGATTGGCCATGCTAAATTGACCCTAGTTTCGGGGGATTAGCAGGGTAAACAGGTGGGGTTACGGAGAAAGGCTGGGATTATTGTCAGTGCAGGCTCGATAGGCTGAATGGCCTCCTTCTGTACTGTTGGGATTCTATTCTATGAATATAATAAAGCAATATAATGGGCATCTTGTTTATTTTGAGCCTGGGCTAATACAGTGACCTGGCGTTTTATGATCCTTTTGGAATTGTTGGGTGGAACCTGATTGAAAGGTCAGTGCTGTCTTTGGACAGTTTTTCTTAACAGGAGAAAGTTTTAGTTTCATTTTGTCACAAGCTGTCTGGACTGCAAACTGAAAGCAGTGTTTGTCGTCTCTCTCTCCAGAGTGAAAATTCTGCTGCCTCTGAGTTGGTAGCTGGAAGATAGAAGCAAGCAGTCTCTCTCTCTCGATGCTGGAAGTTCCAGGACTGGGAAGGCAGAGTTTGAATTCAACATTTTAAGGGCGAATTCACAGCAGGTGTTAAAAAGCTGCCAAATCCAGCATCACGTGAGCATACCTGCTTTCTGTGCAAAGCCTAGAATGGGGTGTATATTTGTAGGGATTATTTGATTTGGAACACTAAGCTGCACTGGTTGATATAAGAAAGATCATGGTTGCTTTTTATTGCAATTGGTAAAAGTTATGCCATATTTTCTAATTATATTTTAACTGTGTTCTTAAATTAACTTTGTTTGATAAAAGCTTCCTAGTGGGTCACTTAAATCGTACCTGGAGTGAAACATCTTACACTCACTCGAGTGCAAATCTTATGGCTCGGCTGACTTTGTAAAACACCTTGGATTTCTGACCTGGATCATAACACATTTCACCCACACCCAAGGTGAGTTATTCAAATTCCTTTATTGTCCAGGACAATATATTCACAATATCTTTAAAACAGAAATTAAACATTCCCATTTGATTTCAGGTATTAACATATTCTGTTAGTTTGTTCTTTATTGTCGATGTCAGGCTGGGGTTGTTCCCCTTGGAGCAAAGGAGGTTGAGGGGAGATTTGATAGAGGTGGATAGAGGGCGGCACGGTAGCACAGTGGTTAGCACTGCTGCTTCACAGCTCCAGGGTCCCGGTTTCGATTCCCGGCTCGGGTCACTGTCTGTGTGGAGTTTGCACATTCTCCTCGTGTCTGCGTGGGTTTCCTCCGGGTGCTCTGGTTTCCTCCCACAGTCCAAAGATGTGCGGGTTAGGTTGATTGGCCAGGTTAAAAATTGCCCCTTAGAGTCCTGGGATGCATAGGTTAGAGGGATTAGTGGGTAAATATGTGGGCGTAGGGCCTGGGTGGGATTGTGGTCGGTGCAGACTCGATGGGCTGAATGGCCTCCTTCTGCACTGTAGGGTTTCTATGATCTATGGAAATTTCTATGACAAGATTCTGACAGGTTTAGATAAGGTGGACAAAGAAAAGCTGTTCCCATTAGCTGATGGGACAAGGGGGACATAGATTGAAGGTTTTGGGTCAGAGATGCAGGGGGGGCGGGGGGGGGATGTGAGGAAGAATATTTTGATGCAGTGAATGGTAATGACCTGGAACTCGCTGCCTACGAGGGTGGAGGAAGTGGAGACAATAAACAATTACAAAGGAAATTGGATGGGCATTTGGGGGATTTCAAACAGAAATGCTGATGAAATATCTCTGAACTTCCTAACACCCTGTCCCTCTGTGATCCTTGTGAAATTTAAAACCAGGTATTCGCAACAAGACTCAAAGAGCATCAGCCCACTGGAGGCAAAGTCATGAGACCGGCCAGTCCAGCAGAAAGAAACCCTCTGACCCTCCCCATTGGCCAACTGTGAGAATGAACAAAATGCAGTCCTGGATGTAATTGAGAGCAGAAACAATAACAGCAGAATCTAATCCCCATATTCACTTGTGAATTTGTTGGTGTGTCAGCAGGGTGGATGAATCACAGAATCCCTTCCCACACTGAGAGCAGATGAACAGTCTCTCCCCGGTGTGAACTCGCTGGTGTGATTGCAGGGTGGATAACCGAGTGAATCCCTTCCCGCACACGGGGCAGGTGAATGGCCTCTCTCCAGAGTGAACTCGCTGGTGTCTCCGCAAATTAGATAACTGAGTGAATCCCTTTCCACACTGAGAGCAGGTGAATGGCCTCTCCCCAGTGTGAACTCGCTGGTGTGTCCGCAGGTTTGATAAATGAATGAATCCCTTCCCACACTGAAAGCAGCTGTATGGTCTCTCCCCAGTGTGATCTCGCTGGTGTGTCTGCAGGCTGTACAATTGAGTGAATCCCTTCCCACACTGAGAGCAAGTGAATGGTCTCTCCCCAGTGTGAACTCGCTGGTGTGCCCGCAGATGAGATAACTGAGTGAATCTTTTGCCACATGCAGAGCAGCTGAATGGCCTCTCTCCTGTGTGAACACGCTGGTGTTTCTGTAGGTTGGATGACTTACTGAACCCCTTCCCACACTGAGAGCAGGTGAATGGCCTCTCCCCAGTGTGAACTCGCTGGTGCGTCTGCAGGCTTGATATCTGAGTAAATCCCTTCCCACACTGACAGCAGGTGAATGCACTCTCACCAGTGTGAACTTGCTGGTGTCTCTGCAGAGTGGATGAATCAGTGAATCCCTTCCCACACACCCAGCAGGTGAACGGCCTCTCCCCAGTGTGGCTGCGCCGATGAGCTTCCAGTAGAGAGGGCGCTTTGTATCTCTTCCCACAGTCCTCACATTTCCACGGTTTTTCCATATTGTCGGTCTCCTTGTATCATTGCAGGTCAACCATTTGAAGCCTTGTCCACACAGAGAACACGGGTACAGTCTCTCCCTGCTGTGAATGCTGCAATGTATTTTCAGGCTGTGTAACTGGTTAAAGCTCTTTCCACTGTCAGTGCACTGGAACACTCTCACTCGGGTGTGTGTTTGTGTCCCGGTGTTTTTCCAGTCACACTGCTGCTTAAAATCTTGCAGTGGACAGACCGGTCAAACATTTCTCCTTCCCATTCAGAGGCTGAGGATATTTAGTTTCCAAGGAATCGAGTGACTCTGTCAGATCGAGATGTGATAGTTAAGATTTATCAGTGTGATTCCTCTTCTAATATCCTGTAAAAACAATTTACAAAATTCATCACAGTCAGTACAGGATAGAAATTCAGAACAGACAATTCTAGTTTCTATGGAACATTCTTTCCCCTCTCAGTCCCCAAAACCTGTAAATCTCCATCCCACACACTCTCCCTCCATTCTCACTCTGCTGTATCTAATATTCACCCTCCCAATTCTCCTGAAGGTGCTGATTGAGGCTGATTGACAGATCCATGCTCACTGCTTCCTGTCCTGGACACAGAGAGCTGAAAATCTCCATGCAGACTGCCAGTCTAACAGAAGTATGGCTACATTCTTGACTAAGAATGTTTTTAAATGGATTGTTTCAGTTAGTGAAGATACAGGGGGGGTTGTGATTGATGATGATATTGAACTTGCTGCCAATGTGGGTGATCATAGAGTTTTACAGCATGGAAAGAGGCCCTTCGGCCCATCATGTTTGTGCCGGCCATCAAGCACCGTTCTATTCTAATCCCATTTTCCACACTTGGTGCGTAACCTTGTATGCTATGGCATTTCAAGAGCTTATCTAAATTCTTCTTAAATGTGATGATGATTCCCACCTCTACCACCCTTTCAGGCAGTGAGTTCCAGATTCCCATCACCGTCTGAGTGAAAAAGCTTTCCCTCACATCTTCTATAATCCTCCTGCCCCTGAACTTAAATCCAGGCCCCTGGTTATTGACCTCTCGACTAAAGAGAAAAGTTCCTTTCTATCCCCCCTATCTGTGCCCCTCAGAATTTTATACACCTCAATGTTAGGCTGGATAACTTGGGGTTGTTCTCCTTGGAGCAAAGTAGATTGACAGAGGTGTACAAGGGTACATGGAGGTGTCAAGGTTTACATGCTCTGTTTACACGTGTACAAGCTCTGACTATGGGTCATCCAGTCTCGAAACGTTGGTTCTATTCTCTCTCCACAGATGCTGTCAGATCTGCTGAGATTTTCCAGCATTTACTGTTTTACTTTCCCTTTCATTTTCCTTCTCTGTCACCGCTCTGCCTCATCAATAAGACATTGGGACTCAGAGGGTTGATGCAGTTTGATGGACAAGTTGTCTCCATTTTGATCACTGGGGAACAAGCTCCTCCCACTGATTGACAACATTGCCCTCTACAAACATGGCGGCCGCACGTGCGCACTGCTGCATATTGCCCCCAATAAAGATGGCGAACGTTAACCCGGGACGAACATGAGGAGCTGCAGTCCTGCTCGGTGCAAACTGGGTCCGGGAAGCTCTCTTCCGCATTTTGCGACTCTCACAACATGCTTACGCAGCGTTTCCACCCACCTGGACGATCCATTGCTTTCTCCGTAACGCCAATCACCTCGAACAGATTTCCGAGCCCAAAATAAAAACCGTTTTCCATCGCCATTACTCACACTGCGCATGCTCGAGTCAAAGTTGGCCCCGCCCCTCGTTCGCTCCTATTGGTTGGAGGACCAACCGCTCCAGATCGGTCCTCCAGCTCTGCCCCCCCTCTTCCCATTGGTCCACGCTGCCGTCAATCAGCCGGGCATTGTGACGGTGACTTGCTGCTTGTCCAATAATCACAGTGAGAGAGTCTCAGTGTAACAATGACACACACAGGCTCCAATACAATCAGAGTGGGGATGGAGCACAGAGACAACACAGCAAAGCACTGACTTACTCTGAGTGTAACAATGACACACACAGGCTCCAATACAATCAGAGTGGGGATGGAGCACAGAGACAACACAGCAAAGCACTGACTTACTCTGAGTGTAACAATGACACACACAGACTCCAATACAATCAGAGTGGGGATGGAGCACAGAGACAACACAGCAAAGCACAGACTTACTCTGAGTGTAACAATGACACACACAGGCTCCAGTACAATCAGAGTGGGGATGGAGCACAGAGACAACACAGCAAAGCACTGACTTACTCTGAGTGTAACAAATACAATGTTTGTTCAAATAATAAGAGTCACGTTGCAGTATGTTAGTGAATACAGCATTTGATCCAATGTAATGGTAATACAGTCAGTATCTAGTGCACCATAACCAAAGTTTAAGTTTCATTTGATAGTGTGAGTGAGTCATGGTCCATTGATATAATGTATTTAGATTCCGGTGTGTGTTACTCTGCCACTGTCAGTATCAGACAATAACCTGTCTGTTATTCCAATTCTGCTGTATTTTACAACTGCAGCTCCTGGGGCTGATTGGAGTCTGGTATAATAATCAGAAAGGTCGGTTTCAGTGTCTCTGAGGTCATTTTAACTGCAGATAATCTGACATTAAGGGAGACAAGAGGCCCAACAAACATTTGATTATAATAGGAGGACAAAGTGTAAGGGAACAATGATATTTTACGGTGTCTGTGTTATGGTGAGTGTCACTGGGAGGTGAGTGATAAAATACAAGTGGAAACATCATGACAGAGACACATGTGACTGACTCGGCCTGACTGAGAGCTGTTATACTCGAGGCGAGAATAATGAGGACATGGGGAACTCCAGGGATTTCTGATATCTGAGGGGAATCTGTTAGAGGAACTGAAAATAATCAGTTCCTTCTCATGGTTATCTCCAGTTCGCAAGTTACACAGACACACAGGAAAGAGATCTGACAGCTCATCAAACTCAGTGTTTAAATCTTCTGTTTGAGACACATTATTACCGAAAAGATCAAATATTAAAACCTTAGGAGAGAAACATTCAGAATGTCACAAAGATGAGTGAACTGTCCAATTAATCCCATTCACCATAACTCTGCCAATTTACCTTCTGCAAGTATTTATCCAATTCCCTTTGAAAGTTACTATTAAACCTGCTTCGAGCACCTGTCAGTTTGTGCATTCCAGATCATATCAAGTTATTGTGTAAAACATTCTCCTTATCACCCCCTCCAGTTCTGTTGTCAATTATATTAAATCTCTGAGTCCTCTGCTTACAGACCCTCCTGCACCTAGGAAATCGATTCTCTCCATCGACAAACCCTCGTGCTCCTGGGAGATAATTTCTCTCCATTGACACTATCATAAATCATTTGTCATTTGAAACATCTCTATTAAATCTCCCCATCACATTCCCTAATCTAAGATGGATAACCCATGTTTTTCCTGCCCTGAAGAATTATATGGACTCAAAATGTTAACTGTTTCTCTCTGAACAGATGCCGCCGGATCTGCCGGGTTTTTCTGCTTTTCTCCCTGTTTTTCCTTCTATAATCAATCAGAAACTCTTCATGATTTTGAACATCTCGATTAAATAGGAACACACAGAGCCTGAGAAAGTTACAGAGGAAGAGAGAGACAGAAAGACTGAGAGAAAAATTGAGGAAGATTTTAAAAAGCAGAAAGATGAGGAAGGTCAAAGATAAAAGCTGAGAAATTGAGGAAACAAGCAATACAGAGAGAATGATATACAATCTAAGGGAGCAGGCTATCAGTTCCCAGCTACAGGGAACAGAGGGAACTCAGTAACTGATCCACAGACACAGCTGGTTTTATCTGCGAATGGAAACTCTGAACAGAAATAACAGGCTCATTTGTAAATGTCACCACAATGTGATCTGTGTGACTCTGCCCTGACTCTGTGTACAAATAAAGGCCGCATTGACAGATGTTCTCACCAGATTGTGGTCCCTGGATTTATTTTCTGCTCAGAAGTGAGATGTGAGGTTTGGAACCGGCAGCAGAGAAACAGGAAGTTGTGATACCTGAGAATGAAACAGCCGGCGTCAGTTTGACGTTATCACCGTGAACAGTCTTTCTTCCTGTGAGGGTGAACTCACTCTGACAGCATCAAGAACAACCACACAGATTGCTGCCAGTCTCAGCATTATATTCATCTCCATTCCCATTTTAAACAATAAAGAAAGGAGATTATTTGGACTTTTAACACATTCACTGAATTGGGAGATGGACTGAGGGTCATCACTGGGAGAAGTGAGGAGGAATTAGAGAACAAATGAGTTTTTCCAAAGAGGGTTATTAGAAAAGAGATTTAAAGTGAGTCAGGGCCTGTCAAAGGAAGTGGGAGAGAGAAACAGAGAGGATTGAATCTCCATCAATTAGATGTTTTCTCAGACAGCGAAGAGAGATGAAGTGTGTTTGTGCTTTTTCAGAGAGAGGTAACGAGAGAGAGAAAACAATGAATAAGTTTGAGCAGATCTGAAATAGGAAGGTTAAATGAGTGAGTGTTTGAAAGAAAGATAGAGAGACATTAAGTGATGAACACAGTATCTGAGAGGAGAGAGGTTAAGTGAATGTGAGAGAGGAGCGAGGTTAGAATGTAAGAGAGATGGAAGGTAAGGTGTGAGTGAATGCCTGGAGAGAGAGAGAGAGAGAGAGAGAGACGTTCAGTGAGTGTTAGAGAGATGAGAGATGTTGAGTGATTGAGTTTCTGAGAGAGAGGAGATGTTGAGTGAGTGAATGTCTGAAAGAGAGGAGAGCAGGTTCACACCCAGGGATCACTGAGAATGATCAAAATAAGGAGATCACCCAGAAAACTACCAACAGGAACCCTCAGCTGAATACATCACTCATTCTGAAGTGGTCAGTCAGGGCTCTGATGCTGCTCAGCTTCTCTCTGTTCTGTTTATAATGGTTAAAGGCTGATAGGAGTGAGGTTTATTTAGAAGGATAGTGGATGGGAAGCACACAACAAAACTGAGAATTCTTGGACACACACTGCAGCTCCTTCTCTATCTGGGAATCAAATTGTTGTCTAATTGTCCCAGCAGTTAACAGGCTCCTTTGAACGTCTCCAGCTGCTACTTTGATGCAGACTTCAACCAATTTATTTTAAGCCAGTTTCTGGTCAATAAACCAGGACTGACACACACACATTAAAATGTTTTAGACTTTTTTGCATTTTTAGTCTGGAAATCTAAACCTGCCGTTTCACTCTCAGTCAGGAACAGATCCCAGTTTTACACCAATCTTTGACAGCACGTTTCCAGCATTCACCATTGTTCTTCCTGACTCTAAACACAGTTGTAAAGGAGCTTCTTTTCCGTGTCTAGGAGCTCTGAACCATGGAAAAGAACGACTGGAACACATTTCTTACACACCTCAGGATTCACCCACACGGGGACTTTGCTGTCAGTGAAAAGTGACGAAAAAGACCAAAGTGCTGTTTGTCCCTCTCAGCGTGACCCTGAAGGACTGGGTCAAGAATGAAGTTCTGTTCCTACTGTATGATCCTCCCTCAGATTGCCCTTTCTGAGCTCCAGCCTGATGACGTTAAACACTCAAATGGAAAAGACAAAAATCTACAACAATGATTCAATCAAATGTCTATTTCACATTTATTCAGAATATCAAACCTCAACAGAAGAAAAAAGTCAGAATGAAGATGATTCAGACCTGGATATGATTAACAACATCAATAAGTGTAGAATCCAAACCTTGCAGTCGTTTGTGAACTCGCCGGTGTGTTAGCAGGTGGGATGACTGAACAAATCCCTTTCCACAGACATTACAGGTGAACGGCCTCTCCCCAGTGTGAACTCGCTGGTGTTTCAGAAGATAAGATAAATGAGAAAATCCCTTCCCACACGTGGAGCAGGTGAACGGCCTCTCCCCAGTGTGAACTCGCTGGTGGTTCAATAGGTTGGGTGAAAGAGTGAATCCCTTCCCACACACGGAGCAAGTGAATGGCCTCTCCTCACTGTGAACCTGCTGGTGTGTCAGAAGGTTGTATGAACGGGTGAATCCCTTCCCACATTCAGAGCAGGTGAACGGTCGATCCCCTGTGTGGAGTTGCTGGTGTATCAGAAGGTTGGATGAATTAATGAATCCCTTCCCACAGTCTGAGCAGGTGAAGGGCCTCTCCCCAGTGTGAATTCTCTGGTGGTTCAATAGGGCAGATGGACGGCTGAATCCCTTCCCACACACACAGCAGGTGAATGGCCTCTCCCCAGTGTGAGTATATTGGTGCATTAACAGATCCTTTTTGTTTTTAAAACTCTTCTCATAGTCAGAACAATTAAAAAGTTTGTCAGAGTGAACAAGTTGATGTGTCTGCAGGTGGGATGACTGAATGGATTCTTTCCCACACACAGAGCAGGTGAACGGTCTCTCCCCAGTGTGAATACGTTGGTGTGTCAGCAGATCTTTTTTGCATTTAAAACTCTTCTCACAGTCAGAACATGTAAACACTGACATCTCATCAGTGTGAACAAGTTGGTGTGTCACAATGTCGGATGAGCAAGTGAATCCCTTCCCACACACAGGGCAGGTGAACGGCCTCTCCCCAGTGTGAACCCTTTGGTGAGTCAGAAGGTTGTGTGAATGGGTGAATCCCTTCCCACAAACGTAGGAGGTGAACGGTCTCTCCCCAGTGTGACTGCGCCGATGAACTTCCAGCTGTGATGGGAAATGGAATCCTTTCCCGCACTCCACACATTTCCACGGTTTCTCCATGGTGCTGGTGCCCTTGTGTTTCTCCAGGTTGGATGATCAATTGAAACCTCGTCCACACACACAACATACATGTAATTTCACCCTGCTGTGAACTGTGTGATGTTTTTTCAGGCTGTGTAACTGGTTAAAGCACTTTCCACAGTCAGTTCACTGGAACACTCTCAATCGGGTGTGTGTTTGTTTCAATGCTTTTCCGGTCACACTGATGTTTAAAATCTTTGCCGACAGACAGAAGAGTCAAACATTTCTCCTCCCACATTCAAAGACCAATGATATTCAGCTCCTAATGAACAAAATGACTTTGCCAGTCATGATGTTCGGTTTGAGTTTTCTGTCTGCCAATCCTCCACTTCCAATATCCTTTAAAAAAAAATTTGGAAAAGTCATCAGCGTCAGTCCAGGATAGAAATCCTGAACAGACAATTCTAGTTTCTCTGGAACATTTTTTCCTCTCTTGTTCCCCAAAATCTGTAAATCCCCGTCCCACACACTCTCCCTCCTCCCTGGGCTGAAATCCAAACCCATCTCACCATTTCTTTCCTCCACTCCCAGTTTTCTCCCTCCCTCTCCTCTGTCTGGGTTCAGTTCTCCAGCTCCTGGCTGCAGACTGACAATAAAACCAATGGGTCTTAGTGGGGGTGTTGGGGCCTCCAGCGGGTGTTTGTGAATCCTCCCCGCCCACCTCCCAGGGTTTCCTTCCTTCCCAGAGATCAGAGTCCTCATTGATTTGAGGCCAAAGTGTAACCTCTTATTTATTGTCCCCCTCCCCCATCCTCTGATGTGAACCATCCTCCAGTGGCTGAGCCAGGATGGGGCCGTTAACCTGGGCCTGTTCCCGGGAGGGAGGGAGGGAGAAGCCCCGCAGCTGCAAACCAGGGAGCTGACAATGATTCTGAAGGGTTTGCGGATCCACAAAGTGTTTCCAAATCCTCCCAGCCACCGCCTAACGCTGACTCCGCTTCTCCGGGACAAACAAGCACCAAGGATAGCAATGACACTGCGCATGCTCCACATCACAATGCCCGGGGACTGATTGACGGCAGCGCCGGACCAATAGGAAGAGGGGGCGAGACTGGAGGACCGAGCGGGAGTGGCTGGTCCTCCAACCAATCGGAGTGAATGAGGGGCGGGACTGGAGAACCGAGCGGGAGCGGCTGGTCCTCCAACCAATCAGAGTGAATGAGGGGAGCGGCTGGTCCTCCAACCAATCAGAGTGAATGAGGGGCGGGGCTGAGCCAGGATCTCCCTCATTGGCTGAAACTCTGCATCATTGTGAAAGCTGCTTTGTGTCAAACTCCAGGAGAAAACTGGACCTTTCTGTTTGTGGCTTCAAACAGATGGAGCGGAAAGGAAGGGATCTGGAAAGCAGCAGACACCAGGTTATTCTCGTGAAGTGAGGCCTGTGTAATGTCAGGTTTCACACAGCACACGGGCAGCCTGTGGTTTCACCCTGGATGGAGAATCTCCGAATTGCATCATTCAAATCACTCCATGGAATTCTCAGGAACCACATTGTTTGTTTGGAGAGGAAGGCTTGTAGTACAGTTAATGAAAAGCAGCACACAGCTAAACACAGAGGCCCACACACTCTCTCCCGCAGTCACACACAAACGGACATCTTCTCAACGCACAGAAACCCATGTATATCAACAGGTACATGCACACAGGATATATGCATGATACACACATACACTCATGGATACACTTACTCACACACAAATATACACACGGGACACTTACTGTCCTTTGGGGCGGACAACGCTCACCCATCTGTCTAATATTCGGGATAAAGCCACAAAGTTCAAGAAATTTCGGGAAAAATGACCCTCCAAGGACAACGAGCAGTCTTGACCATCCAATATTCTACCTTCTTCTCTGAAACAGAATCTTACATTCAGCACAGAAACAACAACAAACACTAACATTGAACATTCCGTTCCCACCCTATGTTATCAGGCCCATTTGGAGATAGTAGACAATGCAGAATATCTCAGGATAATTGCAGCCACTCATTTTCCTTTTGTAATTACAGAAATGCTCATCCTCTCATATTGATCATCTCGTTGTTGAAGGAAATAGTGATCGTCTCGTTATTGAAGGAAATTCTAAGACAGTTTACAAGGAGAAACAAAATCTAATGTTATTGTAACTCTGCAGTCCAATATTCCCTTGGCCCTAATCCTTGCTGCTCTAATCTGATAGGATTAGATGTATTGCACAATACCTAGCAGGTGCCATTGACATTGTACATCTTCGCTATCAATAATACTCCTAACTTAGTATCATCCACAAACTTACTAACCATGCATTGTACATTCACATCCAAATTTGTTTTGATTTGATTGGATTTATTGTCAAATATATACAGTGAAAAGTATTGTTTCTTGCGCACTATACAGACAAAGCATAACATTCATGCAGAAGGAAAGGAGATAGTGCAGAATGTAGTGTTACAGTCATAGCTAGGGTGTAGAGAAAGATCAACTTAATGCGAGGTAAGTCCATTCAAAAGTCTGATGGCAGCAGAGAAGAAGCTGTTCTTGAGTCGGTTGGTACGTGACTTCAAGATTTTATATCTTTTTCCCGACAGAAGAAGGTGGAAGGTGGACACTGACCTACACAAGAAAGCCAGATACGATCGAAGGAGATCCATCAAAGATGCGAAAAGACAATACCAGACCAAGTTAGAGTCCCAGGCAAGCCACACCGACCCCAATTATGGCAAGGTCTGCAAGACATAACAGGCTACAAGATGAAGGCATGTAAAATTGCCGGCTCCAACGCACCTCTCCCTGATGAGCTCAATGCATTCTATGCCCGTTTTGAGAAAGTGGTCAGCGAGAGCATGCCCTCCACCCTGGAAGCCCTGGATGAACCTGTATCTGGGGGTCACCACTTCAGATGTCAGAGCAGCTTTCTTGAAGGTCAACCCACGGAAAGCAACTGACCCAGGTGGGGTACCCGGAAATGCACTCAGATCCTGCATGGATTAGCTGGCAGAGGTATTCACAGACATCTTCAACCTCTCTTTACAAGAATCTGAGGTCCCCATCTGCTTCAAGAAGATGACCATAATCCCGGTACCTAAGAAAAATCAAGCAGCATGCCTTAATGACTATCGGCCGGTGGCTCTGACATCCATCATTATCAAGTGCTTCGAAAGGTTAGTCATGGCACAAATCAATTCCAGCCTCCCGGACTACCTGGATCCACTACAGTTTGCCTACCACCGCAACAGGTCCACAGCAGATGCCATTTCCCTGGCCCTACACTCAATCCCGGGACACCTAGATAACAAGGACACCTATGTCAGACTCCTATTTATTGACTACAGCTCAGCCTTCAACACTATTATTCCCACGAAACTCATCTCCAAACTCCGTGGCCTGGGCCTCGGCACCTCCTTCTCCGACTGGATCCTGAACTTCCTAACTCATAGACCACAATCAGTAAGGATAGGCAACAGCACCTACTCCACGATCATCTTCAACACTGGTGCCCCACAAGGCTGTGTTCTCAGCCCCCTACTATACTCCTGATACACCTATGACTGTGCGGAGAAATTCCCCTCCAATTCAATTTTCAAGTTTGATGATGACACCACCGTAGTGGGATAGATCTCAAACAATGACAAGACAGAGTACAGGAATGAGATAGAGAATCTGGTGAACTGGTGCGGCAACAAAAATCTCTCCCTCAATTTCAACAAAACAAAGGAGATTGTCATCAACTTCAGGAAGCGTAAATGAAAACATGCTCCTTTCTACATCAATGGGGATGAAGTAGAAAGGGTCGAGAACTTCAAGTTTTTAGGTGTCCAGATCACCAACAATCTGTCCTGGTCCCCCCATGCCGACACTATAGTTAAGAAAGCCCACCAGCGCCTCTACTTTCTCAGAAGACTAAGGAAATTTGGCATGTCAGCTACGACTCTCACCAACTTTAACAGATGCACCATAGAAAGCATTCTTTCTGCTGTGTCACAGCTTGGCATGGCTCCTGCTCTGCCCAACACCGCAAGGAACTACAAAAGGTCGTGAATGTAGCCCAATCCATCACGCAAACCAGCCTCCCATCCATTGACTCTGTCTGCACTTCCCGCTGCCTCGGCAAAGCAGCCAGCATAATTAAGGACCCCACGCATCACGGACATTCTCTCTTCCACCTTCTTCCTTTGGGAAAAAGATACAAAAGTCTGAGGTCGTGTACCAACTGACTCAAGAACAGCTTCTTCCCCGCTGCTGTCAGGCTTTTGAATGGACTTACCTTGCATTAAGTTGATCTTTCTCTACACCCTAGCTATGACTGTAACACTACATTCTGCACCCTCTTCTTTCCTTCTCTATGAACGGTATGCTTTGTCTGTATAGCGTGCAAGAAACAATACTTTTCACTGTATGTTAATACATGTGACAATAATAAATCAAACCAAATCAAAATCAAATCAAAGAGGGTATGCCCGTGGTGCGCGGGGTCCTTAATTATGCTGCTGCTTTGCCGAGGCAGCGGGAAGTGTAGGCAGAGTTAATGGATGGGAGGCTGGTTTGCGTGATGGATTGGGCTTAATTCACGACCTTTTATAGCTTCTTGCTGTATTGGGTGAATAACAAGGCTCCCAACACCGACCCCTGAGGCACGCCACTAGTCATAGGCCTCCAAAGATATGAAATACATTCAGGGCCAGAAAGGAGAAGTTTGTTTTTCAGAGTGGAGGGAAGTTTTCAGCAGTGTGACCCCCAGGGCTCAGTGTTGGCACCATTGCTCTCATTGATACATATTCATACCTGGACTTGGAACACAGGACAGAACTTCAATTTTTTCACAGGATTCAAAACTCAGATATACGAGAAATAGTGAGGAGGATAATAACACTTCAGGAGAACAGAGAGAGATTGGAAGAAATGGAAAAATAGATGGAAAGGTTAATAACAAACTTCAGGAGGACAGAGACTGGGGAAAATGGAGATATAGGAAACAGTGAGGAGAACAGTAACAAACTTCAGGAGGTCAGAGAGATTGGCAAACCTGGCAGACACATCGCAGATAGAACGTATATATCATACTGCTTGGAACATCTTACATCCTTAACAACTCTGGGAACATTGTCTGTATGATCAGGATGGTGCTACATAAAGCCAATGGGAAATTGATTTAGAAATAGTCTAGGGAAGAAAGCAATAGGGGAAACAGCAGTGAGAGAAACAGCAGTGAGAAAGGACACATGAACACAAGACTGAGGTTGGTTGACTGCTGGAGTGATAAAAAACTGGGTGACATGAAATATCGATCATTAATAGTACTGGAATAAATGTGTCTTGGAGACAATTAGCTAAAAAAAATGATTAAAATACATGTGCGATGTAATAAACATGGAATATACAAACAAAGTGCATTTATTGTGTTTTCCTAGCTGAGGGTGCCAAAGGATCTGCAGTTTCACAATCAACACTGTTACGGAATGTTTTACACCATTTTTCAGTGCCATTGATTTATGTCGGTAAAATCTGTGCATTTCTGTGTTGATTATATGGGAATAACAGCAATGTTTTGGGATTAAATTGGAGACACAACTATCAAAATGTCAGCAATCAGCTATTTTAAGATAGGGACAATTAACACTCCTTTGAAACGTTTTGATTATTGTTCAGGTGCTATAAAAATGCAAGTAATATCCTGTGGAAAAAGACTGAATTCCCTGTCTGAGCTCAGAACAGACGATACAGTCACACAGCAGATTGACCACTCAGCAGCTGAATGTGGGAAGAGAAGCACTCGATCATCCCATTTACTGACAGAACAGCTGTTGGAGAGAGACCACTCACATATTTCACGTTAGTGAGCTCGTTTTGTTATTTTCCCAACTGTTCACACATTAAGGATTCAAAGGCTTTCATGCATGGACAGCATATTCTTATGGGAGAGACGCTGTTTATATGTTTCAAGTTTAAAGTTTGTTTATTAGTGTCACAAGTAGGCTAACATCAACACTGCAATGAAGTTACTGTGAAAATCCTCAAGTCGCCACACTCCAGCGCCTGTTCAGGTGCACTGAGGGAGAATTTAGAATGGCCAATGCACCTAATCAGCACGTCTTTTGGACTGTGGGAAGAAACCAGAGCACCCAGAGGAAACCCACGCAGACACAGGGAGAACATGCAAACTCCACACAGACAGCGACCCAAGTTGGCAATTGAACCTGGGCCCTTGGTGCTGTCAGGCAGCAGTGCTAACCACTGTCCCATGTATAGGTAGAGATTCACTTGTTAATCACACCTGCCGAAATATTAGTGAGTTCATTTGTGACTATCATGGATGTTTACAATTATTTCCACCGTTTTGCTGATTCTCGATTTCTGACAGTTCCAAGCCCCCTTCTTTGAACTTGGATAATAGACCTTGCATTTTAATTTCTATGTTCCCTAATTTTATTAATGGTCCTTCAGCGCCGTTTTTCACCCAATAATCACAGAGAAATCACTCCAACTCGATTTTCAAGTTTGCTAATGAACCTCAGTAAAGCCAAAGAAAAGCCAAGCAGCATGCCTTAATGACTATCATCCAGTGGTTCTGATATCCATCATTATGAAATGCTTTGAAAGGTTAGTCATGGCACGAATCAATTCCAGCCTCCCGGACTGCCTGGATCCACTACAGTTTGCCTCGCACCGCAACAGGTCCACAGCAGACGCCATCTCCCTGGCCCTGCACTCAACCCTGGAACATCGAGATGACAAACACACTGATGTCAGACTCCTATTTATTGACAGCTCAGCCTTCAACACCATTATTCCTACAAAACCCATCTCCAAACTCCGTGGCCTGGGCCTCGGCTCCTCCCTCTGCGATTGGATCCTGAACTTCCAAACCCATAGACCACAATTAGTAATGATAGGCAACAACACCTCCTCCAAGATCATCCACAACACTGGTGCCCCAGAAGGCTGTGTTCTCAGCCCCCTATTACACTTCTGATACATCTGTGACTGTGTGGCCAAATTTCCCTCCAACTCGATTTTCAAGTTTGCTGACGACACCACCGGATGGTGGGTCGGATCTCAAACAATGATGAGACAGAATACCGGACTGAGATAGAGAATCTGGTGAACTGGTGCGGCAACAATAATCTCTCCCTCAATGTCAACAAAATGAAGAAGATTGTCATTGACTTCAGAAAGTGTAGAGGAGAACATGCCCCTGTCTACAGCAACAGGGACGAAGTAGCAAGGGTTGAGATCTTCAAGTTTTTAGGTGTCCGGATCACCAACCTGTCCTGGTCCAACACTATAGTGAAGAAAGCCCACCAACTCCTCTACTTTCTCAGAAGACTAAGGAAATTTGGCATGTCAGCTACGACTCTCATCAACTTTTACAGATGCACCATGGAAGTCATTCTTTCTGGTTGCATTACAACTTGGCATGGCTCCTGCTCTGCCCAAGACCACAAGAAACTACCGAAGATCGTGAATTAAGCTCAATCCATCACGCAAACCAGTCTCCCATCCTTTGATTCTGTCTACACTTCTGGCAAGATGTGGAGATGCCGGCGTTGGACTGGGGTAAACACAGTAAGAAGTTTAACAACACCAGGTTAAAGTCCAACAGGTTTATTTGGTAGCAAAAGCCACACAAGCTTTCGAGGCTCTGAGCCCCTTCTTCAGGTGAGCAAAGCAGCCAGCATAATTAATAGCCCCACGCACCCCGAACATTCTCTTCTCTTCCACCTTCTTCCTTCAGGAAAAAGATACAAAAGTCTGCAGTCACATACCAACCGACTCAAGAACAGCTTCTTCCCTGCTGCCATCAGACTTTTGAATAGACCTACCTTGTCTTAAGTTGATCCTTCTCTGCATCCTAGCTATGACTGTAACACTACATTCTGCATCCTCTCCTTTCCTTCTCTATGTATGATATGCTTTGTCTATATAGCGCAAGAAACAATACTTTTCACTGGATACTAATACATGTGGGAATAATAAATCAAATCAAAAAACTATTTGTTCTGTTCAATGGCGGGGTGTTTACCCAGCATCGCTAGCGGCGGTGAATGTCTCCTATCCACACGAGAGCACTGCGCAGGCGCAGTACTGCCCCTTGTCTGGAGCATGCGCATTGGGAGTGCTCGGGAAAGGAAGTTGCTTCTTTCTTGTCTCTACAACGGGTAAGGTAGCGGCGTGTCCGAGCGATCGTAGGGCGCAGGGGGGTGATCGGAAAAGCTTTATAAATACCAAGTGAAAGCATTAAACTCCGAATAAGAAGCTCGAGGCCAGCCCCGCGGTTGTCCGGAATCACACTGCTTCCAGCTGTTACAGACCCTGGTTAAATAGCCGCCATCTTGAGAGGGGGCAGTGTGCAGCGGTGCGCATGCGTGGACAGCCCTGTCAGCAGGAGGAGAGAATGTTGCTCAGAGTCTGACAGCTCAGAAAGAATGATCCTGTCTGTGCCAGCCAGCAAACAGCTAGCTCGCATTTTCCAGCACTTGATCCATGGCCTCGTGTGCTGTGGTGTTTCAAAAGCCGTCTACATTGAATACAGGAGTTGGGACGTCTTGTTGAATTTGTACAAGACATTGGTAAGGCCACACTTGGAATACTGTGTACAGTTCTGGTCACCCTATTATAGAAAGGATATCATTAAACAAAAAAGAGTGCAGAAAAGATTTACTAGGATTCCAATGGGACTTGATGGTTTGAGTTATCAGGAGAGCTGGATAGACTGGGATTTTTTTCTCTGGAGTGTCGGAGGCTGAGAGGTGACCTTATAGAGGTCTATAAAATAATGAGGGGCATAGATCAGCTAGATAGTCAACATCTTTTCCCAAAGGTAAAACTAGAGGGCATAGGTTTAAGGTGAGAGGGGAGAGATACAAAAGTGTCCAGAGGGACAATTTGTTTCACTCAGAGGGTGGTGAGTGTCTGGAACAAGCTGCCAGAGGTAGTAGTAGAGACAGGTACAATCATAGAATCATAGAAACCCTACAGTGCAGAAGGAGGCCATTCGGCCCATCGAGTCTGCACCGACCACAATCCCACCCAGGCCCTACCCCCACATATTTACCCGCTAATCCCTCTAACCTACGCATCCCAGGACTCTAAGGGGCAATTTATAACCTGGCCAATCAACCTAAGCTGCACATCTTTGGACTGTGGGAGGAAACCGGAGCACCCGGAGGAAACCCACGCAGACACGAGGAGAATGTGCAAACTCCACACAGACAGTGACCCGAGCCGGGAATCGAACCCGGGACCCTGGAGCTGTGAAGCAGCAGTGCTAACCACTGTGCTACCGTGCCTACAATTTTGTCTGTTAAAAAGCGTTTAGACAGTTACGTCGATAAGATGGCTGTGGAGGGATATGGACCAAACGTGGGCAATTGGGACTAGCTTAGTGGTTTAAAAAAAGGGCGGCATGGATGAGTTAGATTCCTGTTTCCATGCTGTAAACCTCTATGACTCAATGACATACTTTTTACTTGTGAGATTTCCTGCCTCTACCACCTTTCCTCTGTTTCTCTCTCCACAGATTCTGACCAGAATTCTCTGGCCATTCATGCCGGTGGGATTCTGCATTCCTGCTGGCAGCACACCCCCGCCCATGGGTGTCCCGCCGGCGTGGGGTGATGTTCATGGGAATTCCCATCGACAGCAGTGGGACCAGAGAATCCTGCTGCTAGCAAACATCGCGCCTTTTCCCGTCCGCGGGAAACACACTGCAGGAGGCCGGAGAATCTTACCCACTGTCTGACCTGCTGAGTATTTCCAGCATTTTTTCTGTTTATTTCAGATATCCAGCAGCTGCAATATTTTGATAGTATTTTATTGTAGGCATTGCTCACAGAACCAACTTTAGAAACAAGATTGACCAATTATGAAACAAAAACAAAAAGCTGGAAAATCTCAACAGGTCAGACAGCATCTGTGGAGTTGGAGCCAAAGTTTGAAACGTTGGCTCTGTTCTCTCTCCACAGATCAGCTCCTCTGATCCTTCTTGGGGGTGGAGTTTGAGGGATTGGAAGATTCTGTCAAGGTTCTGGTTAGTGATGGGTAAATAAAATCCCTATACTTCACCTCCTGCCTCTCCAACATCTTTCTCTCTCCTCCCATAGATCCAATCGTCATGTGTAGACCCACACCTCCCTTCCCTGAAGGGCATTGGTGAACCAGTTGGGTTTTTGTGAATATTGAGCAGTTTTCATGATCACGTTTTCCTCCTGCTGGCCCCACAAATTACCACATTCATTCAGCTCAATTTCTCAACCTGCCTTTGTGTTTTTGTGAACTCTCTCTCACTCCCTTTTTTCTGTTTTAAATCACAGGATTGTAGAAGAGGAGGATTTGCAATCGGGAAACTCAAATCAAACATCACACCAGAATCTGAGAATTGTCCAATTTGTCATAATCTGAATATCATAGGACTTTCAACATGGAAGGAAAAAGCACCATTCACAGTGGAGAGAAACTGTACACGTGTTGTGTGTGTGGACAAAGATTCAGCCAATCATCTGCCCTTTTGAAACACCAGCGAGCTCACACTGGAGGGAGGCTGTTCATTTGCAGTGTTTGTGGGAAAGGATTTACTCGAACATTTACCCTTCTCAGACACCAGCGAGTTCACACTGGGGAGAGGCCATTTACCTGCTCTGTGTGTGGGAAGGGATTCACTCAGTTATCCTGCCTGCTAACACACCAACACACTCACACTGGAGAGAGGCTGTTCACCTGCTCGGAATGTGGGAAGGGATTCATTAATTCAACTAATTTGCTGACACACCAGTGGGTTCACACTGGAGAGAGGCCTTTCACCTGCCCTGCATGTGGCAAAGGATTCATGAATTCATCCAACCTGCAGAGACACCAACGAGTTCACACTGGGGATACTCCGTTCACCTGCTCTGTGTGTGGGAAGGGATTCACTCAGTCATCCCATCTGCAGAGACACCAGCGAGTTCACACTGGGGAGAGGCCATTTACCTGTTCTGATTGTGGGAAGGGATTCACTCAGTTATCTCACTGGCTAAGACACCAGCGAGTTCACACTGGGGAAAGGCCATTCACCTGCTCCGAGTGTGGAAAGGGATTCACTCAAGCAAATGACCTACTGAGACACAAACGAGTTCACACTGGGGAGAAGCCATTCATCTGCTCTGTGTGTGGAAAGGGGTTCACTCAATCAAATGACCTGCTCAGACACGATCGAGTTCACACTGGGGAGAGACCATTTACCTGCTCTGAGTGTGGGAAGGGATTCACTCGGTCATCCAACCTATTGGATCACCAGAGAATTCACACTGGGGAGAGACTATTTATCTGCTCTGAGTGTGGGAAGGGATTCACTACCTCATCCAGCTGGCAGGGGCACAAGCGAGTTCACACTGAAGCAAGAACTTTGACCTGCACCGAGCCTGGGAAGGGAGTCACAATCTCATCCAGCCAGCAAGGACACCGGAGAGTTCAGACTGAGGGAAGTCCAGTTACCTGTACTGAGTCTGGAAAGAGAGTCATTCAGTCATCCAACCAGCAGAGACACCAGAGAGTTCAGACTGAGGAAAGTCCCGTTACCTGCACTGAGGGACGTTCAGTTACCTGCACTGAGGAAAGTTCAGTTACCTGTACTGAGGAAAGTTCAGTTACCTGCACTGAGGGACGTTCAGTTACCTGCACTGAGGAAAGTTCAGTTACCTGCACTGAGGAAAGTTCAGTTACCTGTACTGAGGAAAGTCCAGTTACCTGCACTGAGGGAAGGCCAGTTACCTGTACTGAGGAAAGTTCAGTTACCTGTACTGAGGAAAGTTCAGTTACCTGTACTGAGGAAAGTTCAGTTACCTGTACTGAGGAAAGTTCAGTTACCTGTACTGAGGAAAGTTCAGTTACCTGTACTGAGGAAAGTTCAGTTACCTGTACTGAGGAAAGTTCAGTTACCTGTACTGAGGAAAGTTCAGTTACCTGTACTGAGGGACGTTCAGTTACCTGTACTGAGGGACGTTCAGTTACCTGCACTGAGGAAAGTTCAGTTACCTGTACTGAGGGCAGTTCAGTTACCTGCACTGAGGGAAGTCCAGTTACCTGTACTGAGGGACGTTCAGTTACCTGTACTGAGGGACGTTCAGTTACCTGCACTGAGGAAAGTTCAGTTACCTGCACTGAGGAAAGTTCAGTTACCAGTACTGAGGGAAGTTCAGTTACCTGTACTGAGGGACGTTCAGTTACCTGTACTGAGGAAAGTTCAGTTACCTGCACTGAGGGAAGTTCAGTTACCTGCACTGAGGGAAGTTCAGTTACCTGCACTGAGGGAAGTTCAGTTACCTGCACTGAGGGAAGTCCAGTTACCTGCACTGAGGGAAGTCCAGTTACCTGTACTGAGGGAAGTCCAGTTACCTGTACTGAGGGAAGTTCAGTTACCTGTACTGAGGGAAGTTCAGTTACCTGTACTGAGGGAAGTTCAGTTACCTGTACTGAGGGAAGTTCAGTTACCTGTACTGAGGGAAGTTCAGTTACCTGTACTGAGGGAAGTTCAGTTACCTGTACTGAGGGAAGTTCAGTTACCTGCACTGAGGGATGTTCAGTTACCTGCACTGAGTCTGGGAAGGGAGTCATTCAGTCATCCAGCCAGCAGGGATGCCACAGAGTTCGCACTGAGGAAAGTCCAGTTACCTGCACAGAGTCTGGGAAGGGATTCATTCCATTATGTAATCTGCTGACAGACGAGCGAGACGACACTGCTGAAAGACCTTTGAAATGTCCAGACAGTGGGACTTGTTTTCAAAGTTCTGTGGAATTGGTGTCCCATCAATGTGTTCACACTGACGAGAGACTATTCAGGTGCTCTCACTGTGGGGCTGCGTTCATGCGATCGTCTGACCTCACTGAACACCAATGCACTCACTCTGGGGAAAGGCTCCTCACTTTGCCCAAGTGTGGAAAGGGATTCACTCAGTCATCCAACCTGCTGACACGCCAGCAAGGTCGCAATGTGAAGAGACAGTTCACTTGTCCCGAGTGTGGGAAGGGATTTACCCAGTCAACCAACCTGCTGAGACACCAGCGAGTCCACACTAGAGAGAGGCCATTCCTCTGCTCCGATTGTGGGAAGGGATTCACTGAGTTATGCAACCTGATGACACACCAACGGGTTCACACTGGGGAGAGGCCCTTCCTCTGCTCAGAGTGTGGGAAGGGTTTTATTAATTCCACCAACATGCTGCGACACCAGCGAGTTCACACTGGAGAGAGGCCGTTCACCTGCCTCAATTGTGGGAAGAAATTCACTCAGTTACCACATCTACAGAGACACCAGCGAGTTCACTCAGGGGAGAGGCCGTTCCCCTGCACTGTGTGTGAGAAGGGATTCGCTCAGTTATCACACCTGGTAAGACACCAACGAGTTCACACTGGGGAGAAACCATTCACCTGCTCCCAGTGTGGGAAGGAATTCACCCAGTCAAATGACTTGCTGAGACACCAGCGACTTCACACTGAGGAGAGACCATCCATGTGGCTCTGAGTGTGGGAAGAGATTCACTCAGTTATCCAGTCTGCTGAAACACCAGAGAGTTCACACTAGGGAGGTGCTGTCCATCTGCTCTACATGAGAAAACGGATTCTCTCAGTCATCCTGCCTGCTTCGATTCACCAGTAATTTCACATTGGACAAAACCCTTTAAATGCCGGGACTGTGGGAAGTACAATAAATGTTCCTGGGAACTGCAACATCTACATGTTCATACTGATCAGATACCATTCAGGTGCTTTCACTGCAGATGCGTCCAAGAAATCATTTCAACTTACTGTACACCGGAAATTTCACAGTGCGGAGAGCCTCCACCTGCCTTGAATGTGGGAAGGAATTTGCTTATTTATCCCATGTGCTGAGATACCAGCGAGTTCACAATTAACTACAGTGATCAGACTTTGCTGTTGATCATGTTCAGGATTGAATCATGTTAATTGGGGTCTGTTTCTGCTGACGTTAGTAAACCCCACCCTAGTTATAGGGGCTGATCCTCTTGCTAAAAGTCAAATAAGTCAACTTTGCATCAAATAAACTTGTATTCTTTTTACTATCTCCGACATCAAGTCAGAAGGTCTCTCCCCTCCCCTGTCTCCTCCATCCTCACCTCCAACAAAAAGTGTGAGGAGCTCATGGAGCTTCTCTGTC
Organism: Mustelus asterias; assembly: GCF_964213995.1. NCBI lineage: Eukaryota > Metazoa > Chordata > Chondrichthyes > Carcharhiniformes > Triakidae > Mustelus > Mustelus asterias. Next base: position 579,489 of record NW_027590147.1, read on the forward strand.
ACTAAGATTGAGACAATCTGATCAGCTGCCTCTGCTGCGTCCCTCCCTTCCACTGGCCCATTGGGCTGAACGGCTTCTACAGTTTCCCCTTGTCTGAGCCCTGAACCCACATCTTCCCCTAGTTTCTCTCTCATATCCCTTCATGCCCATCTTGTCCATCAGACCCACCGTGTGCTCAAAGGGCTGAATGGCCACCCTCTGTGCTGTAACAATTGGCCATCAACCCCAAATTGCTGATCGCCAAACTTACCCACGTAAACTGGGATTGTTCTCACTTTCCAGGTGTTACCCTGACTCTATTAAATATTTGAAATGGGAAACTAGCAAACAATGGTGTGTGGGTTTGTTACTGACATATTGACAGAGGTTGATTGTCAGGATGGACATGAACAATCATCACACGGTGTGAATGGTCGGAGCTGGAACTTGGGCTTTGTACCCTATGGTGAAATTTTTCAGAGTGAGGTAGGGGGAGGGGGTGGGGAGGAAGGAAAGTGGGGTTGGGGTTATAATCAGATCAGCCATGATCATATTGAATGATGTAATAGCCTCGAAAAGCTGGGTGGCCTGCTCCTAATTCGTATGTGCATATGTACTTTTTCAGAGAATCCCTACAATGCAGAAGGAGGCCATTCTGCCCATTGAGTCTGCACCGACCACAATCCCAACTAGGCCCTATCCCCACTTACCCATGCTAATCCCCCTGACACCAGGCTCAATTTAGAATGGCCAATTAACCTAACCTGCACATCTATGGACTGTGGGAGGAAACCGGAGCATCCAGAGGAAACGCACACAGACACGGTGAGAATATGTAAACTCCATACGGACAATGACCCAAGGCCGGAATTGAACACGGGTCCCTGGTGCTGTGAGACAGCAGTCCTAACCACTGTGATGACCTATGGTAGGATCTCATCCTCACTTTCCCACATTCAAACAAAGACTAACTGAGAGTCCATCTGTAATGGCAGCCAGATTGTCCACAATCCCCCGCGCTGTAGAAACTGTTCTATCTGCCGCAGGCTGGCCGGGTGGATGGCGCATGCTCAGTCATTGACAGATCACAATACCCGAGTGATTGATGGCAGCTCCGGACCAATAGCAAGAGGGGGCGGGGCTGGAGTACCGAGCGGGAGCGGCTGGTCCTCCAACCAGAGTAAATGAGGGGCGGGGCTGAGCTCTGCATCATTGTGAAAGCTGCTTTGTGTCAAACTCCAGGAGAAAACTGGACCTTTCTGTTTGTGGCTTCAAACAGATGGAGCCCTGTGGGTGCGGAGCAAACAGATGGAGCCCTGTGGGTGCGGAGCAAACAGATGGAGCCCTGTGGGTGCGGAGCAAACAGATGGAGCCCTGTGGGTGCGGAGCAAACAGATGGAGCCCTGTGGGTGTGGAGCAAACAGATGGAGCCCTGTGGGTGCGGAGCAAACAGATGGAGCCCTGTGGGTGCGGAGCAAACAGATGGAGCCCTGTGGGTGCGGAGCAAACAGATGGGAGCCCTGTGGGTGCGGAGCAAACAGATGGAGCCCTGTGGGTGCGGAGCAAACAGATGGAGCCCTGTGGGTGCGGAGCAAACACATGGAGCCCTGTGGGTGCGGAGCAAACAGATGGAGCCCTGTGGGTGTGGGGGCAAACAGATGGAGCCCTGTGGGTGTGGGGGCAAACAGATGGAGCCCTGTGGGTGCAGAGCAAACACATCAACATGTCACTGAGATGGGTTCATTCAGCACACACAGCAGGGATTAATTCAGGAAATTACACAGTGCAGTGAGAAAGGAAATTCAGTGCCAGGTTTGAGGAGCTGGGAATTGCAACTGAAGGTTTGAGAAAAGAAAAAAACTGGAGTAAGGAAGGAGAAAATGACAATAAACTGAAGATGAATTTACATTCCTGGGTGTCCTTTATCCCGAATTTTAATCACTCCACCATTGGTAGCCGTGTCTTCAGCTGCCTGGACCCCAAACTCTGGAATTTCCTCCCTGAACCTCTCCATCTTTCCACTTCACTTTCCTCCTTAAAGACTCTCCTTATAACTGATCTCTTTGACCAAGACTTTGAATCATCCGACCCAATATGTCCTTATGGTTCTGTGAAACTGCTTAGGACATTTTATTAAGTGAAAAGCTCACTACAACTAAAAGTGAGATCTGATCACTTGCTGAGTGAGTCTGTGTAAATATAGCTCAGACAGACACAGCTTGTGTCAGAGTTTAGTGAGATCTGATCACTTACTGAGTGAGTGAGTCTGTGTTAATGTAACTCAGACACAACTTCTGTCATAATTCAGTGATATTTAATCACTTACTGTGTGATATACATATATATCAATTGCATGGCTATGTCAAAACATATATCCGGATATATGAATTAGGAGCAGGAGTCGGCCACTCAGCCTGGTCTGTCATTCAATAAGATCATGTCTGGTCTGATTGTAACCTCAACTCCATAAACCCACCAACCCCAATATCCTTTCACCCCCTTATTTATTGTTACGATCCTTGACCAGACCCCAGGATACAAGGAGAAATCCAGTTAAAATAGATAATATTTGAGACAAGACATTTAAGTATTATAGAATCCCTACAGTGCAGAAGGGGGCCATTTGGCCCATCGAGTCTACACCAATCACAATCCCACCCAGGCCCTATCCCCGTAACCCCACTAGCTCTGCTAGACCCCTGACACTAAGAGGCAATTTAGTATGGACAATCCACCTAACCTGCACATTTTTGGATTATGGGAGGAAACCAGAACACCCGGAGGAAACCCACGCAGACATGGGGAGAACGTGCAAACTGCACACAGACAGTGACCCAAGGCTGGAATCGAACCTGGATCCCTGGCACTGTGAGGCAGCAGTGCTAACCACTGTGCCACCGTGCCGCCCATGTTTAGCAAATGAAGAAAGGCACAAGATTCCACAGATTCAGAACAAACAAAATAAACTTTACTATGCAAGGTAGGAGAGGTAAAAAATTTACAATATAAGAACATAAGAACATAAGAAATAGGAGCAGGAGTAGGCCATCTAGCCCCTGGAGCCTGCCCCGCCATTCAATAAGATCATGGCTGATCTGACGTGGATCAGTACCACTTACCTGCCTGATCCCCATAACCCTTAATTCCCTTACCGATCAGGAATCCATCCATCCGCGCTTTAAACATATTCAGCGAGGTAGCCTCCACCACCTCAGTGGGCAGAGAATTCCAGAGATTCACCACCCTCTGGGAGAAGAAGTTCCTCCTCAACTCTGTCTTAAACCGACCCCCCTTTATTTTGAGGCTGTGTCCTCTAGTTTTAACTTCCTTACTAAGTGGAAAGAATCTCTCCGCCTCCACCCTATCCAGCCCCCGCATTATCTTATAAGTCTCCATAAGATCCCCCCTCATCCTTCTAAACTCCAACGAGGACAAACCCAATCTCCTCAGCCTCTCCTCATAATCCAAACCCCTCATCTCCGGTATCAACCTGGTGAACCTTCTCTGCACTCCCTCCAATGCCAATATATCCTTCCTCATATAAGGGGACCAATACTGCACACAGTATTCCAGCTGCGGCCTCACCAATGCCCTGTACAGGTGCATCAAGACATCCCTGCTTTTATATTCTATCCCCCTCGCGATATAGGCCAACATCCCATTTGCCTTCTTGATCACCTGTTGTACCTGCAGACTGGGCTTTTGCGTCTCATGCACAAGGACCCCCAGGTCCCTTTGCACGGTAGCATGTTTTAATTTGTTTCCATTGAGATAGTAATCCCATTTGTTATTATTTCCTCCAAAGTGTATAACCTCGCATTTCTCAACGTTATACTCCATTTGCCATATCCTCGCCCACTCACTCAGCCTGTCCAAATCTCTCTGCAGATCTTCTCCGTCCTCCACACAATTCACTTTTCCACTTATCTTTGTGTCGTCTGCAAACTTCGTTACCCTACACTCCGTCCCCTCCTCCAGATCATCTATACAAATGGTAAATAGTTGCGGCCCGAGTACCGATCCCTGTGGCACGCCACTAGTTACCTTCCTCCAACCGGAAAAACATCCATTTATTCCGACTCTTTGCTTCCTGTCGGATAGCCAGTCCCCAATCCACTTTAACACACTACCCCCAACTCCGTGTGCCCTAATCTTCTTCAGCAGCCTTTTATGGGGCACCTTATCAAATGCCTTTTGGAAATCCAAAAACACCGCATCCACCGGTTCTCCTCCATCAACCGCCCTCGTCACATCTTCATAAAAATCCAACATGTTCGTCAAGCACGACTTTCCCCTCATGAATCCATGCTGCGTCTGATTGATCGAACCATTTCTATCCAGATGCCCTGCTATCTCCTCTTTAATAATGGATTCCAGCATTTTCCCTACTACAGACGTTAAGCTGACCGGCCTATAGTTACCCGCCTTTTGTCTCCTTCCTTTTTTAAACAGCGGCGTAACATTAGCCGTTTTCCAATCAACCGGCACTACCCCAGAATGCAACGAGTTTTGATAAATAATCACTAACGCATCCACTATTACCTCTGACATTTCTTTCAATACCCTGGGATGCATTCCATCCGGACCCGGGGACTTGTCCACCTTCAGTCCCATTAGTCTACCCAGCACTGCCTCTCTGGTAACATTAATCGTATTAAGTATTTCTCCTGCTGCCAACCCTCTATCGTTAATATTTGGCATACTATTTGTGTCCTCCACCGTGAAGACCGACACAAAAAACTTATTTAAAGACTCAGCCATATCCTCATTTCCCACTATTAACTCCTCCCTCTCGTCCTCCAAGGGTCCAACATTCACTCTAGCCACTCTATTCCTTTTTATATATTTATAAAAACTTTTACTATCATTTTTTATATTAATTGCTAGCCTAGCTTCATAGTCTATCCTTCCTTTCTTTATCGCTTTCTTAGTCTCTCTTTGTTGTTTCTTAAATTTTTCCCAATCACTTGTTTCTCCACTATTTTTGGCCACTCTGTACGCAGCTGTTTTTATTTTAATACTCTCCTTTATTTCCTTCGTTATCCACGGCTGGTTATCCCTTTTCTTACAATCCTTGTTTTTTGCTGGAATATATTTTTGCTGAGAACTGAAAAGGATCTCCTTAAAAATCCTCCACTGTTCCTCAGCTATCCTACCTGCCAGCCTGCTCTCCCAGTCTACCTTAGCCAATTCATCCCTCATCCTATCATATTTCCCTCTGTTCAAACAGAGGACATTGGTTTGAGACCAAACTTTCTCCTCTTCCATCTGAATCAGAAATTCGACCATATTGTGGTCACTAGACCCAAGAGGGTCCTTCACAATAAGATCCTTAATTCTACCTACCTCGTTACACAATACCAGATCCAAAATAGCTCGTTCCCTCGTCGGTTCCGTAACATGCTGTTCAAGGAAACTATCCCGACAGCATTCTAAGAACTCTTCCTCCATTCCACCCTTACCGACTTGAGTCTGCCAGTCAATGTGCATGTTGAAGTCCCCCATGATTATTGCCGTTCCGTTTTTACACGCATCCCTTATCTGCTTGTTTACAGCCCTCCCTACCTCAACATTATTATTTGGGGGCCTATATACCACACCTACTAGTGTCTTTCTCCCTCTACTATTCCTCATCTCTACCCATAACGATTCCACGTTTTGTTCCTCAGAGCCTATGTCATCCCTCAGTACTACCCTGATATTATCTCTTATTAATAGCGCGACCCCACCACCTTTTCCTTCCTGTCTATTCTTCCTAAACGCCTGATACCCCTGGATATTCATCTCCCAGTCCTGGTCACCTTTCAGCCACGTTTCTGTAATGGCCACTAGATCGTACCCACTTGTGCTGATTTGCACCATCAACTCATTCACCTTGTTCCGAATGCTTCTGTAGGTGTATTTTATTCTCTGACATTCATGGTAAATGAGGTACATGTGAATTAACAAACTGTGGTCGGACACATCACACTGTAAAATAAAATGACAGATGCAATCAAAATCAATTCCATGGATTTCTCCACGACCTTTCCAGACATCAGACCCGCTGTGAGTCAACCAATCTCACGAAAGCTTTACCTTTCTCATGAGGGTTTTCCAACAGCATCTTTGAATATCTCTCCATGGAATTGTCTCTAAACATTAGCCCCAGTCAGATGCTTTTAATAATTGCCCACCTCAGAGAGTTTCAATCTCAGCTCCTGAAATTCTTTCTCCCTGGATTCCGGAGTACACTCAAACACCAGCTTTCAAACATATTTTGAGATCTCTTGTCGTGCCAAGCAGAATATCGCTACTCCAAAGGGACACCTTTGCCCCAATGGCCCTCTTTACTTAAAGTCTGCTCCCCACAGTCTTTCTCCAACTTTTTAGACTCAACTTTACTGGGACCTCAGCCTATCTCTGTGGTATTTCTTGGCTATCAAACTCCCTGAAGCTGCATCAAGAAGTACTGATCACTGACCCTTGAAATGATCTGGTGACCCCCCAACACTCCCAGAAGGTTCCACTCTTGTTACCAGGCAGCAACCATCTCCAGATGTTTAACAATCTCCAGATGTTTAATTTAGAAGCCAGGAACACAATTAATTAAATTCCGGACATTATCGAGAATCTATCTACCTCTGTTTTGAAAATATGCAAAGACTCTGCGTCTACTGCCTTTTGAGGAATAGAGTTCCAAAAGACTCACGATCCATTGAGAGAGAAAAAAGTCTCCTAATCTCTGTCTTAAATAAAAGACTCTACATTTTTATATGGTGACTCCTAGTTCTAGATTGTCCAACAATAGGCAACATTCTCTCCACATCCGCTCTGTCAAGTTGTCTTTTACACTTCTAAGCTCCAGCTCAGAGAAGCTGAGTCTGTCCAACCTTTCCTTTTGCAGGATATTAGAGAGTGAGGATTTGCAGACAGAAAACTCAAACAAAAATCTTAACAAGATCTTACAGCAGGGGCTCCCGAACCATGAACTGTGTTCCCTGGTGAGGTCACGGGCTGAGGTATTGGTGTCGTGACCTTTGGGGCAGCAATGGTAGTTGTGGGGCAGAGATTCAGCTTGGACAGTCCTGCTTTGAGGCTCCATGACCTGCATGCAAGTGTTCTTGCTGCTGGTTCACGTGTCCAGAGAATGAAGTCTCAGGCCTGAGGCCCCATCACTGCCTCTGTCATAAAGACCAGTGAACAACTGACTGCTGCTCCACCCCTCACTGCTCTCTCAACTCGTTCCTCCCAGCATTTCCACAATTCTTACCAACTCTGCCCTGCCCCCACAACTCTTACACCACCCCCACCCCAGTCTCACTCTGATGTCTGTGTTCTGTGGACGAGGTTTCAACTAATCACCCGATCTGGAGAGAAAAAGGAAACCCTGCAAAGAATCTGGAGAAGGCTGAGAGATCAGATCTAGGACAGGAGAATGTCAGAGACAGATTGGCTAGGTGGAAGGGAGAGAAGCAGCAGAGGCATTGACTCAATCTCAGTGACAAAGAAGCTCCATGAGCTCCTCACAGAGGAAGAGCCGTTCAAAATGAGATATTCAAAAGATTCAATACGCTGTGCATTTAGCACAAAGCTGATTTACTTGACTTTTATCCATAATAAAAGGGACGGCTCAGTGGTTAGCACTGCTGCCTCACAGCACCAGAGACCCGAGTTCAATTCTGGCCTTGGGTGACTGTGTGGAGTCTACACGTTCTCCCTGTGTCTGCATGGCTTTCCTCTGGATGCTCCGGTTTCCTCCCACAGTCCAAAGGTGTGTGGATTACGTGGATTGGCCATGCTAAATTGCCCCTTAGTGTCAGGGGGATTAGCAGGGTAAATATATGAATTTACGGGGATAGGACCTGGGTGGGATTGTTGTCAGTGCAGGCTCGATGGGCCGAATGGCCTCCTTCTGCACAGTAGGAATTCTATGACTCTCTGATTCTTTAAACATTAAGCACTCCAACTGGAGCTGGGATTTACTAATATCAACTGAAACAGATCTCAGTGAACTCTGTTCAGTCACTACTGTAGTTACTTGTGAACTTGCTGGTGTCTCAGGAGGGTGGATGACTGAGAAAATCTCCTCCCGCATAGAATAGGTGAATGGCCTCTCCCCAATCTGAGCCTGCTGGTGTGTCCGCAAGTTGGATAACTGAGTGAATCCCTTCCCACACACAGGGCAGGTGAATCGCCTCTCCCTCGTGTGAACTTGCTGGTGATTCAGCAGGGTGGATGACTGAGTGAATCCTTTCCCACTCACAGAACAAGTGAATGGTCTCTCCCCAGTGAGAGATTCCTGATGTGTCTGCAGTGGGGTAAACAAGTGAATCCCTTCCCACACTCAGAGCAGGTTAATGGTCTCTCCCCAGTGTGAATCCACTGGTGCAGTGAGTTTGGTTAATCATCAGAATGTGACGCATGGTGAGAGCATCTGAACGGTCTCTCGTCAGTGTGAACAAGCTGATGATGCCTCAGGTCCCAAGAACTTCCAAAGTACTTCTCACAGTCTGGGCATTTAAAAAGTCTCTTCCCAGTGTGAACTCGCTGGTGTGGCAGCAAGGTAGATGAACTAGTAAATCGCTTCCCACAGTTGGGACAGGGGAATGGCCTCTCCCCAGTGTGATTGCGTCGATGAATTTCCAGCACTGACAGGTAACTGAATCCTTTCCCACATTCCCATAGTTTCTGCCCAGTGTGACTTGTGTTTCAACAGGTCAGACGATTGGCGGAAGCCATTTCACCCACTGTCAGAATGAACATGGTTCAGTCCCGGATGTGATTAACAGCAGCAATAACAGCAGAATCCAACCCCTGTCATCACTTGTGAATTCGCTGGTGTCTCAGCAGGCGGGATGACCAAGTGAATCCCTTCCCACACACGGAGCAGGTGAATGGTTTCTCCCCAGAGTGAATTCGCTGGTGTGTCTGCAGGCTGGAGAACTGAGTGAATCCCTTCCCACACACGGTGCAGGTGAACAGCTTCTCCCCGGTGTGAACTCGCTGGTGTGTCAGCAGGGTGGATGAGTGAGTAAATCTCTTCTCACACTCTGAGCAGGTGAACGGCCGCTCCCCAGTGTGAACTCGCCAGTGTGTCAGCAGGGTGGAGGAGTCTTTAAATCCCTTCCCACAGTCAGAGCAAATGAACGGCCTCTCCCCAGTGTGAACTCGCTGGTGTCTCAGCAGAAGGGATGGATTAGTGAATCCCTTCCCACATTGAGAGCAGGTGAATGGCCTCTCGACTGTGAACCTGTTGGTGTGTCAGCAGTGTGGACGACTGAGCAAATCCCTTCCCACACTTGGAGCAGATGAATGGTCTCTCCCCAGTGTGACTGCGTCGATGAGTTTCCAGCTCAGACGGGGACCTGAATCCCTTCTCACAGTCCCCACATTTCCACGGTTTCTCCATGGTGCGGGTGTCCTTGTGACTCTCCAGGTTAAACAATCAGTTAAATCTCACACAGAACACGGGTACAGTCTCTCCCCGCTGTGAATGGCGATGTATTTTCAGGCTGTGTAACTGGTTAAAGCTCTTTCCACACTCAGTGCACTGGAACACTCTCAATCAGGTGTGTGTGTGTCTCGGTGCTTTTCCAGTCACACTGATGTTAGAATGGCCGATGGTTTCACATCCGAGTGAATTGAGTGAATCAGATCTTGACGTGATGTTTGTTTTGAGATTTCTGTCTCAAAGTTCTCCCCTTCTAATATCCTGTAAAAGGAGTTCACAAAAGTCACCACTATTAGTGTCGGATAAAAATTCAGAACAGACAGTTTTAGTTTCTCTGGAACAATCTGTCCTCTCATTCCCCCAAAGCTGTAAATCTCTGTCTATTTTTCCTCCATTCTCAGTCTGCTGTACCTCCAACACTCCTGAAGATGCTAATTCATGTTGATTGACAGATCAATACATAATGCTTCCTGTCCTCAACACAGAGACCATAACATCATGGAAAGTAGGAGGAATAGACCATTCGGCCCATTGAGCCTGCTGTTCCATTCAATAAGATGATGGTTGATCCGATTGTGCCCTTAACTCCACGTTCCCGCCTGTCGGCCATAACTCTTGTGGATAACAATCTGTCTAACTCAGCCTGATGCAGCCTCCACTGCTCCCCGGGGAAAATAATTCCAAAGACCCCCTGAGGGAAGAAATTTCTCCTCCTCTCCATTCGAAATGAGAAACCCTTTATATTTGGCATTCTGCCCATGTGGGGAAATAACCTCTCTTCATCTGTCAAGCTACCTTGGGCAGCACGGTGCAACAGTGGTTAACACTGCTGCCTCACAGCGCCAGGGACCCGGGTTCAATTCCCGGCTTAGGTCACTGTCTGTGCAGAGTCTGCACATTCTCCCCGTGTCTGTGTGAGTTTCTTCCAGATGCTCCGGTTTCCTCCCACAGTCTGAAAGACGTGCTGGTTAGGTGCACTGGCCAAACTAAATTCTCCCTCAGTGTACCCGAACAGGCGCTGGAGTGTGGCGACTAGAGGATTTTCACAGTCACTTCTTTGCAGTGTTAACGTAAGCCTACTTGTGGCACTAATAAATAAAATTTAAACTTAAAAAGATTACCCCTCATTCTTCTAAACTCCAATGAGTACAGGCTCAACCGTTCCCAATAACACAACACCTTCCCAGGTATTAGACTGGTGATCCAGTATAACGTGGGAAAATGTAAACTTGTCCAATCAGACAGAAAGAACAGAAAAAGCAGCAGCTTATTTAAATGAATTGCAGAACAAAGAACAATACAGCACAGGAACAGGCCCTTCGGCCCTCCAAGCCTGCACCGATCATGTGTTCCTAACTAGACCATCCGTTTGTATCCCTCTATTCCCAGTCTGTTCCTGTGGTTATCTAGATAAGTCTTAAATGATCCTAGCGTGTCTGCCTCAACCACCTTGCTTGGTAGTGCATTCCAGGCCCCCACCACCCTCTGTGTAAAAAACTTTCCCATACTTATCTGTATTGAACCTTGCCCCCCTTACCTTGAACTTGTGACCCCTTGTGTTTGTCATTTCTGACCTGGGAAAAAGCTTCCAACTTTTCACCCTATCTGTGCCCTTCATAATTTTATAAACTTCTATTAGGTCGCCCCTCAACCTCAGTCTTTCCAGGGAGAACAACCCTAGTTTACTGAATCACACCTCATAGCGAATACCCTCCATACCAGGCAACATCCTGGTAAACCTTCTCTGCACTCTCTCCAAAGGCTCCACGTCCTTCTGGTAGTGTGGCGACCAGAACTGGACGCAGTATTCCAAATGTGGCCTAACCAACGTTCTATATAACTGCAACATCATATGCTAACTTTTACCCTCGATGCCCCGTCCAATAAAGGCAAGCATGCCATATGCCTTCTTCACCACCTTTTCCACCTGTGCTGCCACCTTTAAGGTTCTGTGGACTTGCACACCCAGATCCCTCTGTGTGTCTGTACTCCTGATGGTTCTGCCATTTATTGTATAGCTCCCCCCTGCATTAGATCTACCAAAATGCATCACTTTGCATTTATCTGGATTAAATTCCATCTGCCATTTCTCCGCCCAATTTTCCAGCCTATCTATATTCGGCTGTATTCTCTGACAATGTTCATCACTACCCGCAACCCCAGCAATCTTTGTGTCGTCCACAAACTTACTAATCAGACCAGCTACATCTTCTTCCAAATCATTTATATATATCACAAACAGAACTCTGAGGTACAGAGCAATCTGGGTGCCTTGGCAGGTGAATCACAAGTTCGTTTCCAGGTGCAGGGTTTATACTCAGGTCCATGAACTCCACCACCGTGCACCCCACAAACTGTGTCACCCTCATCAGTGATACTATCCTCCTCCCTGACCACAGTCTGAACCAGAGCAATTGCAATCTTCCTTTCCTATTTGACCTTGAGTTGAGCTATTGGCGACATATCCTCACCGTCTCTAATATTACTGTTTCCACCTCTAAGACAATTAGATCCATCCTGCCTCAGTTCATTTGCTGCTGAACTTCTCATCTTGCCTTTGTTACTTTCAGATTTGACTATTCCAACGCTCTTCTGACCGATCCCCCATCTTCCATTCTCCATAAACTTACCCTCCTCCAGAACTCTCTGGATGGTTGGCAGTTTAGTGGGAAAGAGTGAATAGAACAGAAGATGGGTTTCATGGACAAGATTAGCTCTTGAAGGGATAAGGGGAGATGGAGAGAAACTAAAGACAGATGTCAGTTTAAGGCCTGGGCTGGGCAGATCTTCACAACAATTTTGAACTTCCGGTGTAGTGGACGGGAGGAAAGCAGCAGAGGCAGCTGATCAGATTGTCTCAATCTTAGTGACAATGGGGCAGCACAGAGGCAGAGTGGTAGCATTGCTGCCTCACAGCGCCAGAGACCCAGGTTCAATTCCAGACCAGGTGGGCAGTTTGCAAGTTCTCCTTAAGTCTGTGTGGGTTTCCTCCGGGTGCGTTGCTTTCCTCCCACAGTCCAAAGATGTGCAGGTTAGGTGGCTTGGCCATGGTAAATTGCCCCTTAATGTCTGAAGATATGTGGGTTGGGCGTATTGGCCATGATGGATGCATGGGGATAGGGCCGAGGTAATATGCTCTGTTGGAGAGTTGGTGCAGACTGAATGGGCCGAATGGCCTCCTTCCACATTGCAGGGATTCTATGATTCCATGAGCTCCTCACACTCGTTGCTTTGGCAAGAATGGAGGAGACTGGGATACCGAGGATGTTTTAAAAAGAGCTAACTTGTGTTAGAGATATTAAAATTATTAACAACACTGGCTATTCCAACACAAAGCTGATTTATTTGACTTTTATCCAGAATATTAACACATATGATTGGGACCGAGTTTATCAACATCAGCAGAAACAGAGCACAAAGGTATTTTTTAAGACAAATGATAGAAAAATATCAGGAAGGTCAATGCAATAAGAAGATTGTATTAAGTAAACCCAAATTACTGTGGATGCTTGAAATCTGAAATAAAACAGAAAATTTGGGAAAAACTCAGCAGGTTTGGCAGCATCTGTGGGAAGAGAAACAGAGTTAACGTTTCAAGTCTATACAGATCAGGTAAGAATGGCAGATTTCCCTCCCTCAAGAACACTAATGAACCAAAGATCCAATTTCTGGACTGTCCAGTTGAGATTAGGGAAGGGGATGAGAGTGAAGGTAAAGATTATGGGTGAAGACTTGAAGAATATGAGTAGCTTCAAGTACCTGGGGTCAGTGATGGGAGGAGATGGAAATTTGGAAATGAAGAAACAGATTAGCTCTGGCTGGAGTAATTGGAAGATGTGCAGTGGAATATTCGGTGATAGAAAATTATCACTGAACTTGAAAAGGAAGAATCTACAACCACAGAAAGTAGTTGAGGCCAAAACATTGTGTGATTTCAAGAAGAAATTAGATATAGCTCTTGGGACTAAAGGGATCAGGATATTGAATTCGATGATCAACCATGATCATAATGAATGGCGCAGCAGGATCGAAGGGCCGAATTCTAGTTTTTATGTTTCTATGTAGTGGAGAAGAGGTTGAAATGGTCTGGACATCTGTTATGGAGAGTGAGGGAGGAAATGTGGTGAGGGGAGTGATGGACATGGGACTGTCAGGAAGAAGGAGAGGAGGAATGTCTAAGACCAGATGGAAAGATGTGATGGACAGAGACAGAAATACAATGGGATTGGGAGAGGGATGGTGACTGACAGGAGGAGATGGTGAAGCAACTTTGTGGTGATTCCAAGTACAATGGGAAGAGGAGGAAGAAAAACACCCAGATCCCAGTGAACATGGATGTGGTTAACAGCAAAACCAAATCGTGGTAGTTACTCGTGAACTGGCTGGTGTCTCAGCAGATTGGATAACTCGATGAATCCTTTCCCACACTAGGAACAGGTGAATGGCCTCTCCCCAGTGTGAATTCGCTGGTGCCTCTGCAGGTTGGCTGACTGAGTGAATCCCTTCCCACATTTAGGGCAGGTGAATGGCCTTTCTCCAGTGTGTGTGCGCTGGTGTTTCAGCAGGGTGGATAAATCAGTGAATCCCTTCCCGCACTCGGAGCAGGTGAACGGTCTCTCCCCGGTGTGAATTCGTTGGTGAACAGTCAGATTTGTTGATCTCCTGAACCCAGTCCCGCAGTCAGTGCACTTGAATGGTCTCTCGTCCGTGTGAACGCGTTGATGGGACATCAATTGGCTGGAACTTTTATAGCACTTCCCACAGTCTGGACATTTAAAAGGTCTCTCGTCAGTGTGAACTCGCTGGTGTATCAGCAAGTCAGATGGCCGAGTGAATCCCTTCCCACACTCTGAGCAGGTGAATGGCTTCTCCCCAGTGTGAGTCAGTTTGTGTAAATGCAGGCTGCCGGACTGAGTGAATCCCTTCCCACACTCGGAGCAGGTGAACGGTCTCTTCCCAGTGTGAACCTGCCGGTGAACCAAGAGGTTGGATAATTGAATGAATCCCTTCCCACACTCAGAGCAGGTAAATGGTCTCTCTCCAGAGTGAACTCGCTGGTGCGTCTGTAGGTGGGATGACCGAGTGAAACTCTTCCCACACACGGAACAGGTGAATGGCTTTTCCCCAGTGTGATCACGTTGGTGTGTCAGCAGGTGGGATAACTGAGTGAATCTCTTCCCACACTGAGAGCAGGGGAATGGCCTCTCCCCAGTGTGAACACGCCGGTGATTCAGCAAGGTTGCCGACCGAGTGAATCCCTTCCCACACTCGGGGCAGGTGAACGGTCTCTCCCCACTATGAAGTCGCTGGTGATTCTGCAGGGCAGATGAATGAGTGAATTCCTTCCCACAGTCCCCACATTTCCACCCCTTCTCCCTGTTGTGACTGCGCTTGTGTCTCGACAGGCCAGCTGACTGGCTGAAGCCTCGCCCACACACAGAACACACGTACAGTTTCTCTCCACTGTCAACGGTGCTTTTTCCTTCCATGTTCAAAATCCGATGAAATTCAGGTTATGATAAATTAGGTGACCCCGTCAGGTTTTGATGTGATGTTTGATTTCAGTTTCCTGACTGCAAATCCTCCCCTTCTAAAACCCTGTGAAATTGATTTAAAACAGAAAAAAAGACGTGAGAGAGAACCCACAAGAACACAAAGGCAGATTGTGAAATTGAGCTGAATGAATCTGGTAATTTGTGGGGCCGGCACTGGGAAAAAGTGGCCATGAAAACTGCTGGATTGTCACAAAAATCAGACAGGTTCAGTAATATCCTTCAGGGAAGGGAACCTGCTGCCTGTTCTGTGCCTTCACAAGACTCTGGACACAATGGGTGAAGAGAGATAGAGAGTGATATATATATATACACATAATATATACATACACACGAGAGAGATTGCCCCAATACAAACTTCACTCCCTAACCGCGCTATCCTTCTCCCGAGCAACTATCTGAAGTGAAATTAATTTGACAACATTACTGCCATCCTTTACCCAAAACTGAGCTTCCGACCCTGTACCTCTAGACTTAACCACCCCATCTCTGAAATCTCCTCCATCACACAACCCTGTGAGATATCTGTACTGATCTAATTGTGGCACCATGAGTGTTCCACATTTCAATCACACCAACACTGTGAAAAAGTGTGTGTAACTGGAAAACACAGATCAACATCCACAACCAACACCCGCCCCGATACAAGTCATTCTTAATTGGTCAATCTCTGCTTCAAGGCTCGGTTCTGGGACAAACGCCTGCAACAAAATAATAGCAAAATACTGTGGTTGCTGAAAATCTGAAATAAAAAGAGCAAATACTGAAAATACTTAACTTGTTAGCTAGTAACTGTGGCAAGAGAACAGAGTTAAAATATCAGGGTGTGCAGAATCAATATGGGTATACAATCAGGATCAAGCGTAGGCCATTCAGCCCCTCAAGCCTGCTCCACCATTTAATAAGATCATGGCTAATCTGATAGTAACTTCAAATCTTCAATTCCAGGGAATTATGGTGCAGATTTAATGTTTAATATCAGCCAATGAGCAAAAGAGAAATGATCTCCAGTGCAGGAAAAAGAATTCTTGACCATTGGAAGATAAAGATGGTACATCAGAAGCTCATAGCTGAGGGATGGGAAAAGGTGAAAGCTTCATTTAGACACAGTTGCAAGAAAATAACAGTAAAATACCAAACACGGGTTAAAATAAATCTACTACTAGAAAAATAGAGAGTTAAACAATGACAGAGGTAATCAGAGAGGGCAGAGGTGAAACAGAGCAATGGATGGATATGGATTCAGATCCAAAGGAAAGGAGTCAGACCAGCCTGAGAGATAGAACAGAGCACAAATAACAGAGCATGGCACTAAAAGCACTGGATTGTAGATGAATGCTCAATAATACTCACTTCTGGAACTATTTGAAAACCGCCTGCTGCAGCTGGAAAGATATCAGAAGCATTGGAATCAGAGAAATCACAGACTTCAAATCTTCCAACTCCCTGTAAAAGGAGATTACAAGAGTCATGTGTCAACTGTGGTTAGAAAATAAGAGATAAACATTGTTCTTGGTTTGCGATTGCTCCCCTTTTAACCCCCTGTAAAAGGGTGCAGGATTATGTAAAATGGGATACGCTTACATTGGAAGTAATTCAAACAAGGTTCACTAAGCTGATTCCAGGCATGAAGTGTTGTTTTTAAATGAGGAAACATTGGGTAGGGTGTATATATACTCATTAGATTTTAGATAAATGTTGTAACTGAAGCATATAAGATTCTGTGGGTGCTTGACAGGATAAGTGCTGCAAGGATGTTTCCCCTCAGAGGGAAATGTGGAACTGCAGAGACAGTTTAAAAGTAAGGGTTGAAGACAGAGATGAGGAGAAATCGCTTCGCTCAGAGGTCCAGTAGCCCGTGCAATTCTCTCCTTCAGTGAGCAATGGAAGCTGGCTCATTGGGTATACATGATGTGGAGATGCCGGCGTTGGACTGGGGTAAACACAGTAAGAAGTTTAACAACATCAGCGGTGGTGGGGCAAAAATTAAGCCCTCGGCTGAGAACTTCGATTTCATCTGGTTGAAGTGTGTAGTCGGACAAGTTGACAATGGACTTCCCTGCAGTGGTACTGTTTTCTACTGTGGTACCGGGGAAGGCTTGGTTGCTGCTGGTGGAGATGCCGAGTTTCTCAAGTTTCCTGTTCTTGGTATTGGTGTTGTTAAACTTCTCATTGGGTGTACACAGTAAGCGTTTTAACACCAGGTTACGCTTACTGTGTTTACCCCAGTCCAACGCCAGCATCTCCACATCATTGGGTATATTCAGGGCTGTGTTATGCACCATTTTTACCGACAAGGGAGTGGTGGGTTGGGGAGGTTGGGGCTGGAGGAACATTGAGTGAAGGCAATGATCAGATGAAGCACTGAATGGCAGAGCAGCCTCGATGGGTCGAATGGCCTGACACATGCGCACTGATTCACATTCCCACCTACAGAATGGCGGCAGTCGGCCCAGGCCCAACACTACCAGCTGCGGCTCCATTTGGTACAAACGGGGGGGACCGGGATGTTCTTTCCCGGGATTTGAACAACATGTTTCCGAAGCCTCTCCACCCGCCACATTCACCGCTCTCCGCGCGCCGCTCTTCACCTCCTATTGACCCGGGATCCGGCTGTCGCCATTACCCGCACTGCGCATGCCCGAGACTCCGCCCCTCTTTCAGTCTGATTGGTTGGAGGACAAGCCGCTCCCGCTCGGTCCTCCAGCCCCGCCCCTCATTCAGTCTGATTGGTTGGAGGACAAGCCGCTCCCGCTCGGTCCTCCAGCCCCGCCCCTCATTCACTCTGATTGGTCCGGAACTGCCGTCAATCTGTTCCCGGGCCCAGCGAGCTGGAGCATGCGCAGTGTCGATTCTGGATGGGGTCAGTTTGGTTGGAAACTGGCAACGGGTCAGATTCAGAAACGAGGTGAGCGGGAAACACTGGAGCCGGCGGGTAGTGTGGGAGGCTAAATAAACACACGGGGTAGGCCCAGAACCGCCAACGAAAAACCATCGGCCTTCCATTTGCCACACAGGAGCCGTCGTTTTTTTTGTTCTGCGGTTGAAGGCTCGGGTTAGCGCCGCCATCTTTATAGGGGGCAACATTCTGCAATGCGCATGCGCCATCTTGATCATGGGCCATGTACTGCAGTGCGCAGGCGCGGCCATTGTGGCTGGACTCTGGGGAGGATTCCGAGTCTCTGACCTGCTCTTGTCGCAAGAAGTCTGTGATTTATATAAATGATCTGGAAGAAGGAGTAACTGGGGTGATCAGTAAGTTTGCGGACGACACAAAACTGGCAGGACTTGCAGATAGTGAGGAACATTGTCAGAGGCTACAGAAGGATATAGATAGGCTGGAAATTTGGGCAAGGAAATGGCAGATGGAGTTCAATCCTGATAAATGCGAAGTGATGCATTTTGGTGGGAATAATGTAGGGAGGAGCTACACGATAAATGGAAGAACCATAAAGGGTGTAGAGACGCAGAGGGACCTGGGTGTGCAAGTCCACAGATCTTTGAAGGTGACGTCACAGGTGGAGAAGGTGGTGAAGAAGGCATATGGCATGCTTGCCTTTATAGGACGGGGCATAGAGTATAAGAGTTGGGGTCTGATGTTGCAGATGTATAGAACGTTGGTTCGGCCGCATTTGGAATACTACGTCCAGTTCTGGTCGCCACACTACCAGAAGGACGTGGAGGCTTTGGAGAGAGTACAGAGGAGGTTTACCAGGATGTTGCCTGGTATGGAGGGGCTTGGTTATGAGGAGAGATTGGGGAAACTGGGGTTGTTCTCCTTGGAAAGACGGAGGATGAGGGGAGACTTAATAGAGGTGTATAAAATTATGAAAGGCATAGATAGGGTGAACGGTGGGAAGCTTTTCCCCGGGTCGGTGGTGACGTTCACGAGGGGTCATAGGTTCAAGGTGAAGGGGGGGAGGTTTAACACAGATATCAGAAGGACATATTTTACACAGTGGGTCGTGGGGGCCTGGAATGTGTTGCCGGGCAAGGTGGTGGAGGCGGACACACTGGGAACGTTTAAGACTTATCTAGACAACTATATGAAGGGAGTGGGAATGGAGGGATACAAAAGAGTGGTCTAGTTTGGACCAGGGAGCGGCGCGGGCTCATTGTTCCTTGTTTCTCGTTTCAAGGCTTCATTCTATGATCATCTTGCTGGTGCCAGTACAGAGCGAGACTGCGGATAGTTGGGAACCTGTCTCGGGGGCAGGGAATTCATATGGTGTTCGTGGAAGTGGAAATGACTAGGGTTGGGAAGCATTTTCCGAACAGGGCCAGTGTGATCTCCTGGACTCGTTTCGATCGCCTCAGGGGGTCGGAGAGGAATTTCCCAGATTTTTTTTCCCCATATTGGCCCTGGGGTTTTCACTCTGGGTTTTCGCCTCTCCCTGGAGATCACATGGTCTGGAATGGGGGGGTGGGGGTGAGTTAATAGGTTGTGATGAACAAAGCATCGTAGCTGTGAGGGACAGCTCGGTGGATAGGATATTGGTATGTAGATAGGCTGGAAAATTGGGCGGGGATCCTGGATTCAGGATTCAATCCTGGACCGGGGAGCGGCGCGGGCTTGGAGGGCCGAAGGGCCTGTTCCTGTGCTGTATTGTTCTTTGTTCTTTGTAACACCAGGTTAAAGTCCAACAGGTTTATTTGGTAGCAAAAGCCACTCGCTTTCGGAGCGCTGCTCCTTCATCAGGTGAGTGGGAGTTCTGTTCACAAACAGGGCACAAAGACACAAACTCAATTTACAAAATAATGGTTGGAATGTGAGTCTTTTCAGGTAATGAAGTCTTAAAGGTACAGACAATGTGAGTGGAGAGAGGGTTTAGGACAGGTTAAAGAGATGTGTATTGTCTCTTGTAGACACAGGCTCTTGTAGGTCCAGTATTCATATGTCTAGTCCAGTTCAGTTTTTGGTCAACGGTAATCCCCAGGATGTTGATAGTGGGGGAATTCATTGATGGTAATGCCATTTAATATCATGGAGATGATGGTTAGATTCTCTCTTGTTGGGGATGGCATTGGCTGACATTTGTGTGTCGTGAAGGTTACTTGTCACTTATTAGCCCAAACCTGAACATTATCCAGGTCTTGCTGCTTTTGGACATGGACTGCTTCAATATCTGGGGAGTCATGAACAGTGCTGAACTTTGTATAATCACCAGTGAACATCCCTTCCCCCCCCCCCCCCCCCTTGTCTGAGCTTATGGTGGAGGGAAGTTATTGAAGAAGTCACTGGAGTTGGTTGGACCAAGGACAGGACTCTGAGGAACTCCTAAAGTGATGACTTGGGCCTGAAATGACTGATCTCCAACAATCACAACCATCTATACTTGTGATCTGGAGATGCCAGCATTGGACTGGGGTGGGCCCAGTAAGAAGTCTCACAACACCAGGTTAAAGTCCAACAGGTTTATTTAGAATCACAAACTTTCGGAGTGATGAAAGCTCGTGATTCCAAATGAACCTGTTGGACTGTAACCTGATCTCTATTTGTGTGAGGTGTGACTGAACTAGTGCAGAGGTTTTGCCCTGATTCCCATTAACCTCAATTTAGATAGGATTCCTCGTGTTGACCTCTTTTATCCATGTTTAGATCAAGGCTGTCGTGAGTTTCGGAGCTGAGTGGCTCTGGTGGAACCCAAACTGAGCTTCAGGGAGCAAATTATTATTTTGTAAGTACCATTTGATTGCACTGTCTAGAACCCTTTCCATCACTTTGCTGATGATCAAAATCCTGTAACTCTCTTCCTAACAGCACTGTGTAGCTGCACCACATGGACTGCAGCAGTTCAAGAAGGCAGCTCACCACTCCTTTCTTGAGGGCAATTAGCAATAAATGTCGGCTTAATCAGCAACGCCCAGATCCCACAGAGGAACTTTTAAAAATTAGGAAAGGTAAAACAATGTTACGGTTTTGTGAGGGGAATTGAATACATAACAAAACAAACTGATGTGGCTGCACTTGGCCAGGCTGGATTTGTCCTGCTTTCTGTGGACAGCACAAACCGGCGCAATTTTTGACATTATTAGGTAGGTGTCAATACTCCAACAGCACATGAGCAGCTTGCTGGAAAATCATTTAGGAAGTGAAACCTTGTCCATTTTGGAGTTGTCTGACATCACTCTGGGTCTTTGGATTACTCGTCCAGTGACAAAACCACAATGCCACCATCTCCCCATAAGGTTACTGGTCTCTATGGGGAGATAACAATAGAGATATGTCCAGTGTTGTTTTATAGTACACATTAGATATAATCATCATGTTTCAGTTATAGAATGTATTTATTATTTCCATTCTTGTAATCTAGTACTGTAACCATGTTACATATTTCCAGTCTGTGACAGTACAGATCAGAAGGAATCTGGTTTAAAATTTGAGTCCCTGTCAACTCTCTGGATTCCAATCCACTCAGTCCCATTCCGTCCTCTTTATCCCCTTACCGTGTTTGTCATTTTCCTTCGAGTGTCCGCCCAATATCATTTTGAAACTTTGTCTTCTCTTTAACCATCCTCAGAGACATTCCAGATTTTGACCACTCACTGTCAAGATAAAGTTCTCCCTCACATTCCCCCTTCCCACCTCTCTCTAATTAAGAAATGCAGTATTTATACCACATGTTTTTAGTCCAGTTATATGACCACAGAAACTAGAAATGTCTGTGCTGAATGTTAATCCTGTACTGACAGAGACAACTTTTGTAAATTCCTTTTACAGAATATCAGAAGGTGAGGATTTGCAGACAGAATTCTCAAACCAAATGTCAGGTGAAGAATGGCCAGAATTGCTCGATCGTCAGGACCTGAATATCGTTGGTCTTTGAATCGAGAAGGAGAATGTTTCTCTGTTCTGTCTGCTTCAGAAAATTTTAAACGTCAGTGTGACTTGAAAAGCACGAAACACACATGCAAATGAGAGCGTTCCAGTGCACTGACTGAGGAAAGAGCTTTGACCAGTTAGATAACCTAAAGAAACATTACAGGAGAGAAAGACCATATCTGTGCTGTCTGTGTGGACACCTCAGCTGATCAACAAACCTGGAGAAACACAAGGACGCCCGCACCACGGAGAAACCATGGAAATGTGGGGACTGTGGGAAAGGATTCAGATCCCCATCCGAGCTGGAAATTCATCGACGCAGTCACACTGGGGAGAGACCGTTCACCTGCTCTAAGTGTGGGAAGGGATTTACTAATTCATCTGATCTGCACACACACCAGCGAGTTCACACAGGAGAGAGGCCCTTCACTTGCTCTGTGTGTGGGAAAGGATTCTCTCGCTCCTCCAACCTGTTAGAACACCAGAAAATTCACACTGGAAACAAGCCATTCACCTGTTCTGTTTGTGGAAAGGGATTCTCGTGGTCCTCCCACCTCCTGGTACACCAGCGAGTTCACACTGGGGAGAGGCCGTTCACCTGCTCTGAGTGTGGGAAGGGATTCACTCGGTCCTGTAAACTGCAGATGCACCAGCAATTTCATGCTAGTGAGAGGCCGTTCACCTGTTCTGAGTGTGGGAAGGGATTCATTTATTCATCTACCCTGCAGACACACCAGCGAGTTCACACTGGGGAGAGGCCATTCACCTGCTCTGAATGTGGGAAGGGATTCACTCGGTCAGCCCACCTACAGACACACCAGCGAATTCACACTGGGGAGAGGCCGTTCCCCTGCTCCGATTGTGGGAAGGGATTTACTCGGTTTTCCATCTTGAAAACTCACCAGCGAGTTCACAGTAGGGAGAAGCTATTCACCTGCTGTCAATGTGGAGAGGAATTCTCTCGGTTATCCATCCTGCAGACACACCAGCGAATTCACACAGGCGAGAAACCGTTCACGTGTTCTGATTGTGGGAAGAGATTCTTTCATTCATCCGCCCTGCTGAGACATCAGCGAGTTCACACCAAGGAGAGGCCATTCCCCTGCTCCGAGTGTGGGAAAGCATTCACGCAGTTATCCAATCTGCAAACACATCAACAAATTCACACCGGGGAGAGACCGTTCACCTGCTCTGTGTGTGGAAAGGGGTTCACTCGATTATCCCACCTGCGGACACACCAGCGAATCCACACTGGGGAGAGGCCGTTCCCCTGCTCTGAATGTGGGAAGGGATTCACTCGGTTATCCATCCTGAAGACACATCAGCGAGTTCACAAGTGATTGCAGGGGGTGGATTGTGCTGTTATTGCTGCTGTTAATCACAGTAAGAAGTCTCACAACACCAGGTTAAAGTTTGGACTTTAACCTGGTGTTGTGAGACTTCTCACTGTGCTTACCCCAGTCCAATGCCGGCATCTCCACATCATGTTAATCATAACCAGGACTCAACCATGTTCATTCTGATAGTTGGTGAAATGGGAGGGTTGGAGGGTTTCTTTCTGCTGGAGCCTCCCAACCTTTCTAAAGAGCAGTAACCTGAGCTGGGCTCAGTGTTCTGTTGTGGCCTCACCAGAGCTTTAGAAACTATCAGAATAACCTCCCTGCTTTTGTTACAATTCCTCAATTTCTGAAGCCCAAGATCCCAGATTTTCCAAACAGGAACATCAAACAGTTTTGCCAGAAAATAAAATGCATTTTAACAACATTCTTAAAATGGCAGAAGAAGATTTTGACCAGTGAAGGAAGGAGTTGTTGACACAAACAGAAGCTATTTTGACCTTGCTCTCTCCAAAAGAGAATCCAGAATGTTTGAGTCTGGGAAATGAAATTAAAAATGAAGCTGCAGCTACAACAGAGCAAGAAGAAGACAGTTTCAATGTGGAATTGAGTGGAATTTTCTCTCTGGATTTAAACAATGGAGGAACTGCAAACGTGAAAGAAAATAAATTTCAAAATGTGAACTCTGTACAGACTGTTTTCAAAATAGAACTTGAAAATTCACAAGTGAACAGCAATGAAGACTCTCCTTTTGCAGGAGGAACTTTGGACTATAATTATTGTAAAAAGAAAACTTTCAGAAAAGACTGCAAGCAGTAATTTCCATCTTCAGTGGACTGAGATTCCTGGACATGGAACCCAGCAGTGTGCTGTTACCAAGCTGGACTTGTGACTGTGAAGTGGACAGTATGCTGAGTATAAAGAAACTCTTGGGGTGAGGTAAAAAAATAGAACTAGGTTTATATCATAAATCTTCATTGAGTGTAGTATTCAATTTGTAGTGTTGTCTTTTTAAATTTTATTTAAACATACAGTAAAGTTTGTTTTTGTTTAACAATGTGGAATCTTGTGATGTAATTCTTTCAGTTAATCACTGGGTGTTCGAATTTCTCTGCAAACGTTAACAGTCCTGACCGGGATCGCAAAGATTCACACAAACAGTGTTTCAAAACAAATCGAAGGAAAAGATGTTTTTTCTTCTTCAGTCCAAACGTTACACATGAAGAAACCCTCTTCTGGTTTCTCCAATAATTTGTTGCTTCGAGCAATTCTTTTCATGGAACAATCAGATAATTGATGACTGAAAGTGGAACTAATTGTATCCCTTTAAAGCAGGAGGGCGATCGCCCGGCACAGAGGGGAATTAGGGATTTCTCCCATAGACCAATTGACAGGGATTCTACCCTTCAACCACCTGAAGTGAATTCTTTACATGAATCATCCGTGCCAGTGCAGGTATCAACTTGCAGTTTGGCTGATCAGAAAATGCTTTGTTGCTGATTTTCCTTGTGTTAGGAAGTGACAATGCCAAGGCCAGATCTTGTTTCCTCCTTGATCGGGATGTAACCCGTGTCCACATCGCCACTTCATTCTTCCACTGGTTGTATGGTTCAGACTCCGAGAGCATCAGCAGGTAATCAGACCCTGACAATTCCCACTGCCTTTCAGTCATTTCTCACAAAAGCTGCTGGGATTGGAAGCTTCCGTCTGAAATATACTTTCTTTTAGTTTCCAACCTTCACCATTAGACAAGCATTTTCTGTTACCATGTTGTAATCCTGACAGCCTTGGGGTGGAGTCAATCTTTATTTGGTCTAGATTTGTTCACAGAATCAAACATTACAGGTTCAACTCTGACTCCAAGCTATATTAGTGAGTCTCACTTTTTACCTGCTCATTATAACTATCTAATCAGTGCCCTCCATCTGAATAAACTTAACCTCTATTGATATAATTAACAGCCACAGTCAGAGCATCCGAAAGATCACTAATGGGTGTGACTGCCATGGTGTCTCAGCAGCTTGGGTGAACAAGTGAATCCTTTCCCACACACTGAGCAGGTGAATGGTCTCAGTTTGGAAACTGAGGGAAAATAAAATTTCAGGCAGAAGCTTCCAATCTGGTAGGTTTTATGAGAAATCGCTGAAAGTGAGTGGGAATTATCAGGGTCTCTCCCCAGTGTGAATTCCCTGATGTTTCAGTAGGTCAGATGATGTTCTAACCCTCTTTGCACAGTGAGAGTGCCTGAACGGGGTCTCCTCAGTGTGAATGTGCTGGTCGACCCTCAGGTAGGCTCAGGTTTTAAAGCAGCTCCCACAGTCAGAGCATTGAACAGGTTTCTTATTGGGGTCGGAGCCTCAGTATTCCAGCAGACTGGATGATTGACTGAGTCACTTCCCACACACACATCAGATGAATGGCCTTTCCCCAGTGTGTAATCGTTTGTGTCTCAGCAGACTCGATAATTGAGTGAATCCCTTCCCACACTCGGAGCAGATGAATGGCCTCGGCCCAGCGTGAATGCGTTGGTGTGTCAGCGGGAGGGATGAGTGAGTGAATCCCTTCCCACGCTCTGAGCAGGGGGACAGTCCCTCACCCGTGTGAAATCGCTGGTGGTTCTGCAGGGTAGATGACTGAGTGAATCCCTTTCCACACACACAACAGGTGAATGGTCTCTCCCCATTGTGAACCCGCTGGTGTGTCAGCAGGGCAGACGAATCGCTGAATTTCTTCCCACACTCAGAGCAGGTGAATGGCCTCTCCCTGATGTGAAGTCGCTGGTGATTCCTCAGGGTGGATGAATCACAAAATCCCCTTCCAAACTCAGAGCAGGTGAACGGTGTCTCCACAGTGTGGCTGCATCGAAGGGATTCCAGCTTCGAGGGACAATTGAATCCCTTCCCACAGTCCCTACATTTCTATGGTCTGAGTGTCTTTGTACATCTTCAGGTTCAGATGAAGGTTTGATCCCATAGATAACACGTACATGGTCTCTCCTCACTGTGAATCCTTCGATCTTTTCCAGGCTGTGTAACTGGTTAAAGCTCTTTCCACAGTCAGTTCACTGGAATACTCTCACTCGAGTGAATGTGTCTCAATGATTTTCCAGTCACACTGATGTTTAAACAGTTTGAAGGAACAAACATTTTCCATTCTAGTTTCAAATGCCAATGGTATTCAGATCCTGAATAATTGGGTGACTCTGTCAGATCCTAACGTCATGTTTGTTGAGATTTGTGTCTGTAAATTCTCCCCTTCTAATAGCCTGTGAAAGAAATTCACAAAAATCAATGCTGTCAGTACAGGATAAAAACTCAGAACAGACAATTCTCGTTTCTGTGGAACATTCTTTCCTCTCATTCTTGAAAATTTGTAAATCTCCATCCCAAACACTCTCCCTCCAGTCTCACTTTGCTGGACCTGAAATAGACATTGTCCTGAGGGTGCTGATTCATCCTAATCGACAGATCCGTGCTGACTGTTTCATGTACAGGACACATATTCCTGAAATCTTCACACAGGCTTGTGTCTAAGCATATAAAAAAATTGCATATTTAGTGAACTAAAAATGTATGCAATATTCAGAACTCTATTACATGATTAGAGATACAGATGGGTGCGGAAGAACTTGACTTGGGGAGCAAGCAATCATGTTCTGGAACTCACTGACGATGAGAGTGGTGGAAGTGGAGACGACCAGTGATTTCAAAATAAAATTGGTCGGGCACTTGAAGGAATTAAACGTACTGGGGAACAGGGATATGGAGGAAAAATGGCACTGAGTGGATTCCCCGACAGAGACTTGGCACGGACTCAAGCTGCTGAATTGATTTATCTTGTGCTCTGCTGACTCTTTGACTGGAAAATATACAGAGTAGTTACAATACGATTCTGGAATTAAACAAAATCCATAAATAATGTACCTAATATGCACCATATAGTAAGAAGTCTCACAACACCAGGTTAAAGTCCAACAGGTTTATTTGGAATCACAAGCTTTCAGAGCACTGCCCCTTCATCAGGTGAGAAGGAGCAGCGCTCTGATAGCTCGTGATTCCAAATAAACCTGTTGGACTTTAACCAGGTGTTGTGAGACTTCTTACTGGGCCCACCCCAGTCCAACACCAGCATCTCTACATCATATGCACCATATAACAACACCAGACATATCAATGTTGTTGCGATCCTCATGGTCACCTTATAATAAATAAATTCCCACAAATCACAATGGAATAAAATAAAGACAATGTTTCATTTTTTAAAAATGTTACTTTTAAAAATTAATCTAAAATTAACATCACAGGATAAATTACACTTTAAAAAGCTCAGACAATAAAAACAGGTTCCACAAAATCACAAACATTTCCCCCCTCAGTATATTTGGCTCTAATTCCAGTTCCAGAGAATTTCTCTGTCTCTGTATTTCCCAGGGGGAGAAAGAAAGTGTTTTCCTCACAGATGTTGTCCAGAGGATGAAGTTTGAGTCTGTGTGTGAAGTTTGAGTCTGTGTGTGAAGTTTGAGTCTGTGTGTGACGTTTGAGTCTGTGGTGAAGTTTGAGTGTGTGGTGAAGTTTGAGTCTGTGGTGAAGTTTGAGTCTGTGTGTGAAGTTTGAGTCTGTGGTGAAGTTTGAGTCTGTGTGTGAAGTTGGAGTCTGTGGTGAAGTTTGAGTCTGTGGTGAAGTTTGTCTGTGGTGAAGTTGGAGTCTGTGTGTGAAGTTGGAGTCTGTGTGAAGTTTGAGTCTGTGGTGAAGTTTGAGTCTGTGTGTGAAGTTGGAGTCTGTGGTGAAGTTTGAGTCTGTGGTGAAGTTTGTCTGTGGTGAAGTTGGAGTCTGTGTGTGAAGTTGGAGTCTGTGTGAAGTTTGAGTCTGTGGTGAAGTTTGAGTCTGTGGTGAAGTTTGAGTCTGTGGTGAAGTTTGAGTCTGTGGTGAAGTTTGAGTCTGTGTGTGAAGTTTGAGTCTGTGTGTGAAGTTTGAGTCTGTGTGTGAAGTTTGAGTCTGTGTGTGAAGTTTGAGTCTGTGGTGAAGTTTGAGTCTGTGGTGAAGTTTGAGTCTGTGGTGAAGTTTGAGTCTGTGGTGAAGTTTGAGTCTGTGGTGAAGTTGGAGTCTGTGTGTGAAGTTGGAGTCTGTGTGTGAAGTTTGAGTCTGTGTGTGAAGTTTGAGTCTGTGTGTGAAGTTTGAGTCTGTGTGTGAAGTTTGAGTCTGTGGTGAAGTTGGAGTCTGTGTGAAGTTTGAGTCTGTGGTGAAGTTTGAGTCTGTGGTGAAGTTTGAGTCTGTGGTGAAGTTTGAGTCTGTGTGTGAAGTTGGAGTCTGTGTGTGAAGTTTGAGTCTGTGTGTGAAGTTTGAGTCTGTGTGTGAAGTTTGAGTCTGTGTGTGAAGTTTGAGTCTGTGGTGAAGTTTGAGTCTGTGGTGAAGTTTGAGTCTGTGGTGAAGTTTGAGTCTGTGGTGAAGTTTGAGTCTGTGGTGAAGTTTGAGTCTGTGTGTGAAGTTTGAGTCTGTGGTGAAGTTTGAGTCTGTGGTGAAGTTTGAGTCTGTGGTGAAGTTTGAGTCTGTGGTGAAGTTTGAGTCTGTGTGTGAAGTTTGAGTCTGTGGTGAAGTTTGAGTCTGTGGTGAAGTTTGAGTCTGTGGTGAAGTTTGAGTCTGTGTGTGAAGTTTGAGTCTGTGTGTGAAGTTTGAGTCTGTGGTGAAGTTTGAGTCTGTGGTGAAGTTTGAGTCTGTGGTGAAGTTTGAGTCTGTGGTGAAGTTTGAGTCTGTGGTGAAGTTTGAGTCTGTGGTGAAGTTTGAGTCTGTGTGTGAAGTTTGAGTCTGTGTGTGAAGTTTGAGTCTGTGGTGAAGTTTGAGTCTGTGTGTGAAGTTTGAGTCTGTGTGTGAAGTTTGAGTCTGTGTCTGAAGTTTGAGTCTGTGTCTGAAGTTTGAGTCTGTGTGTGAAGTTTGAGTCTGTGTGTGAAGTTTGAGTCTGTGGTGAAGTTTGAGTCTGGTGAAGTTTGAGTCTGTGGTGAAGTTTGAGTCTGTGTGTGAAGTTTGAGTCTGTGTGTGAAGTTTGAGTCTGTGTGTGAAGTTTGAGTCTGTGGTGAAGCTACAAACAGAAGCTGTTCTGTTTCAAATCAAACTGCGGGACTTGGAAGAAAATGATGGGAAGAGATTTTGCAAAGTCCCCTCCCCCACTCCCTCAGCTGGCAGCCCAGCACGCAGGCGCAGAGAGTGCTGCTGAGCCGAGCTGTCCGGAGCAGGCGCAGAGAGCGCTGCTGAGTTGAGCTGTCCGGAGCAGGCGCAGAGAGCGCTGCTGAGCCCAGCTGTCCGGAGCAGGCGCAGAGAGCGCTGCTGAGCCGAGCTGTCCGGAGCAGGCGCAGAGAGCGCTGCTGAGCCGAGCTGTCCGGAGCAGGCGCAGTGCGGCTGCCGCCAGCGGTCCGCTCTCGATCTCTTTTTGGAGCAGCAGCCGCCGCAGAGAGAGGGGGGAGGGGGAGATCACCGAGCGGCTTCTCGCTCTGGCCGGAGCCGCCAGCCGGTTGCCTGGAAACCGTGGGTGGAGGAGGTGCAGGGGGAGGGGAACAATGGGTGGGGGCGGGGCTCCCGGGTCCGCGAGCCGGGCCTGCGCCATGGAACCCCCACACGTCACTGCGGAGCCGAGTAATTCCTATTGGCTGACTCAGGCAGCGCTCCATTGTGACGTCTCAATGCGGAAGTTGGCCACTGAGCTTCAGATTAAAGCTTCCACTTGGATTTGAAAAGACTTCGGCCATCAGTGAGTGGAAAAGCAGCAACACCCTGCCACACCCGAGTGAGAGTGTTCCAGTGCACTGACTAAAGAGCTTTAACCAGTTACACAGCCTGAATAAATATCACACCATTCACAGCGGGGAGACACTGTACACGTGTTCTGTGTGTGGACAAGGCTTCAACTGATTGGCCACCCAAGAGAGAGGCAAGGACACCTGCACCATGGAGAAACCATGGAAATGTGCGGACTGTGGGAAGAGATACAGAGCCCCCTCTCTGCTGGATGCTCATCGGCGCAGCCACACTGGAGAGAGGCCATTCATCTGCTCTCAGTGTGGGGAGGGATTCGCTCTGTTGCCCAGCCTGCAGTCACACAAGCGAGTTCACACTGGAGAGAGACCATTCACCTGCTCTCAGTGTGGAAAGGGATTCACTGTGTTATCCACTTTGCAGAGACACCAGCGAATTCACACTGGGGAGAGGCTGTTTATCTGCTCTCGGTGTAGGAAGGGATTCAACCAGTTATCCAATCTATGGACACACATGCGAATTCATACTGGGGAGAGGCCATTCATCTGCTCTCGTTGTGGGAAGAGATTCACTCGGTCATCCGACCTGCGGACACATCAGCACGTTCACACCGGGGAGAGGCCATTCACCTGCTCTCAGTGTGGGAAGGGATTCACTCGGTCACCCGACCTACAGAGACACCAGCGAGTTCACACTGGGGAGAGACCGTTCACCTGCTCTCAGTGTGGGAAGAGATTCACTCGGTCATCCGAGCTGCGGACACACCAGCGAGTTCACACTGGGGAAAGGCTGTTCACCTGCTCTCAGTGTGGGAAGAGATTCATTCGGTCATCCGACCTGCGGAGACACCATCGAGTTCACACTGGGGAGAGACCATTTACCTGCTCTCAGTGTGGGAAGGGTTTCAGTCAGTTATCCACCCAGCAGAAACACCAGCGAGTTCACACTGGAGAGAGGCCGTTCACCTGCTCTCAGTGTGGGAAGAGATTCACTCAGTCATCCCACCTGCAGAGACACCAGCAAGTTCACACTGGGGAGAGGCCATTTACCTGCTCTCAGTGTAGGAAGGGTTTCAGTCAGTTGTCCAACCTGCAGAGACACCAGCAAATTCACATGGGGAGAGACCATTCACCTGCTCTCAGTGTGGGAAGGAATTCACTCAGTTATCCCACCTGCTGAGACATCAGTGAGGTTACACTGGGGAGAAACTGTTCACCTGCTCAGTGTATAAAAAGGGTTCAGAATTTCATCACAGCTGCTGAGGCACCAACAAGTTCACAGGGGTTGGATTCTGCTGTTATTGTTTCTGCTCTCAGTTACATCCAGGACTGCATTTTGTTCATTCTCACAGTTAGTCAATGGGGAGGGTCGGAGGGTTTCTTTCTGGCCGGTCTCACAACTTTGCCTCCAGTGAGCTGATGCTCTTTGAGTCTTGTTGCGAATACCTTGTTTTAAATTTCACAAGGATCACAGAGTGACAGGGTGTGAGGAAATTCAGAGATATTTAGTCAGCATTTCTGTTTGAATCTCCCCCAGATGCCCATCCAATTTCCTTTGTAATTGTTTATTGTCTCCACTTCCTCCACCCTCGTAGGCAGCGAGTTCCAGGTCATTACCATTCACTGCATCAAAATATTCTTCCTCACATCCCTCCCTACATCTCTGACCTGAAACTTTTAATCTGTGTCCCCCTCGTACTTGTCCCATCAGCTAATGGGATCAGCTTTTCTTTGTCCACCTTATCTAAACCTGTCAGAATCTTGTCCACCTCTATCAAATCTCACCTCAACCTCCTTTGCTCCAAGGGAAACAACCCCAGCCTGACATTGACAATAAAGAACAAACTAACAGAAATATGTTAATACCTGAAACCAAAAGGGAATGTTTCATATCTGTTTTAAAGATATTGTGAATATATTGTCCTGGACAATAAAGGGATTGGAATAACTCACCTTGGGTGTGGTTGAATGGAATATATCAATCTGGTATCCACCTACATTCTCCCTCCCTAACAGCACTGTGGGTGTACTGACACCTGAGACATTGTAACAGTTCAAGAAGGCAGTGTTGGGGTTGACCACGGCCGAGGCAGCTACATACAGCCACGTATTCTGTTATAATTGAAGGACTGCAGAAGGACATGGAGGCTTTGGAGAGAGTACAGAGGAGGTTTACCAGGATGTTGCCTGGTATGGAGGGGCTTAGTTATGAGGAGAGATTGGGTAAACTGGGGTTGTTCTCCCTGGAAAGACGGAGGATGAGGGGAGACTTAATAGAGGTGTATAAAATTATGAAAGGCATAGATAGGGTGAACGGTGGGAAGCTTTTCCCCAGGTCGGTGGTGACGTTCACGAGGGGTCATAGGTTCAAGGTGAAGGGGGTGAGGTTTAACACAGATATCAGAAGGACATATTTTACACATAGGGTGGTGGGGGCCTGGAATGCGCTGCCAGGCAAGGTGGTGGAGGCGGACACACTGGGAACGTTTAAGACTTATCTAGACAGCCATATGAACGGAGTGGGAATGGAGGGATACAAAAGGATGGTCTAGTTTGGACCAGGGAGCGGCGCGGGCTTGGAGGGCCGAAGGGCCTGTTCCTGTGCTGTATTGTTCTTTGTTCTTGAATGTGAGGCATTATGGGACTGGACTATCTTGACCACATTCCTGTGACTGCTCAGTTTCTGCAATCACGGACCATTAAAGCTGCTCAGCAGGGCCCCGACAGAGGACCTGGTGAGAATATTTACTCAGAATGAGTTAGAATTAAACTTATTCCAGGACTGGCTGGTGTTCAGCGGCTGAGATACCTGAATCTGTGAACAGGAGGTCTGACCAATCAACAAACAGTGGCAGATAGTTGGTTAAGAAGTTAAAAAGCGTTCTCAGGCATTGTTTAAATTATTTTATCCCAAATTTGTGATAAGAACTGTGAGGGACATGTGACCCGTTAGTCGGTGCAGTAACGGTATACTCCAAATAGCACTGGACTGAAAAGCAGATCTCTGAGAGTAGATTCTAATGGTTATAAACTGACCCAAGCATGGCCAGTGAAAAAATCAGAGCTCGAGTGGGGACCGGACAGGTCTCTTACCTGCTATTTGGAAACTAAGAACAAGGAACTTATCGATAAAATTATTAGAGAATAGAGCCAACGTTTCGAGTCTGGATGACACTTCATAACAGCTCTTATAAAGGGTCATCCATACTTGAAACATTGGTTCTATTCTCTCTCCACAGATACTGTCAGACCTGCTGAGATCTTCCAGCATTTTCTGTTTTTGTTTCAGATTCCAGAATCCGCAGTTTTTCACTTTTATGATAAATTGATTCATTCTGATTGGAATCCCCACGACCCTCCCTCAAAACAGAGTGATTGGTGGCAAAGGGAGAAAAAGGATAAGGATGATAAAGTCTGGGTTCTGATTCTCCGAGTTCATGGAGAATCAACAAAATGAGTGAAGCAGTTAATAAAGAACAGAAGTTACCCATCCCTAACAAAACTGATCAAATAAAAATAATTAGGTTGTGGAATATAACAAAAAAATTAAGAGCTGAAGTTTACAATCGAGTTTGTTTTGATTTTTATACTTGCGTAAAGTGGGATTATTGTGGGCCAATTTTTTTCTGCTCACTCCCCATCCCTTCAGGTTCTGTAGAAAAGTTAACCCTTTCAGCAGACAGTTCATTTCTTTTCAAATCATCTGAAAACTCGTGTCTATTTTAGTTTATAATTGAAGATTTATGGGAATTGGCTAAGATGGGCTTTTGACATTTTTAAAGTATAAGAAAGTGGTCTTGAGAAGGCAATTTGGTAGAGAGAGGTGGAGGGAGAGATGTTTACAGAGAGGTGTGGAGAGCTATTGGTTTTACAAGTTATCCACATTTTCAGAGCCATCACTTCATGTCCTGGTCTGAGAGGGATGGAGAGAAGTCTGTTCAATTGTTAATGTTAAGCTTTCTCTATTAACTGTTAATCGATACTTTGCCTTTTATCGTTCTGACTTGTTACATTTTTAATGGTTAATTAACTTTCTGAATTCACCATTTAAATTGTTCTGTCTAGCCACATGGTTAAGACACTGGAACCTGGTGTGATTTACGATGAGGGAGGTTTTTGTAAACAAGAGAACCCCCATAAATCTTAGTTCAAATAAATCAAAGTTCTTACAAATGGAATGCAATCCTTTATTATGAGAGAAATTGACCACAGCAGTAAAGATGTTCTGCTTCAGTTATACAGGGCGTTGCTGAAACTGCATCTTGAACACTGGGTGCAGCTTTGTCTCCTGTTTAAGAAATGATACAAATGCATTCAGAGTGGTTCAGAGGAGGTTTAATAGATTGCTTCCCAATTCTTGACCCTCACAGGATAAAGTTTGTCCAATTTTCCTTGTCTTCACCTCTGACAAAGAGTAATCCTGACTCAAAATGTTGCCTCTATTCTCTCTTTACAGATGATTTCAGACTTGCTGAGATTGTCCAGCATTTTCTGTTTTTGTTTCAGATTCCAACAACAGCAGAATTTTGCCTTCATACCAACTGTTGTTGGATAAGGGCATCAAAAATATCGGATGTGGAACGAGAATGTGGAACGCAACTGTTCTGGTGAAATTAAAATGATGGACACAAAATGGTTACCTGGCACACAAAATGGACTCTGGGAAGGGACATTAAAAGGCACTGGCTTTGGGCACAGACAGTTACACAAAGAGTTAAAACCTGCAGTATCTGAATTGCTGCAGGAAGCTGGTCAGACCTGGGGCACTTTAAGACTTGAGATAAGAGCAGACCCAGAACAATGAGTTTGATAATAAGATCCGCCACTGATGGGGACATAAATGTAACGAGATCATCCACTGATGGAGACATAAATACATAAATGTATATATCAAAACCAGTCATTGATAGAGGACATAACTGCATAAATGTATCCATTCTATGTATAATGATGTGTTAACTGTCCATGTCTGTACCTGTCTGCTTGGAACGATGTGTTAATTGTCGATGTCCGTATCTGCCAACCCAACTTGTAACGATGTGTTAACGGCTAATGTCTGTACTGTCTATTGTCTAAAAGGTACAAAGATGCTCAACTACCATTGTGTAGTTGAGAAGGTCGCTGCCAAGTACTGTGGAGTACCAGTGCTTTCTCCCAAAGCTTTGTCCGAAATAAAACTGTTTTGTTGAACCTCCAAGTCTGACTCCGAAGTGGTAAATTTCCCACAACACAACACAAACAGATCAGCCATGATGTAAATAAATGTTGGAGCAGACTCAAAGGGCCAAATGGCCAACTTCTGCTCCGATGTCGAATGTTGGTCACAGATTTCTGAGAATTGTGAAACAAGGCTGGAAGATTCGCCTTGCTTGTGTTAGTGGGAAAATGTCCAGGAGAACCATCACTGTGAAGGACAGTTCTGGGATTAAAAGGTTGCCCGACTGGAAAAGGAAAACAATGGAAATAAACTCTTGGGGAGTGAAAAATCACCTTGGACTCATTCTTGGAGAATTGAGTGTCAACATTCCAAGATGGAATAAAATATAACCATTGAGTGCGACATTTGATGGTGTTAAGAGTAAAAGGACAAAGTTCAATTTTACAGTTTAAGGGTTATGTTCCCGACAAAAAAGTGTTTAGTCATTGTTGCTTCCAGTTTGTTGGAGTAGAAGTCATAAAACTTGAAGTTTTGTCATGTGATTCTTTGATTTACTCATTGAGTTTAGAATTCATTTCTTTAAATTATTGATCATTACAGAGATCCTAATAATTCATTCAAAGCCCTGTGTTTTGACTTCCCATTTGAGCCTGGGGCACCTTTCTGTCTCTCTATTGCTTGTGTCAATGACAGCCAGGCGACGGAGCTGAGGGCTGAATTTAGCTGAGAATAATGAGGCCTGCGCCCCAGTTGGAAAACTGCAATGTATGTTGCAGTAATCGAGAGACAGGAAGGTGCTGGAGGACTGAGTGAGAAATGGGCCTCCAACCAATTGTTATATCGGTCACTCAGAGCTAAAGAGAAACTCGTCTCTTTGAATACATATACAGGGAAGAGGCTGCAATGAAATCTGCCCCTTTTAACACGCACAAAAGCTGGATGAGATTGACAGGCTGCAGGAGGAGTCCATTCAGCCCATCGTCCTCCTGCTATCTCTTTGAAAGAACTCTCTGATTCATCCAACTGCACTGTTCTTTCCCCAAATTCTTCCCACTCAAGTCTTTACCCTTTGGAAACTATTGAATCTGCTTTCAGGCAGATCAGAACAACTCACTGTGTCAAAAAATAAAATCTCATCTCCCCCTCTGGCTCCTTTGCCAATTACCTTAGAGGGACTCACTTTCTGTTAAAGAACCTGCCCACACCTCTCACCCACTTTCCCTAAAGTGCATCAATCTCATCAGGAAAAGTCCAGAAAAATCAAATATTTTTACTGATAAAAGTCTATTAATGAAACAGAACATGGTTAAAACAAACAGAAAATGACTTGAGGATCAAAGACAACCAGAGTAAAAGGATCTTCACAATGTTCTGGACACAAATGGTTTCTCTTGAATTCATCTGTAGCCTGTTCCCTGCCCTCTTTGTGGAACACCTTCGCTCAGTCCACAAGCATGACCCTGACCTTCCGCTTGCTTGCCATTAGAATTCACCACCTTGCTCTCACGCTCACATTTCTGTCCTCGACCTGCTGCAATGTTCCGGAGAAGCCCAACACAAGCTGGACAAACAGCCCCTCATCTTCCGATGAGGCACTTTACAGCCTTCTGGACTCAACATTGAGTTCAACAACTTCACACCCTGAACTCTCTCCTCCAATTTGATTTGTTGTATTTTGCCGAGTGCCAGTCTGTATCTTGTTTTCATGTTTTTTGCTTCCAGACAGAGCTGTCCTTTATTCTGCCATTAACACTTACTCTGGACCAATGCTTTGTTTCTTTACCACAACCATTACCTCTCCCTTTGCCTTGGGTTCCGGGATATTTTTGTCATTTAATCTCACCCGCCCTCTAACCAATCCCTGACTTTCCCTTTTGTTCTACCTGACCCTCCCCCCTTTCTCAGCAGCATCAAACCCATCACATTTCTCCCTCTCTTTCGTTCGGAGATAGAGTTACATTGGACGTGAAACATTAACTCTGTTTCTCTCTCCACAGATGCTGCCAGACCGGCTGTGTTTTTCCAGTTCTTTCTGTATTTATTTTTGATCTACCTGTAGTGGTAGGAAAAACACTATTTACTATCCAGGATAAAATAAATGTCCTTCATCAGCTTTTGTGGATCATTTCAGTGGAAATGTGCTCTCCCAGGCTCAAAGAGCATCAGCCCATTGGAAGCAAAGTCGTGAGACCGGCCAGTCCAGCAGAAAGAAACCCTCCGACCCTCCCACTTCCCCCACTGTCAGAATGAACATGGTTCAGTCCTGGATGTGATTAACAGCAGCAATAACAGCAGAATCCAACCCCTGTCATCACTTGTGAATTCGCTGGTGTCTCTGCAGGGATGTTGACTGAGTGAATCCCTTTCCACATACAGAGCAGGTGAATGGTCTCTCCCCAGTGTGAACTCGAACGTGTACCTGCAGTCTGGATAACTGAGTGAATCCCTTCCCACAGTGAGAGCAGGTAAACAGCCCCTCCCCGGTGTGAACCCGCTGGTGTGTCAGCAGGCTGGATGCCCGGGTGAATCCCTTTCCACACACACAGCAGATAAATGGCCTCTCCCCAATGTGAGTTCGCTGGTGTTCCCGCAGGTTGAATGAATCAGTGAATCCTTTCCCACACACAGAGCAGGTGAATGGTTTCTCCCCAGTGTGAACTCGCTGGTGTCTCTGCAGGTGGGATGACGTTCGAAACCTCTTTGTGCAGTGAGAGCAGCTGAACGGTCTCTCCTCGGTGTGAATGTGCTGGTGGTCCCTCAGATCCTGAGACCTTTTGAATTCACTCCCACAGTCAGAGCATTTAAAGGGTCTCTCACTGGTGTGAACTCACTGGTGTGAACTCGCTGGTGTTCCTGCAGGTTGGATGTTGATCTAAATCTCTTTGAGCAGTGAGAGCAGCTGAACGGTTTCTCCTCAGTGTGAATTCGCTTGTGTCTCAGCAGTTCCTGCGACCTTTTGAAGCTGCTCCCACAGTCGGAGCATTTAAAGGGTCTCTCATTGGTGTGAGTGACTTTGTGGTTCAACAGCTTGGAGAAATAAGTGAATCCCATGCCACACACAGAGCAGGTGAATGGCCACTCCTCAGTGTGAATACGTCGATGAATTTCCAGCCGAGATGGGAATCTGAATCCCTTCCCACAGTCCCCACATTTCCACGGTTTCTCCATGGTGCGGGTGTCCTTGTGACTCTCCAGGTTAAACAATCAGTTAAATCTCACACAGAACACAGGTACAGTCTCTGCCCACTGTGAAAGCTGTGATGTATTTTCAGGCTGTGTAACTGGTTAAAGCTCTTTCCACAGTCAGTGCACTGGAACACTCTCACTCGGGTGTGTGTGCGTTGCTGCTTTTCCAGTCACACTGACGTTTTACGCCTTCTGAAGCAGACAGAATAGAGAAACATTTCTCCTTCTAGATGCAAAGGCCGATGGTATTCAGGTCCAGATGAATTGAGCGACTGTCAGATCTTGACATGGCGTATGGTTTGGGATTCTGTCAATGGATCCTAACCTTCTGATATCCTATAAACGGAGTTTGCAGCAGACATCACAGTCACTACAGGATCAAAATTCAGAACAGATAATTCTAGTTTCTATAGAACATTCTTTCCCCACTCATTCCCCTAAACCTGTAAGTTGGTTAAGATACAGGGGGTTGTGATTAGTCATGCTCCTGAACTTGCTGCCTGTGAGGGTAGTCAAGCAGAGATGGTCAGTAATTTCTAAATGAGATTGGATGGGTGCTGCAGGATTACAGAATGGGACCCTCTCCAGACTGACAGAATTGCTCGACAGAGAGTCAGCAGGGCCTCGAATTGTCCAATGGACTCCCCCTGTGCTATAATGGCTCTGACTGGAAATATATAACATAGCTACAGTACTATATTACAAGACAAGAAATAATAATAAATGTACTTTATTATAGAACCATCCAATATTTATCACGTAACCACACTGTCATAATTCTATCCTCAGAGTTTTAAAGCACAGCAAGAGGCCCTTTGACCCATCGTATTTGTGCCAGCTCTCAAGCACCGATCTGTTCTAAGCCCACCTTTCACCACTTGGTCAGTAGCAGCCTTATATGTTATGGGTCTTCAAGTACTTATCTAAATGCTTCTTAATGTTGAGTGTTCCCACCTCTCCCACCCTTTCAAGCAGTGAGTTCCCGATTCCCACCACCCTCTGGGTGAAAATCTTTTCCCTCAAATCCCCTCTAAATTTCCTGCCCCTCACCTTAAATCTATGTCCCTGGATATTGACCCAGCTACTAAAGGTCAGTGAACTGAGGGTTCATATTTTTGTACATCTCAATCAGGCTCCCCCTCAGCCTTCTCTGCTTTAGAGAGACCAATTCGAGCCTAACCAGCCTCTCTTCATGACTGACACGTTCCAGCCCAGGCAGCATCCTGGTGAATGTCCTCTGCACCTTCTCCAGTGCAATCACATCCTTCCTAAAGTGTGGCGACCCAAACTGCAGACAGTACTCGAGCATTTTATACACTCAGTCATAACCTGCCTGCTGTATATTTGATGCTTTGGCTAAAAAAGACAAGTATCCCATATCCCTTCTTAACCAGTTTATCAATCTGTCCTGCTGTGTTCAGGGTCCTATGGACATGCACCCCAAGGTCCCTCTGGTCTTCTGTACTCCTGGCGTCCTATTGTTCATTATCTGTTCCCTTGCCTTGTTAGTCCTTCCAAAATGCATCACCTCAGACATTTCAGGGTTAAATTACATTTGCCACTGTTCTGCCCATCTAACCAGCCCGCCCACATCATCCTGTAATCTAAGGCTTTCCTCCTCGCTATTTACCACATCACCAATTTTTGGACCATCAGCAAACTTACTGATCGAACCCCCACATTCATGTCCACAGGAAGTTCCGCGTGGCCATTGACACAGGGCCAGGACTCTGATTGGCTGGAGGACCATCGCCCATCCGGTCCTCCAAGCGTTACCATTGGTCAATCTGCCGCATGTAGACAATAAGGGGGCGGAACCCGAGCCCACGTGAGGGTGGGCGGGGCTTTGACCGCCAGCCGTGCTGAGCTGGTGTCCAATCCGCAGTGTGCTGCTTCTGTAACCAGTGATATTGCTGCCAATGGGACAGTGTGTGCTGGGAACGCCCCTCTGAGTCATTGTGACGGCACAATGGAGCCCTGCCTGAATCACCCAATAGCAATCACTCTGCTCCGCAGTGACGTCTCCAGGTTCAGGCGCACGGACCCGGGAGCCCCGCCCCCACCCATTGTTCCCCCAGTCTGTACATTCCACACATTGTTAGTCCAGTCAGATAGACATATATCTGTCTGGCAGCCTGCGTGGAGATTTCCAGCTGTGTGTGTCGAAGGCAGGATGTGGAGGCATTGGACTGGGGTAAACACAGTAAGAAGTTTCACAACACTCGGTTAAAGTCTAACAGGTTTACCTGGTAGCAAAAGCCACTAGCTTTCGAAGTGCTGCTCATTCATCAGGTTAGTGGGATTTCAGTTCACAAACAGGGCACAAAGACACAAACTCAATTTACAAAATAATGAGGCAGGACACAGTAAGAAGTCTCACAACAGGGCAGGAAGCAGTGAGCATGGATCTGTCAATCAGCACCTTCAGGAGAATTGGGAGGGTGAATATTAGATACAACAGAATGAGAATGGAGGGAGTATTGGGTAAAGGGCAGCACCGCGGAAAGCACTGCTGCCTCACAGCGCCAGGGACCAGGGTTCAATTCCCAGCTTGGATCACTGAGTCTGCGGACTCTGCATGTTTTCCCCGTGCTTGCATGGATTTCCACCGGTCACCTCCCACAGTCCGAAAGACGTGTTGGTTAGGCACATTGGTTACACTGAAGGAGAATTTGGCATGGCCAAACAAGTGCCGGAGTGTGACAACTCAGGGACTTTCACAGTAACTTCATTGCAATGCTAATGTAAACCAACTTCTCCCACTAATAAATAAAAAGGATTCAGATTTACAGCTTTTGGGGAATAAGAGAGGAAATAATGTTCCATCGAAACTAAAATTGTTTGTTCTGAATTTCTATCTTGTACTGACTGTGATGTCTGTTGTAAACACCTTTTACAGGATATTAGAAGGCGAGGATTTACAGACAGAAATCTCCAACTTCACGTACAGATCTGACAGTCACTTGATTCCTTGCGACCAGAATATCATCGGCTTTGAATCTAGAAGGAGAAATGTTTCTCTGTTCTGTCGGTTTAGACCATAAGACACAGGAGCAGAATTAGGCCACTTGGCCCATCGAGTCTGCTCCGCCATTCAATCATGGCTGATATTTTTCTCATCCCCATTCTCCTGCCTTTTTCCCATCACCCCTGATCCCCTTATTAATCAAGAATCTATTTATCTCTGTCTTAAAGACACTCAATGACCTGGCCTCCACAGCCTTCTGCGGCAAAGAGTTCCACAGATTCACCACTTTCTGGCTGATGAAATTCCTCCTCATCTCTGTTTTGAAGGATTGTCCCTTTCGTCTGAGGTTGTGCCCTCTAGTTCGAGTTCTTCCTACTAATGGAAACATCCTCTCCACGTCCACTCTATCCAGGCCTCGCAATATCCTGTAACTTTCATTAAGATCCCCGCTCATCCTTCTAAACTCCAACGAGTACAGACCCAGAGTCCTCAACTGTTCCTCATAGGACAAGCTTTGGGGCGGCACGGTAGCACAGTGGTTAGCACTGCTGCTTCACAGCTCCAGGGAATTGGGTTCGATTCCCGGCTTGGGTCACTGTCTGTGTGGAGTTTGCACATTCTCCTCGTGTCTGTGTGGGTTTCCTCCGGGTGCTCCGGTTTCCTCCCACAGTCCAAAGATGTGCGGGTTAGGTTGATTGGCCATGCTAAAAAATTGCCCCTTAGTGTCCCGGGACGTGTAGGTTAGAGGGATTAGTGGGTAAAATATGTAGGGATATGGGGGAAGGGCCTGGGTGGGATTGTGGTCGGTGCAGACTCGATGGGCCAAATGGCCTCTTTCTGTACTTTCGGGATTCTATTCTATTCTATTCTAAGCTCGTCATTCCAGGGATCATTCTTGTGAACCTCCTCTGGACCTTTTCCAAAGCCAGCACATCCGTCCTTAGATATGGGGACCAAAACTGCTCACAATATTCCAAATGGGGTTTCAAATGATTTGAAACATCAGTGTGACTGGAAAGACACCAACACACACATACAAACACACCTGAGTGAGAGTGTTCCAGTGCACTGACTATGGAAAGAGCTTTAACTGGTTACCCATCCTGAAAAAACATCGCACCATTCACAGCGGGGAGAGACCATACACATGCGTGTGGATCAGGCTTCAATTGCCTTATCTGGAGAGATATAGGGAAGGCTGTCCTTTATTCAGCCATTAAACTTACTCTGGACCAATGCTTTATTTATTTACAACAACCGTTACCTCTCCCTTTCTCTTTTGCTCCAGGATATTCTTTTCCATGAGCTGCATTTTTTCAGTTCTTTCTGCATTTATTTTAGGCCTGCATGTAGTAGGGGGGGAAAACACATTATTTACAACCAGATAACATAAACATCCTTCATCGCCTTATGTGGATCATTTCAGTGGAAATGTGCTCTCCCAGGCTCAAAGAGTATCAGCATTGGAAGCAAAGTTGGGAGAAGGGCCAGTCCAGCAGAAAGAAACCCTCCGACCCTCCCACTTCACCAACTGTCAGAATGAACATGGTTCAGTCCTGGATGTGATTAACAGCAGCATCCAACCCGTGTCAGCAATTGTGAACCCGCTGGTGTCTCAGCAGGGATGTTGACCGAGTGAATCCCTTCCCACACTGAGAGCAGGTGAATGGTCTCTCCCCAGTGTGAACTCGCTGGTGTGTCTGCAGGGTGGATAACTGAGTGAATCCCTTCCCACAGTCAGAGCAGATGAACGGTTTCTCCCCGGTATGAAACTGATGGTGTCTCACCAGGGTGGAGGAATCTCGGAATCGCTTCCCACAATCAGAGCAGGTGAATGGTCTTTCCCCAGTGTGAACTCTCTGGTGTTTCTGCAGAGTGGATGAATCTCTGAATCCCTTTCCACACTCAGTGCAGATGAATGGCCTCTCTCCAGTGTGAACTCGCTGGTGTCCGAGCAGGTTGGATGACTGAGTGAATCCCTTCCCACAGTCAATGCAGATAAAAGGCCTCTCCCCTGTGTGAACTCGCTGGTGTGTCCGCAGGTGGGATAACTGAGTGAATCCCTTCCCACAGTCAGAGCAAGCAAACGGCCTCTCCCCGGTGTGAATGCGTCGATGACTTTCCAGGCTTGATGGAGTAATGAAGCCCTTCCCACAGTCCGCACATTTCCATGGTTTCTCCATGGTACAGGTGTCCTTGTGACTCTCCATATTCAAGAATCAACTGAGGTGTCCACACACACAGAACACATGTAGCGTCTTTCCCGGTTCCAAAGGGTAATGTTTTGAAAAACTGTGTAACTAGTTAAAGCTGAAACACTCTCACTCAGATGTGCATGTGTCTCGGTGCTTTTCCAGTCACACTGATGTTTAAAATCTTCTGTAGCAGACAAAATAGACAAACATTTCTCCTTCAAGATTCAAAGCTGATGATATTCAGCTCCCAATGAATTGAGTGACTGTCAGATGTTGATGTGACGTTTGGTTCGAGATTTCTGTCTGTAAATCCTCACCTTCTGATATCCTGTAAAAGAGTTTACAAAAGTCATCATTGTCAGAACAGGATAGAAATTCAAAACAGATAATTCGAGTTTCTACGGAGCATTCTTTCCTCTCTCATTTGGCACAGTGGTTAGCATTGTTCTCTCAGAGCACCAGGGACCTGACTTTGATTCCCAGCTTGGGTCACTGTCTGTCCGGAGTCTGCACGTTCTCCCCGTGTCTGCGTGGATTTACTTCGGGTGCTCAGGTTTTCTGCCACAGTCCGAAAGACGTGCTGGTTAGGTGCATTGGCCATGCTAAATTCTCCCTCAGTCTACCCGAGTGTGGCAACTAGGGGATTTTCACAGTAACTTCATTGCAGTGTTAATGTAAGCCTACTTGTGACACTAATAAATAAATAAAATCCCAAAATCTGAAAATCTCCATCTCAGACACTCTCCCTCCATTCTCATTCTGCTGTATCCAATATTCACCCTCCCAATTCTAATGAATGAGTCGTGCTGATCTATCGATACAAGGTTCTGGAGTCAGACACCCAAACATTTTAATTCAGTAAATGTACATATATCTCGCCAGATGCACAATTAGCTGTACAGAAAATGTTTGATAGAAAGTACTGTATCTTTTAATCAGAGATAGAGTAGGGGGTGTGTGAGGAAGAACTTAATTTAGACAGCGAATGGGCATAATCAGAAAATCACACCAGTGGTGGAAGTGGAGAAAAATAATTTCAAATAAATTGGGTTGGATATTTGAAGGAAATAAACATGGAGGGAAACAGTGTTATAGAGGAGGAGTGGGATTGACTATATTGTCCTACAGAGAGTCGGCATGGACTCGAGTTACTGAATGGACTCCGCCTGTGCGGTAATGACTCTGACTAGAAATTTATAATGTAG
The DNA here is from genome assembly GCF_964213995.1 of Mustelus asterias. Lineage (NCBI taxonomy): Eukaryota > Metazoa > Chordata > Chondrichthyes > Carcharhiniformes > Triakidae > Mustelus > Mustelus asterias. Next base: position 624,067 of record NW_027590147.1, read on the forward strand.
CTGCAGTGGTATGTTACAAGACTAGAAATAATAAATGTATTTTATCACAGAACCACTATTGTATATCTAATCTGTACCATGTAACAACATTAGATGTATCTCTGTCCTATATTTACTGTCTCCTTAAATGTCAGCCATCTCCTGATGTTCCCGATGGTGAGAGAGTCCAGAACTAGGGGTCATAGTTTGAAGATAAGGGGTAAACCTTTTAGAAATGAAGTGAGAAGAAATGTCTTCACCCAGAGAGTGGTGAATGTGCGGAATTCACTACCACAGAAAGTAGTTGAGGCCAAAACGCTGTGTGATTTCTAGATTAAATTAGATAGAGCTCTTGAGGTTCAAGGGATCAAGGGATATGGGGGGTGGGAGGGGGATCAGAATATTGAATTTGATGATCATCCATGATCATAATGAATGGTGGAGTAAACGCAAAGGGCCGAATGGCCTACTCCTGCTTCGAGTTTCTATCTCCTGGGGAAACCAGTCCTTTAATTGTGAACATTAGGAAAGGGACCTTTTAGCCAGACAAATCAGCGTGTCAAGCTGAGGGAGCAAAGGATGTCAATGTCTTTAAGAGAGAGAGAGAGAAACCTGGGCCAACCTTTCCAGAATCTGCAGCCTCCCTGGATTCCTTGCCCTTCAGTTGCTGCAAGTCCCCAGTTTCCCCCAGAATGAGAAAAGAAATGGAAAGGGGGAGAAAGGAAAGTGTTTTACTCACAGATGGTGGCGACAGGGGGAAGTTTGAGTCTGAAGCTCATTGGCCAACTTCCGCATTGTGACGTCCGAATGGAGTGCTGCCTGGATCAGCCAATCACTCTGCTCCGCGGTGACGTCTCCGGGTTCCCCGCCCCCACCCATTCTTCCCCCTGCACCTCCCCCTCCTCGAGCCAAGGTTTCCAGGCAATTGGCTGACGGCTCCGGCCAGAGCGAGAAGCTGATCGGTGATCTCCCCCTCCGGCAGGGGACTGCGCATGTTTAAAGGAGAGGAAAACTGCGCATGTGCGGGGCCGCCCACCCCTCCTTGACTTTCTTGCTGAGGTCCTGACCAATGGAAAAGGCTAGAAGACCGGAAGGACTCTGATCCTCCAGCCAATCAGAGCTCCCCATGGTCTGAATGCGGAAGTTGCACAATGAGCTTGTTCAGCTGCTCATTCCTGCC